>NC_061121.1:7873604-7950233 GCF_002878395.1 Capsicum annuum
ACACATAAAGATACAGGGTTTCAATCGAATCCTCCTACATAGGATCCGCCCCTGATTGAAATATTGACGAAAATGCATATAATTTAACTTTTAAAAAATTAAATGTGATAAGAAAAACGAACGAAGATAGTAAAATTTTGCTTTCATTTCAAGAAGGGGCACATTCTTGGCCTTTGTTCATTTAATTTATGTGACAAAAGTATATTAAGGTTTAGTTTTACGTGGGTTATTCTAATTTGAGTTGAAGAGATAGTTGTTTATGGGAGTTGTAGATATTTTCTACAAAATCCGAAAGTGCAAATAGAGTTTGAGAGTGTGTTTGGTATGAAGAAAATATTTTTTGAAAAGTATGTTTCAATATGTTTCAATTTTCTTATGTTTGATTGGCTTAAATGTTTTGAAAAATATTTTCAAATCAACTTATTTTTCTCAAATTTAAGGAAAATGACTTTCCTTCAAAAAAGAAAGAAAAATATTTTCCAGAACTCCCTTTCAACCTCACTCTCAAGTTAAAATATCTTTAAAACTCTCAAAATCATCCACTCCTACCCCGACCCCTTACCACCCCATTCAAAGAAAATATTTAATTTTTCTAAAAAATATTTTGAAATTTTTTCTTAACTCATCCACTACCCCGACCCCCAACCCCAACCAACCTAAACTCCAATAAAAATATTTATTTTAAAAAAAAATCAAACTTTTTTCCTATCCACCCCTACTCGAACTCCCACCCCCACCCCCACCCCCGCAAAATAATATTTTTTAAAAAATTTAATTTTTTTCTTATCCCACCTTCACGTTAACATAATGGTACTTGCAACTTAAGATTGTTTGCCTATTAATAAATTAGAGTTATTTTTTTATTTTTATGAGTAGTTTGGAGCGAAAAAACTTTTTATTGTCATTTTTAGACTTTTTGAAGGTCCTTGAAAAAAATGAAAATAAAAGACAAAATACATAGATAGACCTCCGAATTTTTTGAGTTTTTGCGTATTAGCATCTCAATTAAGTCATGTCCCTATTGAATCCCTAAATCCTTCATAAAATGTGTCAATTGAACACAATTACTGATATGATATGACACGTGCAATACACTCTCCACTGGGAGAGTGAGAAGTCATAATTAACCCAAAATATAAATATAAAAAAGGTCAAACCCATCGATAGCCCCTCAAGCTTGTCCCTAAAATTCACTTAGGCCCCTAAACTAAGGTATGTACCTATTAAACCCCTAATCCCTAACCCCCACCCCCCACCCCCAATTTGGTTCAAATTGGGTATTTTTTTGCCCAATCAGCTAAAAGCTCAAAGTGTGTGTTGCACACACGCGCTGATGTGGCAAAAATGGCTAATTGGAAGCTGCCACGTGGCATTGTGGGTCCATAATTATTAAAAATTAATTATATAATAATTTAAAAAATAAAAATAAAAAATTTATTATTAAAAATAAATTATAAAATAAAAAACAAATTATTAAAAACTAATTATGAAAAAAATATAAAAATGAAAAACTGATTATTAAAAAAATTATAAAATTTTTAAAAAATAAAAAATTTCATTGAAGATCCAAATTATTAATAATTATAAAATTATTTTAAAAATATAAAAAGTTATTATTAAAAAAATTATAATTTTTTTTAAAATAGCATTGAGGATCCAAATTATTAAAAAATAATTATAAAATTATTTTAAAAATAAAAATAAAAAAATTGCATTGAGGATTCCAATTATTAAAAAACTGATTATTAAAAATATATTATAAAATTTTTTAAAAAATAAAAATAAAAAATGACATTGAGTATCAAAATTACTAAAAAATAATTATAAAATTATTTATAAAATAAAAATTAAAAACTAATTATTGAAAAAAAATTATAAAATCATTTAGAAACCCCCACCTTCCCAGCGTTAATCTCCCCCCCCCCCCCCACCCCTTCCTCTTCTTCTCCATTAAAGTGAATCTTGCTTCTCCATCCTCAAAAATACACACCTAAAATTTTTGTTTAAATCTACTTCAAGAATTCAAAAGGAGTCTATAAAAAAATTCATTTTTATTGAAATTTTTTATAAAATAGTGATATTAATGGAAAAAAAAGTGATGTTTCTTGTGGAGGAAAAAAAAGAAATGGTGATAAAAGTGATCTTTCTTGAAAAAAAAAAAAGTGATCTTTATTGAAATTTGTTGTAATTTTTCAAGAAATGGTGATACTAATGGAGGAAAAAAAGTGAATCTTGTTGAAAAATGTCAAGAAATGGAAATAATTATGGTGGATTAAAATGAATTTGTTCATGTGAATATGTGGGGTGAAGTGGGGGGGTGACGGCAAAGACGCAGGGGTGGGTGAGGTTGAAACGATGAATACACAGGATGGGGTGGAGACGCAGGGGTGGGGGTGGGGGTAGGGTGCTGTGAAGAAGATGACATAGGGGAGTGGGGTGCTTTTTATCAAAAAAGAATTAAGAAATTATATTAATTAAAAATTATATTAATAAAATAATTTAAATACAAATTTTTTAATTAATATTTTTTGGGGGCCCTCAGTGCCACTTGGCACATTTTTATTCGTAATTTAATTTAAAAAAAGTACCTCATGCGCTTCCTGAAGTGCACTGCACGCGCAGTGCCATGTGGGCAAAAAATGCTCAATTGAAATCAAATTGAGGGGTTTAAGGGTTTAATAGGTACAAGTCTTAATTTAGGGGTTTAAGTGAATTTTAGGAATAAGTTTAAGGGGCTATCGATGGGTTTGGCCTATAAAAAAACACAACCAATTAAAAAAGACACAAAAAAAAATGAGCTATCATCTTCTCATTGTATCCTCCATCGCCTCCATGTCTTCTTCTCCCATAAATCTTTAAACGTAACATTTATACCTTCAAAATACATACGGAATCAGTGATGCTTTTTGTATTACAATAAAATTCAATTAAATTTCAGATTCAAAATTAGCTCAAAGTTGATCCTTCAAGTTTTTCAACAATAACTTCTTCAATATAAATTTAAATTCAAAATTTATAAATAACAATAAAATCCACTAAAAAAAATATCCAACACCATCCACTACAATATGAAAACAATTCAACTTTTGCTCATCTAAAATTAAAGTGCTATTATAATTGTAACCGTTGTAAAATATATTGAGTAGCTCAGATTTTTCTTAATGGTTATTAGTGTTGTTGATAGAAAAATGAAGGGGCGAAGTGAGGTGCTTTTGTTTTTCTCACTAAAAATTATGTTTGAAAAGTGGAGAAAAATTAAAAGAGGCAAAAAAATAGAATGAACGTTAGAATAAAAAAGAATGATAATGAAAGAAGAGAGAGAAAAAAGAAATTGAGTATACATTATTAGTTAGTGGTGTTTTTCAATGATGGAAATAGATAAAGTTTAGAGAAAGAAGAAGATACAAAAAATAATTTATTGTCTTTTCTTATGTTTTTGATTTTTTCTTTTTTTGATGACATGAAATTTTATCATTGATTTATTGTTTTCACGTCATCGCAAGTGCATTTCATGCTCTAAATCAAATATGAAATGGTCTAATTTATGTTTAATTGACATAATTTGAATATAATTAAGATGTTCAATAGGTACGTAGCCTAATCGAGGTACCAATATAAAAAAACTCAAAAAGCTCAGGATATTTTGCCAAAATAACTTTTTTTCAAAATTGTATGGCCATACATGTTTTATGGAGTTGAGAAAAAAGTGGACATTTTTCGATAGTGGGAGGGGGCAATTTCGACCATTTCCCTTTAGTAAACCAAACCAAAACCCTAATCTTTCCCTATAAATAACAACAACAATTCGCCGCCATAGATTTACTGCTTCAACATCATTAAAAGTTCTTTTGCAGGTACATTCAAAAATTATTGTTAAATGCAAAAAAATATTTTGTGAATTTTTGTTTTGTTGTATAACTTTTTTAATTTAATTTTAGTTAGATTTTGTATTTTTTTTTTCAAATGGAAATGGATGTTATAGATTGTGCACCAAATAGCCCTTTGTAATATAAAGTTGTTTATTGCAGAGAAAATACGAGATAAAGGTTTTTTCTGGTGCCAAATTGATATATTTTTGGCAAAATTTTGTGGCTGAATATTGAGTTATTTATTCAGCTCTACTTTGCCAAAACAAAAATTCTATTCAAATGTTACTTTATAGTAACTAATAAAGTTGCATTATGTTATGGGTTTAAGTTGTGAAAATAGCTTTTTATATATAGTTTAAGTATGTATATAATACACTCTTGTGGTTCGGCCTTGCCTCGGAACTTGTGCATGACTGTCCTTTTTTTTTACTGAACATTTTTGTGTTTTTGCTGAATTGGCAAGCAAAATGATGAGAATATTTAAGCTGAATTAGATGTTGAAATTCATATATTAGCCTTCAAAGTTCTCTGATTGCGTTGCCTGGTCGTTTTCCCAGACTCTTGTTTTGAGTGTGTTTCAACTAAAATTTCTAAATTAATAATTTGTATGTACTATTATTCGAAAGAAAGCAAAATGATGAGGAACTGTTAGCTGAATTTGTATGTAGAAGATGCATATCATAAGCCTTCAAAGTTCTCTGATTGCATTGCTTTGATATTCTTGATCATAGATGTAAATCATGTTTGTCAAAAAATATTCTTGAGCTTTTGTGGCATTTGCAAATAGCGTTTAAATTGTTCAAGAACTTTGTGGAATTTCATTGGATATGTTGTTGTTTAGTAGAAGGGGAGCTTTGGAGTAACGGGAAAAGTTGCTGCCGTATGACTGCAAGGTCACAGGTTCAAGCCTTGGAAACAGCCTCTTGCAGAAATGCAAGGTAAGGCTGCATACAATACACCCTTATGGTGGGGCCTTCCATGAAGTTGTGCATAGCGGGAGGTTTCGTGCACTGGGCTCCCCTTTTATGTTGTCGTTTGTTAATTTTTGTACTTAGGTGTGTATGTTTGACTGCCCTTTTCTTCAGTAGCTGCCCTTGGTTAGCCCCTTTTGCTGGGCTATGGCACGTAATCTATTGTGATCTTCATTTTGCGTTCCATTATGAAAATATCAAAGTTAAATTTTTTTGGAGAAATTCTTAGGATGATGTTTTTCGGAAACAGCCTCTCTACTTCTCTGGAGGTAGCGGTATGGACTGCGTACACTCTATCCTCCCCAGACTCCGCTTGGTGGGAATACACTGGGTTTTTTGTTGTTGTTGTTGTTGTTGTTGATGATGTTTTTATGTAGGAAAGTACTCTAGACTCAGAAAACTCAAATAATCCCAACAAATTTCATATACGAGCAAACCCTCTTTCTTTCTAGGTCCTCTGTTACTTAATGTCAAGAGACTTTAATTTCAAGGTAGGCATAATTGCATAAAGTGTGTCCATACTTTGTGGTATTCCTCCGGTAGACTCTCCAAAAGTGTTGCTGCACCCGTGTCGAATCCTCCGAAAATGCATTAGTTTTGAAAGATCCGACATGCACTCGAGAGTCTGAGCAGCATAGGTTTCATGTACTTCGATTATTGTATTAGTTTGTTGCAGATTTTTTCGCTCTTTTCAAATGTGTTCTATGGTATTTTGCTATGGCTTTTTCACTTCCACAGTTTCTTTTTCCTTGAGGTGAAGGTCTATCGGAAAACAACCTCTCTACCTCCCAAGGTAGGGGTAAGGGTCAACGTATACTCTACCCTCCTAGACCCCGCTTATGTGATTACAGTGCGTATGTTGTTGTTAGGTATAAAGTGCATGATTACTCTAAAGATAGTACAACTTAAATTATGAGTATAAGCCATCAAGATAAACTTTAGATGCTTCTCTGTTTATAATCATTTGGGTTTGATATGCCTGCTGACCTCCATTTACATTTCTTTGAAGTCAAGTTTGTTGGTTGATTGATGGGATGTTATTGAGCACCAAAATACATGGTCTTTCATTTTATACTATCGTCAGACTATACGAGCATGGTGCTACATCAAGGTTTTTCTTATTATCTGATGCTACTCGACTCTTCATGTTACATCATGTGGCAATTGATGTTTTGTTAATAAGAAATACATCAGTTACATCTATAAGTCGCAATCTTGCTCATCAGTTTTGTGTGGTGTTTACCACTGTCTGCCCTCTTCTAAGTCTTTGAAGATTGGTTAGTTAACTCGACTAATGTAAACGATTTGAGCACCAAAATACATGGTCTGCCGTTTTTATACGCAGACTATACGAGCATGGTGCTACATTAAGTTTTTTCTTATTGCCTATTGTCACTTGACTTCTCAATTTGGACAGTGACTAAGGATGTTTTGACAAAAAGAAATACAGCAATTGCATCTTTGAGCTATAAACTTGTTCCTCTGTTCTAGTAAAGTTTTCTGCAACCAATATTGGTAGATCAGTGCAAAGGCATGATTTAGACTCCCTCCCCCTTCTCATCTATGAAATTTGCCTTTAAATTGAGGAGATAAACATTCTTATCACATAGGATTCCGGATGTGAGCTTCTATTTCATTTACTATACTCCAATTCAGTGAGTGACGTCCTTGTCAATCTCTTCATTTTCTTGGATCATAGTCCTAAGATATTTGAGACTATCTCACTTCTTAATGACTTGATTATCAAGCTTCACTACCATGCTAGTCTTTTGTGTTTCCTCACTAAACTTGCACTCAAAATATTTCGTCTTAATCCTTTTCAACCTAAACCCTTTAGACTCAAAGGGTGTCTCTCTCCAAACCTTTAACTTAGCATTGACTCCTCCACGTGTCTCATCAATCAGAATTATGTCATCTACAAATAACATACATCATGACACCTCACTTTGAATTTGCCGCATCAATACACCCATCACCAAGGTAAATAGAGAAGGTGTAAGAGTCGATCATTGGTGCAATCCCATCAATACTAGAAAAATGCTTTAAGTCCTCTCCCCAAGTTCTACGCGAGTCTTGACTTTGGCACACATATACTTAATTGACCTAACATACGCCACAAGAATACATCTAGCCTCCAAACACCTTCATAGAACCTCCCGGAAGCCTTTATCGTTAGTCCTCTTTATGTCGATGAACACCATGCGTACACCATTTTTTCTCTTCTTATACTTCTCCAATCTCCTAATGAGATGAATGACTTATGTAATTGAGTGACCCTCCACTACCTTTTGCACACTTTCATAGCGTGACTCAACAACTTAATACCTCTATAATTGCAATTTTGAATGTCATTTTGTTCTAGTACAATGAAATCATCGTATTGCATCTCCACGTTTCGGGCATCCTTACTTTCCTCAAAATGATATTAAACAACTCAGTCAAAACTCCATACACGCTCGTCCTGTGCTCTTTAAAAAATTCTATGAAATCTCATTCGGGCTAGTCTTTCTGCTCTCACTCAATTTCAAAAGGAACCTGGCGCCGATACCAGATTTGTTGGAAAGAAAAAGAAAATCTAAAGAGAAAGTGAACTTGAAACAGAGCAGTAAAAAAGAAAAAACAATTGATTGTTTGTATTTTCTGATGCATAATTTAAGTAAAGAGACTTGTCTATAAGTAGACACACAATAAAATTGAAAAATACTAAAATCTAGGTCCACTAACACACTAAAATCTAGGTCCACTAACACACTAATTACTGATTGCCTACTAATCTGTAATACTATTTAAAACTTGTTAGAATAAAGGAAATTAACTACCGACCTCCTGAAGACTTGGTCAAGCATTTTTCGAATCATTTCTCAACAAAATAGACAACATAAACAACTGGTTTCCACTTTCCATTAAAAGGAGAAAAACTACTATCTTTCGTATATTTTTCCTTAGTGGAGGTGGATTTTAGATTTGAAGCCAATTTTTTATAAGATAAATATAAGATTTGAGCTAAAATTATTGAATTCTGTCGAATTGTACTGTAAGTGATACATTTACCCCATCTATTTGTAGTGGCTTCTAAATTTTAAAGAAGCTTGAGTAACGATATAAAGTTTCTTTTGAAAAATATTTTCCATCAAACAACACGATATTATTAAACACAAATTATCAAATAAACTACATTCCAAACAAAACTTTAACTAATATCACTACTATTAGGCATTACTTAGTTTTTTCTTAATAATGATTAAATATTAAAGGAGAGTCTTGGGGTAATCGATAAAGTTGCTACCATGTGATTATGATTCTAAAATTTTTATGGTTCAAATGTTTTCCGAATCTCGTGCATAACAAAAACTTAGTACATCGAACTGCCTTTCTAATGATTATACATTTGTGCTAACTAAAATGCAAATTTCATTAGGAGAAAACATGATTTTCCCCTGAACTTGTCCGTTTGAAGAAGAAAGAAATTGGGTTGGGAGGACATTTTTCGTGTACTGAAAGGGGAGAAAGAGCAGGGGTGGGGTGGGGTGGGGTGGGGGGCCTGGAAGAGGAGGGGGGAGCGGGGAAGAAGGGAGGGATAATTTGAAGGTTGTTTCCATGGTGTGTACAGGGGTGGGGATGGAAAAGGAGATAGGTAAGAGGGGGGAGGGGGAAGGAGAGGGGTCTGTAGAAGGAGTTTTTTTTTGGGGGTGGAAAGGGGGGCATTTTTTATTAATATATATATATATATATATATATATATATATATTTTATAAAAACAATACATATATATTTTTTACTTTTTAGAAAAAATATATAAAAATAGTATATGTGTAAAAAAAAAATTATAATTTTTTACGTGGCAATGACATGGCACTGATATGATAATGATATGACGTGTGTGTAGTGCACTCTCTGTTGTGAGACTGAAATTGTGATTTTGAGGATGTATTTAATTCACTTAAAAGTTATTAAGGGGGTAAATAATTTTTCTTGTTTTTATAAATGGCAGCTAAAGGACATACTTGTCTTCTTGCTTATGCTATGGGTACTATTCAGTGTGGATGGATTTCTGGGAGAAGATATCAAAGAAAATTACGAGAAATATTTAAATTATCAGAGGCTTCATATTCGAACGCGTTGATTAATTGCTGCTGTTGTGTTTGTGATATTTGTCAAGAAAAAATTATTTTCAATACTAAGTGGGAATACACTGGGTTTGTTGCTGTTGTTACTAATTAAGCTATTGATTTTGCAGGATGGAAAGGCAATGTTGAGAAATGGAAACGAGAAGGGGTTAACTGTGCCACCAATTCCTACATCTTCTATGATTCGTTAATTAATTAATTAGTTTCATTTGTTGTGTAACTAATATTTAACATAGCGTGATTATTGTTTGAGCCATGAGGATTTTTTTTTAGTCTCATTTGTTGTGTAATTACTATTTAACATAGTGTGATTATTGTTTGAGCCATGAGGATTTTTTTTAAAAAAAATAAATTATGTGCCTTCTATTGGAGAAAAAAATGTAGAATTGGATTGTTGCTTAAAAATATTTGTTTGATTGTATTTTGTTATGTAATGTAAGTAAAAAATTTATTTGTTAAATGATGGTACTAATAATGTTCATTTTTTATTTGTTTGTTGAATGATGATACCACAACATATTCAATTACTTGTTTGTTGAATGTTGTACCTTTCTTTGAGAAGCGGTATAACATTCAATTTGGTTATTTCGATCCCAAATTTCCAATAGAATAAAAGTAACAAATAAGATTCTATTGTTCTACAATAATTCATGCATGTTCATCAAGAACTCTTTTGAAGTTACCTAATATTGAATGTCAGTTAAATCTTTTCTTTTGAAAAAAATATTAATAAATACAAAATCGAGGCGATCAAGTTAGGTGCCCATAAAAGTTGTTATTGGCAAAATCACTCCATAAAAATATGATGTAGCTAATTTTTATTTCTTCTTCCTCCTTCGTTTTCGTCGTCCTCCTCCTCCTCACCTTTTTTTGGTAAGTTAAAAGTGAACATATGAAAAATACAGAAAACATTTATATATGACCCCTGAGGAGGTCAATCTTTAAGTGTTGGAAGCTACTGCTAAGGGACTTTCCTTCATCTAGAAAGGATAGGCAATTGGGAAAAAATAAGGTGAGCGACAGAGACGAAAACTGAAATAAATTTAAAGACTACTTTTGTAATAACTAAAATTCTACTATATATTTATCTAAATTTCGTGCAAAATGTTTGAAGTTTTCTTGCTTTCAAATTGTCCGAAGTTAGGCTTGACAACCCAAACTTTGGATGCGAATCTGTGAACCTAAGGGACTCGTATGATTGAAATTATCCTACATCAATAATAACATACCCAGCGTATTCCCACATAGTGGGGTCAATGATTGAAATTATCCTAAAGTCGATAAACTTGCAAATTTTTGTATGTGACGAATACGATTGGCAAATTTTTCTCAAAATTGGGTATATAAGCACTTGTCCAAATTTTGAGACCACCATTGCAGCCGTATTGCAGCCATATCCATTGTCGAGCCTGATCCATTCGACTTTTTTACCTGTTCCGGCCATTAACTTTTTTTAGTTCTTCAGTGCCAGAAGATTTTTTTTTTTGGTTTCCCATCCGATGTCCGGTATCTGCATTGGAGTCCGACTAATCCGGATTCGCGCCGCATATGGCCCCGTTCGGGAGTAAGCGCTCCCTACCAAGGATTTTTCCATACCTAGGGCTCGAACCCGAGACTTCTTGTTAAAAGAGGAGCAGCCCCAGCCGCTGCACCACATCCTTTGGTGGTTAAGACACCAGACGTCATTAATTTTCTGAAGGTATTTTGATAAATTTATATTTATCCAACTATTAACTGATATTAGCACAACATAAAAGCTGTACAAATTTTAAGTTACTACTAGGCAGCAAGAATGCAAATCAATAAGAAGGCAGGCCAGCGCACTAAAGCTCCCGTATGCGTGAGGTCCAGGAAAAGGCTGAACACCATGAGGGTACAACAAGAATGCACATCAATAATTAAGCAAATAGCCAGAATAGAAGAGTTAAATGCTTACAAAGATAAATGAAGGAAACAAACAGAATACTCAGTCTCAAACTTCAATTCAAAAACATGTCATAATAAACTACATACAATGTCTCCAAAACCATTCAGAGACTTTATTTGGAAGGAAAAAAAACACAGTTTCTTGGCACACCTTGTCAAAGAGGACATTAGCTCACAACCAAAGTGAAGCATAACGACGTCTGCCTGCAGAAACCATAGGAGAAAAAAGAAATATTACGTACAAATGAGAGAAAGAAGAGAAGCAATGTCATAAATACTACTGCCGAGGAATAGCAGGCTTAAGAGAGACGACATCACAACGTTAAGTTGTTTCTAATTATAGTAAAGTGACATTTAAGTTGTTTCATAGTAAAGTGACATTTTTTTTGGGACGGCTTAAAATGGAAAAGATGTCATATAAAATGGGACGGAGGGAGTAGATATATAAGGCTAAAATATCATTTATCATTCTTGGTGTCCTTATTTCAGGGAATCCCCTGGCTGAAGCCAATGTATTTTTTGAAAAGGAATCAATAATGAAAAGGACATTGGAAGGAAATGTATCAATAGCGTGATAAAATGGAGAAAAACAGAAGGGATCTTGAATATACAACATACATGAAATCCAACAGTATGGTATATATTAATTAAGCTTCATTAGCAGGCAGAGTAAAAATTTAACCAGAAAGGTAAAAAGACAAACCTGTTGTTTTAACTAGAATCATCAGCATCCAAGTGGGGAGGAAATACTGAGAGTCTGAACCTGGAGACGCTAGAGCTAGCATGGTCTTCCAGCTTCTTCTTGGCTATAATGCTTGCTGATTTGAATGCTTTGTACGTACATTCCAGTCGAATCTCTTGGAGATTGGGTATGTCAGCCAGGCCTTGTGGAACTTCTTCAAGTTCCTCACATAATATAAGAACAAGCTGCTTAAGGCGGGGGAAGTTGTGACTTGAAGCCTTCCAGATTTGCAAGTCTGTCTTCTCAATCCACAATACTTCTAGTCTAGCGAAGCTGCCAATTTCTGGCTCCCAGAACTCCCCACTGAAAGCATTCTCCCTCAACTTAAGGACTTCAAGGGACTCGAGCGGCCCCAATTTGGTCATATCCCGCCAATTCAATCGGGTATTATACAAGGTCAACTTCCTCAGGGTATTGGGAAGCATAAATACCATCACAGGAGGAGTCATAACTTGACTGTCATCTTGATCATCATACACTATCTTCGACTTTTCCAAATCTTGATCATCATTCACCATCTTCAACTTTTCCAAATTTTGATCATCATTCACTATCTTCAGCTTTTCCAACCGCTTTAACATATCAAGTTCGCTCAATCCACTAGCATTGTTATCGCAAAGTGAAAATACTTGACCTCGAATAGCTAACTTCCTGAGATTACGAGCCCTGGTGAACACTTCACTGGTGCAACTTTGTGGAGCAATCACGGAGAGTGTGTGTATGTTGCACTCCCGCTCTTTGCTTATTGAAGCACTAGAAGGAGGCAGTTTGGTGGGCACGTTAACGTGTAGATGCCTCAAACGCATCATACTCCAAATATCTGCTTTCACCTCAAAAGTACGAACTTTATGGGTAGTGTGGATGATAAGGGTTTCTAAGTTCCAGAACTTGACAAACATTAGTGGAAGGGACTTGAATTCTCCTGAGAGTGAAATGTATTTCAAATGCAACAACCGATAAAAATCCTTCGAGAAGAGAGATCTTATGGGTTCAACATCGAGGACTTTAATCAGGGGAAAGCCCTTGTGCAAGGATTTATTCATGTCTGGAGTTTGGTTGTCAATTGGTTTTGAGCTAAAACAAAAGAAAGACTTGACATTCTCCATAGGCGGTTTCTTACGAAGTTCCTTGAGGAAATTACTCAAAGTGGAAGAATCAATGCAAAGGCGTCGACATGTGCCTAAATCTTTCGTCTCCAAAGACTCCTGATCAGGTGCGTTTTTAATCGCCCAGACAATGTCTTCCTCAATTGCTTCCTTCTCGCAAAACTCATAGAACATGTCGTTAAGACGACATGTCTTGATCTTTCCATCTAATGACTGCTCTATTACCATCAGTAAGTTCTTCTTAGTAAGATCATTCAGACATTCTTCTGCTTGTTCCTCCAGGGTAAATTGCTTCTGAATTGGTATGAAACCTTCTGCGATCCACAAATGGATCAATTTCCAAGCAGGGATATTAAAACTTTGAGGAAAGCTAGCACAATACAGGAAACACGCCTGTTGGTAATAAGACAGCAGATCGTAACTCATTTTTATAAGCCCGACATAGGTTCTTGGGTCATTACTATATATAAGACAATCTCCCATGTTTTCATAAACTAACTGCCATTCCCTTTTTGTTGTACGACCTGCTAGAACTCCCGCAGTTACCAATACTGAAAGTGGTAGCCCATTACATTTTTTAGCTATGTTACGCCCTGTTTCTTCAAGCTCAGACGGGCAATATCTTTTACCGAAAACCTTCAGATTGAGCAAGAACCAACTCTCTTCATCAGTTAGAAAGGTTAGCTTATGACAATCATGATTGAAACAAGAACCCACCTCTTCAAACCGACTGGTCATCATGATTCTGTGGCCTTTTTTGTTGCTGGGGAAAACATGTTTAATAAATTCTATAATGTCCGTGCTCCATACATCATCCACGACGATTAAACACCTCCTTCCATGCCCCAAGAAGGTGCGAATTTCTTTAATCATTTGCTCATCGCTCTTATTCATGTCAAGTTGTTTCCTCAAATGTTTAAGAATATTGAGCAAAACTTTCGTTTTATTATATGATCGAGAGACATTGACCCAAATGCAACTGACAAATTCAAAAGTAATTCTTGAATCTCTATAAACCTTTCTTGCAAGTGTTGATTTACCAAGGCCAGCTATACTGACAATTGGAACCACCTCTAGCTTTTCTGATCCATGAATTAGCCTATCAATCACTGTGTTTGCTTCCTCCTCCAAACCAACAACATCGTCTTCATCTGACAAATTTATCTATTTTACATGAAAAAAAGAATTCAGGCATAAGATTTTAAAAAGTCACAACTACATTTACTTGCTTAAAAAATGAAAATTAGGAAGTACTCATTTCAAACTATTTTTACTAAACAACTATCCTTCAACTGGGCTTTGTTTATAAGTACTTTTGTCCCCTTTTATGTTCATCCCTCTCTTTGTAAAGGTATTTGAGTAGAGCATCTAGCACCCTTAAACTATGACGAAATTTGCTACGACACACTCCAACTTCACAAGGTCCTGTGACCTCCTGAACTCAATTATAGTGTATTTTTTCATCTTTTTAGCTGATGTGGCACCTTTTTAGATGACGTGATGTGGATCCTATTACCATGTCAGCACAAAAGGTAACAAAAATACACTTAAATTGAGTTCAGAGGTAATAGGACCATGTGAAGTTGGAGTGTGTCATACAAACTTTAATTTGGCCATAGTTCGAGTGGGCACTGAGTGCTTATCTAAAGGTATTTTAGTTAAAATTAAGTTGTCTCAATCTAAATACATATCTAATTTATCAGATGTTGTCTGCAAAACTAAATGTTGAATATCTAAGACTATTTGTATTCTCAACATCAATTGCTTATAACATACATACCTGTATGGGCTGTGGAGTTGTCATAGATAGAGTGCTCAATTGAGTGTCCGTCTCCAAAAGAGGTTTATATTTGACTTGAAGATCTTTCACTTTATTCTTGATGGCCTGAATTTCCTTGGCAACATTCTTAACGTTGATCCAATATGGAACATCAATCCATTTTGCAGCTGGATGAGTGTCTTGGTGCTCTTTAGCTTCAACCAGGAACTTGTCGACGGAGTCATCAGCTTTGTAAACCACACTTCTGATCTCTTTCAATGACTGCTTCCAACCTTGATTGTCTCCATCGATCTTCGAAGCATCTTTTAGAAAAGCTTTGAGTATTTGAAGATCCGCGACTAGATCATTCACATCGTCTTGTACACCAACAATCAGCTCAGTATTTTCGCGGCCCAACTCTAACAACTTCTCCAACAAAGAATTCACTGCTATTTCAGTCATCTTCAAAAAGCGAAAAAAAAGAAACTGAAATTAGATTGGACGCTAAGAAAACTAAAACGGAAAAAGGCCTAAAATACCTTTCAATTATGTAAAAACAGTGCAAAAACACTCTCCGTCTACCTATTGGGCCTAAACCGCTCTTCCCGCCTACCTGTGGGTATAAAATGCCCTTCAACTATATAGAATAGTATAAAATCACCCTCCAAAACATCTTCTCATCTAACAATTGCGCCCAAAATATCCTTTCCAAAACTAAAATAATGATGCAAGAGATAAAATAATTTAAAGCTGCTGTCATAGCTTCTCTCTCCGCGTTGCTAAAATAATGATGCAGGAGATAAAATAATTTAAAGCTGCTATCTTCTCTCTCCGCGTTGTGTTTCATTTTCCTTCTCTTTTTCTATTTTATTTGATGACTTTGTTTTTGTTTGCATTAGTTGACTTTTTTGTAAGCTCATGAGGAGTATTTGTTGGGAAATATATTTTTTTTAAAAAAAAAAATTCTCTAGTAAAACAAATTTTTATAAAATGAAGAAAATAATTTCCGTACTGAGGAAAAACAAGTTTCATACCTAAAAGTTTTTGGGACAATATTTTCTACTTATTTTTTCGAAAAAAAAAAAACATTCTCCTTCATGCCAAACGCTACCCTTTAGTTTACTTCACGACTTTATTCTTTTACTATGAGAAAACTTTTAAAAGAAAATATTATGGAATTTAGATCGGCCATTAAGAAAATTTGAGATCTTAATATCCCCTTTCATATACTATAAGTAGGTAGTAAACTTCAAAATAATTATGTTACATGTCTTAATTTGACATACCACAAAGTTAATAAGATGGATTTTAGATCTCTTGGACCTAAATCAAAAATGGGTAAAGCGTACTAAAATTCTCCTTGAAAAAGATTTTTTAAAAAATAAGACACATAAATTAAAATAGAAGGATCAAAAAACAAAAACAAACAAAAACTGGTTAGAAATGTTGTCAATTTAAGAATTTGTTTAATTTGAATAATCTTTTCACTTTTATCTTTTTTTCCTTTATAATCCTCAGATTCGCTATAAGGGCGGAGTTACAGACCAAGGTACGGATTTGACAGAAATCAGTAATCTTACTCCAAATAATTGTATTGAATTTGTTTTATAAGAAATTCATTTATTACGCTATACAATAGATATCAGTAGATCTAGTAACTTACAAGTGCTGGAATCTTGAACCCGTAAGCTTCAGATTTTAACTCCGCGTAAATTAAAGATGAGAAGTTGATTTGTGTTTAACTTTTCTCAACTGGAAAAGATGTTGAACTCTCTTACACTAATTAACCAGTTTCTTCCAAAAGTTGATTTGCAGATCAAGCTTTTCATACAAAATGAAACAAGAGAAGGATAGCCTAGATTATGATCTGGCTTGCCAGATCCAAAAACTAATTAACTAATATGAAGAACAGAAAGAAAAATGCTTATCTTACTAGCTAGGCTGGAGTTTGCATCTTATACAAATGGAGCAACAATTCAAATTATAAAAGTAGACATCATAGGTGCATATGACATATTACTTTTGTTTTACTTTACTTTATTTTACTTTACTTTACTTTACTTTAGGTCGCTTCTTCACCTGCTTTAGCTATTTCATAATATATCACTTTTAATTAATTATTATAAATTATTTATATATTAAAAATTAATATTATTTAATTATAAAATAAATAAATAACTACTTATGACATGTATACTCTAAATGCTTGAATTCATAATTTTGTAATATTATTTTTAATTAATTATTATAAATTATTAACATGTTCAAAAATTAATATTAAAATAATTAATCATTCATGATATATCTACTTCCGCTACTTCAATACATAATTTTATTATATCATTTCTAATTAATTATTATAAGTCATTAACATATTAAAAAATTAATAATATATAATTAAAAAGAAAGAAAATAAACATTTATGACATGCCTGTTATAGCTGCTTCTACTTGTGATTTTAGTATATCATCCTTAATTAATTATTATAAGTCATTTACTTATTAAAAAATTAATAATATTTCGTAAGAAAAATAAAAATAAATATTTATGATATGTCTCTTTAGATGTTTAAACTGTTATTTTACTATATCACCCTAATTAATTATTATAAGTCATTTAAGTATTAAAAATTTATAATATTTAATAAGAAAAATAAAATATTCATAAAATGATAAATTAACTCTTGATTTTTATATTAACTTGACGTCTTATATGAGACCCACTTAAATTTTTTTCATAAGTATTTTTGTATAAAAATTTTGGTATATCACTTGTAGTTAGTTATTATGAGTTATTTAAGACATGTTTGTTTCGCTACTTCAATCGTAATATTTGGTGTTTGTTTCGCTACTTCAATCGTAATATTTGGTTGACTCTCGAAATTATATCAATGTCACTTAAATATGAATAGAAGAAAAAGTATTATAAATCACAATAATTAAAAACTTATATTATCTTTAAAATATAATTGACTATCAACACCATAAAAGTTTGGACAAGAAGAGAGTATTATAAATTACAATAAATAATGGCTTAAAATATTATATGACAGAGCGCAAAAAGTATTGTAAATTACAATAGCTAACAACTTAAAATATCTAAAAAATATTTAAAAAATATAATTGATTATCTAAATTTTATTTATGTCACATAAATTGAGAGCAAATGAATACGTAAAAAATATTATAGATCACAATAAATAACAACTTAAAAAATTTAAAAGATATAAATATTTGATGAACTCTCGAAATTATACATGTGTCACTTAAATTGGAATGTAAGAAAAAATATTATAAATTAAAATAATTAAAAACTTAAATTATTTTAAATATATAATTGACTATCAATACCAAAAAAGTTTGGATAAGGAGAGTAACATATATTAATTGCATTACATGAAAAGTATTATAAATTATAATAGTTAACAATTTAAAATGTCTAAAAAAACTTAATTTGTTATATATTTTTAAAAAATGTAAAAATATTATAAATCACAATAATTAACAACTTAAAAAATTTAAAAGATGTAATATAAATGTTTGACTGTCAAAATTATATCAATGCCACTTAAATTGAAATTGAAGAAAAAATATTATAAATCTCAATAATTAAAAACTTAAATTATTTTATAAATATAATTGACTATCAATACGATAAAAGTTTGGACAACGAAAGTAACATATATTATTTGAAACTTACATAAAATATTAAAAATAGTTAATCTTCAAACTTGTATTTGCTGAATGTGTACACACTCTCTGGATTGAAAGAAACCAAAGAATATTTGAGGAAAAACAAAGGACATGTGACTGCCTTGCAAAAGAATTAACTTACACCTGCATTACCAAAGCTAAACCAACAATCAGTACTCTTTTGCATAATTATCGTTTCTAGATAGCTTGACTATTGCCTCAAGTGGTCTTTTGTTCCCTTCTAGTTGATTGATTAGGATCCTTGTCTTTTTCTTTTTTCTGTGAGTATAGCCGGCTAAGTTTGTTAAGCTGTGCTTTGATCTGTAATAGTTACTTTGGTGATTAATAAAATCATGTTAGTTACAAAAAAAATATGATTAATTATCTAAATTCTATCTGTGTCAAATAAATTGAAACAAAAAATATATATAGCACGGGCCCTCGGCATCTAGTAGTATATAATACTAGCAAATACTATTATGGAGTAGACTTTATTTATTTCACTCTAGTCTTTATATAATTACATTGTACTTAGTAAACCTAAACGCTATACATAGTTAACTAGGGTACAATGGAGGTTAAGCACCTCTACTATCAAGTTGATAGGTTGAGGGTTCGAGTTACGCTGAAGGGTTAGCAAGAACAATGTTAATATTTGATACTCTAAATTTGAAAAAAAAAAAATTAACTAGGTCAAATGTAATTAAGTGAGTTAAGGGGTTGGTTATAATTTTGAAATACCCCGTACTTTAACCGCTCGAATAATGCATAAAAAGTGAACTTTAGGACTCCTATATCGATGCTAAACCATGTTTAGTTGGGATGGTGAGTGTTCGGAAAAAAACAATGACAAATATAGTCTATCCAAAAATTGAGGAAAAATCGACCCAGTCAAATGTTTACAAATTTGTAATAGAAAACCAATGGGCTTCCATTGTTTTTTTTTTCTGAGAAACTTACATAAATCCCTGAATCTTTAAGTGATATTACATAAAATTTTGAATATTTTGCTAATTATATCTTATCTCGATTTTTTGATATAGTGATACATATGTTAAGCGGTGATACATATAAAAAAGTGATAAATTTGAAACAGATCAGTTCTTTATTTAAGGAAGTAACGAATTTTCTCGGATTTTAACAACGCAAATCATGCCAATACTGTTACAAGCGTTAAAAACGCAATTCCATTCGACAACAGCTTAAAATTGAAGCAAACCAAAATTTATGAAGCAAACCAAATTAGAAGCTCAACTTTTTTGAATTTGGGAAAAAATCGATCTTCTTTCTTAATTTTCTGATTAACTTTAATGAAACTCGTGACTGTGTTGTTGTTTTATTTCGGGGAATGGGTTTCAGAAACTAAGTATGATGATACCAAACAGTAGCTAAATGAGAACAAAATAGTCCACAATCTTCACAAAACAGTCCACACGACAAGACACCAACGAAAACAACAAACACAAACTTAAATGAAAAAAAAGATAGGTAACTTGACACAAAGAGAACATGTAATGTAGAAACTAAAAAGTAAATTAAACTCTAAAACCTCTACAAAATATGTTAACAAGCACCAAGTTCTTACGGTGACCGCCAAGGGAATCAACTTACCTCAAGATCCACTGTTTCTAAGCAAAGAACAATATTGGGTTTTCCAAGCCCTAAGCTACAATGGCTAGTCCAAGCCCTAACTAAGAACTACACTAAGGCGGTCTACTCTCAAGAGAGAGGATTTTTAATGTCTCATATTTTCATCATTAAACAACTAAAGAGAAAAAACCTAATAAGAGACTATACATAGCCTAGCTTATTACATAGTATAATGGACCAAAATACCCTTAATGAAAGGAGAGGTCATGGGTTGTTTCTTTAACATGTGCACACCCCAAAATACCCTTTATGAAGGGTGCTTCTTCAATGCTCCAAAACTATGGGGTCATACTTCAAAACTTGTAGTCTTGAATTGGCATCAAATGTAATCCCCCACGCAATCTTCCACACACGGGTTTGTTTAATGGCATGCTCAAAACGGGTCCTCCATGCATGCTCTTGTATCCTCAAGGTGACCAAGTCTTGAGCTTCTATGTGTTGGCCTCTAAAGATGTCATCAAAATATAAGATGGTCATTTGTCCCGTATCATCCTCCCTTCTTGAAAAGGATTCGACCTCGAATCGAAACCTTGCAAAATCGAAGAGAGGACAAAAAAATACAAACTCCTCATGGCATGAGGGTTAGGGTTAGAACAAAAAATCATCTCAACATGCCAAGGTTGCACATATTTGAAACATAACCAAGGATCCTTTGAATGAAATATTAAAAACTCAATGAAAGATGTACAAAGGATTTGGTTATGGGAGTCACCAAGAGTGACACTTTGCTTGTCATGTAGACCAAGCAACAAGTTGGGTGCACCAACATCACCATTTCCATATTTGTCACCAGGGTCAAACGAGAAGATTAGCCATAGACACGGGTCTAGACAACACTCCCATTTCCCGTGGTCTCCACCCAAACTAAATGACATACTCTCTACAATAGCATACATATCATCGAAAGAAAATAGTGAGTAGAGAAAAGTATCATTCAAGTTGACTTCTACTAATGTGCCCTCATGTGTGTACTCACTACTAGTTTTTCAATCATCACCATGAGTAGTCTCAACAATAAAGTCACACAAAGTAAAAGGAGTAACTTCCGAGACTACACATTCCTTACCCTTAAGAGTACTCTCATCTTCCAAGAAGAGATTTACATCTTTGGGAGGAATGGTGTCACACCATAGTGGGTTAACATATAGGCTATAGCCTCCAAGGTAATCCATACCATCCTTTTCACCACTAGGCTCATTAGGAGCATTTATATCATTTTCAAACAAGACATTATACCTAAAGAGTGCATGATCCAACCTACGGCTAGATTTGGAACAAGCAAGTTCCTCACTCTCTAAGAGATCAATATCAAGTTTCAAAGCAGTTTCAAGCACAAGATTGTCTCAAGAATAGCTCTCGGGTTCACTCCCCTTTTGTTGACCAACTTTTTCAAATACTTTACTCACTTGAGTTTCATTAATCACATCACACACATACTCAAGTGGTGGACAATTTTCACAAATAGGTTGATCAACACCAATTACACAAGACGATGTACTTCCGTTCAACATATAGGCTTCAACACTAGGTGGAAATAAATTGATCTCACAAGAAGAGTCAATTTGGTCATCAATAGGATCAACTAGTGTATTCACACTCACAACATGTACATCATCAACAAAAGGCAAAAAATCATTAGACTCATAAATAAGTAATCTACTGCTCACACTCAATAGGATACTAGCCACACAATTATCATTCACATGTACAAAAGTGTAAGAATTAGCTATTTTACCCTGAAGTTCTTGAGTCGACTCTCCTTTGTTGTGTTGTGAGGTCCTCCACAAGCTTAGGCAGCAAGTTCACTTCGAAATTTCTCTCTTTCACTTGCCATGTCGGTACCTCCGCAAATATCCTTAGAAATAGAAGGACAAACAATGTTAGCTCGGTTTGGTGGCAATCCCCTCACTTCGCTCCACATAACCTCTCCTTTTTCCACTCTTGGATTACCACCTTGAACACCCTTACTTCTCTCAATCTTTTGTCTCTTATAAGCATTCGAATTGGAGTAAGTATTCACTTTTCTTTGCGGCTCGGGCAGCATGTATGTCACGAGGTGATTTCCCCACCGATCTCTTACAATATTAGGCCAATTTTGCACATTTGGAACTCTATGTTGTGCAAACCAATCAGCACCTAAGCATACATGACCGTATGTCAATAGAAGAATATCGCACCACACCTCCTCATGGTATTCAAATTGGGAGAAGACAACTTTGACCATCTTGGTAACCTTAAACCCGTCCAAGAAGTATGGAACAAGTAAAGGCTCGCGAAACAACCCCAAGTAGTCAACCATGGATGGAAGGATGTAGTTTCTATAGTACCTATCATTTAACACAACGAGGCAGCCTGGTATCCCATAAATAGTCACCTTTCCGAAGTGTACACTCCTTATCGGATCAATATTGTAAGGAACACGAGTACCTTTCGGTTTTGGAGATGCATACCTTTTTCTTCTCATTGGACAACCTCCACTAAATCTAGTATAACCATTCATACTGTATCGACCTTGATAAGAAGTACTACAAGGTGGAGGATATGAATCTTCACA
This sequence comes from Capsicum annuum, assembly GCF_002878395.1. Taxonomy (NCBI): domain Eukaryota; kingdom Viridiplantae; phylum Streptophyta; class Magnoliopsida; order Solanales; family Solanaceae; genus Capsicum; species Capsicum annuum. The sequence continues at coordinate 7,896,001 of NC_061121.1, forward strand.
CTCCTCACGTGTACTCTCATCATAGATCTCATAATCTTTGCGAATGAAAGGGTTATACCTAACACTAAATCTAGGTTTGGAGTGAGAAGTGTAAGACTCCTCATATCTCTCAATGTCATCACAAGATCTATCACGAGGTTCTACATCATCTCCAAGTTTACCATAAGCACTAGGCACTTCATTTACCTCATTTTCTCCCTCAAAACCGTAACTCTCAAATCTGCCTAAGTTTTGATCATGACTATTTTCATAGCCTCTGCAATCTCCCTTAACTTTGTAGTCATAAAATCCCACAATACGATCATAGTCTCCCATGTTGTAGTCACAATAATACCCGTCTATCGAAGACATGTTCCCCTTATATCACCTTTGTACCTACACAATGAACAAACAAGACTTGTAGTAAAAGATCCTCACCAACACACGTATACACCCACCTTTGTGATTTTCACAATTATAGCGGCGAATATAGAAAGTTGCTTATACTCCGGTAGTCAATAGGATGTTAATTCTACTTGGCAAACGGAATGGATTCTTGTTTGATCGACTCAAGACACAAAAATAAAATTTACTTACGAACTTGAAACAAAGAAGTTACTACGAGTTAAAAATGATAAAAACACACAAATATCGAAGACACAAAAGAAACAGATTCAACAATTAATCTACAACTAAGTAGGTGATTAATAGTTGTTAATTAATTCTAGAATCAAGACATGAAACTAATGAAAAAATAAAATGAAACTAAGAATATAAATTTTTTAAGCTTAAGCACTTTCGGTGATGACATGGCAGCCTCTCATTGATTGTTGAAAATTGTCAAAAGTTTTGAGAAATTTTTTTCTTGTTTTCAATTTGTATTGATCAATGTTCAATTGGAAGAGTGTATTTTCGGTTTGGGAGGGAAACAACAAGACTTAGAGGCTTTTCAATGTTCAAATAAAAGGCTTGACTTTTCTTTCACCCTTTTGGCAAAACACCTTTTGAAGCCTTTGTCCCTCTTTCCTCTTTTGTAGGTCTTGGGAAGACCCCTTTCTTTATTTTGGTAATAAGACCTTTTGAAAGTCTTTTGGCCCCCTTTCTTCTTTTATAATAGTCTTGGAATGTGTTTCAAGACTAACAAGACCACACCTTCTTTCTTCTTTGATTTTAGATCAAATAAACCACTTTCTCTTCAACAAGATATGAAGATGTTAAAGAATACCAAGAACACAACTTTGAATCTTGGAGTTCTAAGGTTAATGTTGGACCTATCAAACATCAAAACACATATTCAAGATCCAATATTCAACAACAACATCAACAAAACATTTTTCAAGCCACCAATCTTCAACAACAATATCAACAAAATATTTTTCCAGCCACCAATCTTCAACAACAATATCAACAACCTTTCAACATTCAAGAACCAATTGGATTTAGCTCAAAATTTAGATATAGACTCTATTAGTGTTAGTGAAGAAGAGACTAACACTAGAAACAACAAAACACAAAAAACAACAAGAAAACCAAGCCTCAAACCTCAGCCCAAACACAAAAATGGGATAGATTACTTTTTTTTGCATTTTTCAAATTTTCCAACACTATTTTTGTGATTTTTCAAGATAGCAAGCCCAAGATTGATCTAGTGGGAACGAAATCAATGATGGAATCTGATACCAAATGATACCAAACGGTATCTAAATGAGAATAAAATAGTCCACAATCATCACAAAACAGTCCACATGACAAAACAACAAACACAAACTTAAACGGAAAAAAAGATAGGTAACTTGACACAAAGAGAACACATAATGTAGCAACTAAAGAGTAAATTAAACTCTAAAACCTCTACAAAATACGTTAACAAGCACCAAGTTCTTACGGTGACTGCCAAGGGATTCAACTCACCTCAAGATCTACCATTTCCAAGTAAAGAACAATATTGGCTTTTCCAAGCCCTAAGCTACAATGGCTAGTCCAAGCCCTAACTAAGAACTACACTAAGGTGTTCTACTCTCAAGAGAGAGGATTTTCAATGTCTCATATTTTCATCATTAAATAACTAAAGAGAAAAAACCTAATAAGAGACTATATGTAGCCTAGCTTATTACATAGTATAATGGACCAAAATACCCTTAATGAAAGAAGAGGTCATGGGTTGTTTCTTTAACATGTACACACCCCAAAATACCCTTAATGAAGGGTGCTTCTTCAATGCTCCAAAACCATGGGTTCATACTTCAAAACTTGTAGTCTCGAATTGGCATCAAATGTAAGCCCTCACACAATCTTTCACACATAGGTTTGTTTAATGGCATGCTCAAAACGGGTCCTCCATGCATGTTCTCGTATCCTCAAGATGACCAAGTCTTGATCTTCTATTTGTTGGCCTCTAAATATGTCATCAAAAGATAAGATAGTCATTTGTCCCGTATCATACGATAACTATTGGGTCGACAATATTGTAATTCATGAAAAAATATCTTACCATGATTTAATGAACGCTATATCAATTCAATTGAAAATTGATGTATCTCTAAAAAGAATTCATGCCAAATACATTATTCAAGGCAATTCATCAGCATTGGAGATTCATCATGTTATAGTTGTGAAACTTTTTCTTCAGATTTTGAAACATGAAATTATATTCGGGAAGTATCCACTGTATATTACGACGAGTGATATTGTAATTGACAGTGATGATTTTGATGCGGATGATATGGCAATTGGGTGGTATGATTTTGTTGAGCTGTCTGAACTTACAGTAGCTGTAGTCAGTAATGTTGAATCTCTGCCAGTTGTTGATATGAGTGGTAAAGAACTAATAAGTCATTACTATAACAGTATTGTAAATATGAACCAAAAGTATAAAAACAAAGCTACTCTTGTATCGGTAATGTGTAACTATGCAATCACGCACAAGTTCAATTTCAGAGCTAAGAGATTTGACAAACAGAGGTGTGATTTTATTTTTTCAACACCAATTTTTGATTTAATTCGCAATTGATACATCTGAAATTTGTAGTGATACATTTACATAATGTACACTGAATTGTGTTGAATTGTGGATATGTATTTTGTTTATTGCTGTACGTGCTTCATATAAATACTTATTTACTGTGCATTGTGGTGTTTTAGAATAACGTAAAACTGTAGGTAGAAGGTGATTCATATGATTTATACATTTGTTATCATTATATTTTTAAAATGGTGATTCATATGGTAAATGGTGTTATTGTGTTAGAAAAGGTGATACATTTAATCCGAGTATGATAATGCATACCAACTAAAGTTTGATTTATTTGAATGATAAATATGTTATCATTATAATTGATAAATGGTAATACATATGGTAACACATAACAATGTTTGTGATTTTATAGAGTAAAGATGATTCATATGAATGATACATATGTCATGATTATTTTTGCTAAATGGTGATTCATATAATAACAAATTAACAAAACTTCATATTTGTGATATATTTTCTTGGCGTTTATTTCAGTTACATCTTGCTGTGCAAATCTTCGGAATATAGTTGGTTATTCAAAGGCGTTATGTAAGCTTGGTACTGATACATTCATAGTACGTACTTTCAATGATGAATACACTTGTCCATTGATGGACAGAGTTTTTGAGCAACAACATGCACCAATTGCTTTTGTAGCTGGAATAACAGCTCTAAAGCTGTTGAACCATTAAAGAATAATCACCCCAAGTGACATTATTGAAGATATCAGAAGAAAACTTGGTTTGGAAATAGATTATATAAAGGCGTGGCGTGCTAAAGAACGTGCTTTAAATATATTAAGAGGGCGACCAGTAGACGGATATAAGAAAATGCCTACCTACGTATACATGTTGAATTCTGCTTATCCCAATTCGCAAATAAGGATGCATAAGTCTATGGATAATTAGTTCATGTATCTATTTTCATAGCACTACATCCTTTATTAGAGGATTTGGGTTTTGTAGGCCTGTTGTGGTATTAGACGGTTTTTACATGAGCGGACCATATGAAGGAACATCCGTTTCATCTAGTACACTTGATGGAGTAGGTATTGCACGTAGTGATTCTTGTATATATTTCTACCAAATGATGTTAATTGTTATATAAATTAGATATAATAATTGGTTGATGTTATGTATCAGGTCATTTATTACCGCTTGCGTATGGAGTTGTAGATTCTGAGAATGATTTCTCCTGGACATGGTTTTTCCAGCAATTTAAGTGTGCTTTTGGTGAGCGATAATATGTGTGTTGTCTCTGATAGACATGAAAGCATAATCAAAGCGGTTAGTGTGGTGTATCCATGTATACCACATTTTGCATGTGTTTGACATCTTTAAAATAATGTCTGCAAGAATTATAGAAAGAGTAAGGACAAGCTGACCAACGAGTTTTTTTCCATGGCTAAAGAGTACAAGTTGGATGATTTTGATGAGCTTATATATAAAGTGGAAAAGATTGACAATAGAGTAAAGGTATATCTAGAAAATATTGGATTTGAAAAATGGTCACGAGTTTATGCTCCAATAAATAGGGGGAGGATGATACTTCCAACATTGCAGAATGTATCAACTCTCGTCTAGTTGAGATATGTGAACTGTCAATTTTAGATTTTCTTGTATAGGTCAGAATCTTATTTGATGTCTGAAACCGCAAAAATAGAGACCGGTCTAGATTTTTTGCTAAAAACTCATTGGGAGGTAAGTTTCAACAAATTCTTCAATTAAACGAGGTAAAGTCATCGCGTATGATGGTAAGTTATTTAATATTTATTATACTTTAAGTAATTTGATTTGCAGACTATTTTAACTTTCTGATAACAGATGTATCAAAGTGATACATCTGGAACTCATATGTATCATTTTGATACATCTGCACAAATATGCCTCCACTTGAAATCTCATTCTTTATATTTAATTTATCTGTAATATTTATGATTCATATATTATGTCGACTAACATAAATCTTTATGAAAAAATATTTTTAGATTAGGGAATCAATTAACTACATATACGGTGTGTATGAAGAAAGAAGAAAATACATTGTTCGGTTGGATAATAGAACATGCAACTGTGGTAGAATTTAGCTTGATGAGATACCATGCACTCACGCTATTGTTGTTTTAAAAAGCAAACATGTAAAGAAAATGAAGTCATACTGTTCTGATTACTACAAGAAGGAGACACTAGTCAAGACTTATGAAGTGTCATTGTGTCCAATACCCGATAAACGAGATTGGCATGTACCACCGGAGGTGTTAGAAGATGTGGTTTTGCCTTCAAAATATAAAATCCCACCTGGAACACCTAATAAAGGAAGACAAAAGAAAAGTAGCAAAAAGTTTTTATTAACCTCAAATCGTTGTGGCAAGTGTGGGTATGAAGGTCATAACAGACACACTTGCAACAACTTTCCATTAGAGATGTGACATTTTTCTTTGAAGTTGAGTCAGACTTGTTTAATTAGTTCAATATTTTGAATTCAATAATTTGAGTTAAATACTCAAAAATTTATTGCGTGAGATATTTTGTTTACAATGGAAAAAGAAATATTATTTTCAGATCAGTATTTATAATTCGTTAGTACTATTCTCTGATGCAGATATGTTAGAGTTCATGATAATTATGTGATTCATACAACCCATCCCTGTTACATTGTTTATATATTTCATTAGGTTAGGAATGTTAGTGATACATTTCCAACATGAAATTACAATGTGATACATATTAAAAAAATTCATACTTTTATATGATTCATATTAATCGTTCATGAAATTTATGTGAATCATATTAGTTATTAAACTCAACAGTTCAATTGGTTATACATTTTCAACATATTATTTTTAGCTGATACTTATTAAAAATTTTAATACTGTTATACGATTAAAATTTACAGTTCGTTAAAGTTGTGTGATTCATATTAGTAATTAAACTCAACAGGTTAATTGGTTATATATTTTCAACATATTATTTTCAATTGATACATATTAAAAAATTTAATACTGTTATATGATTCATATTAACCGTTCATGAAAGTTATGTGATTCATATTAGTAATTAAACTCAACAGGTTAAATGGTGATACATTTTCAACATATTGTTTTAGTTGATACATATTAAAATTTTAATACTGTTATATGACTCATATTAACCGTTTGTGAAAGTTATGTTATTCATATTAGTGATGCGTGATTTATTTTTAAGGCTATTAAAAACAACTGGAATGTTGGTGATCCATCTACAACAAACTGTTTACTAGTGATTCATATTAGACCATTTATGATAGTTAACAGAATTATTATGCTCTATCGCAATTGTAAGACACCTGAAATGCAACTTCAAATATCGCCAATTTGAGATTCTATACACCAGAAATATATAATTTTCACTGTCTTGATTAGTTTATGAAATATTAAACGTCATGACATTAAAAACATAAAACACATTGTCTTAAAATATTCGAAAATCCCCAACCGTAAGAAACAAAATATCCATAAATTCACAAACATAAGAAACCGATATCCTGTTGTCACAGAACAAATACTAGACAACTACGGCTCAACATGAATCATCTCTGTATTTTCAGGTGGAATGAAGGTGCGTTTAGGCCTAGGCAGATCTTGATTGTCACTAACATATCCAGTGTATGCCTTGTTCACACCATAGTCCCATAACAAGGATGCGTATATGGTATGATGCTTTTCTAGATCAAACTCTAAAGAAGGTATTTGATGTCCATCACTTAAATATTCAGCATATGCTGCTACAAACAAGCCACAATTCCTAAAAAACATAACAATAGGTATTTTATGGATTGTTGTGAGCTCTTATGTAAGAAAAATATATTTAAAAGAATAGATGATACTTACAACGTGCTGCTTGATTGTTGCACAATCCCATCAACAATCTGAACATCAAATGGATGATGGTCTATCTTTTCCTTGTATGCTTCTAGTAGTGACTAGTCTGTGCGCTCTTTGTTTTTAAAAAAATTAGATATTGTCAAATAAGTTGACAACATTTCAGCAAGCTTCTTTATCTCATCAGCATGACCTCTATGACCTTTCAGTGAGTCATACACACGAACACATTTTTTCTTGAGTACTATAACTGCCAACACCTAGTGAAATAACCCCTTACAATGTATTGGTACATACACCTCGTTAGTCAAATTCCATGAAATACCAATTGGAATGCATAGTCCTTGAATAATCTCATAAATTGATCTCTCTACCGGAGTCACTTTCATTGAACGAATATTTTCGGCCTGCGAGCTAAGATCAATCTCAAATTGACTTCGGTGATAATAAATGTATATGTCATGAATGTAGTTCTTGAACATGCAATTCACAGTGGTATATCTATATTCACTGATTGTGTCCAGTTTTGCTTTCTTTCTAAGATATTAGAATACCACATCAATGTGCTGTAATAGAAAATTAAAATGTGTAAGAACATATGATTCATATAAGCCATACACAAGATTAAGTGCAAAATAGTTGATACTTATGAATTTATAACAGCATAATATATGAATAATAAATATTATATATTAATTCAAGTGATGGAATTTTTTTACATATGTATCATGGTGATACATATGACCACCAGATGAATCACTTTGATATACCTGTTACTAGAAATCTAAATTAGACTGCAAACATCAATTTTGGTTGGGTCATGTTATAAAAATCAGCTTGCCCATAAATAATAGAAAATAATAAAAAATAATAAAAATATTATTTTATATATATATTTCTTTGAGACATACCTCATCATTTCAATATTTACTTGATTGGGCCGTGTCATAAAACAAATTTTTTTCACCGGGTGTGCTACTATAAAATCAAACTTTGATTTTAGCTCAGCGTATTTGGCCTTGTAGTGCTCATCCTTCCCTTTTCTAAAATCAAATTATGATTTCAATCAGTATTAACTATTGAGAGTAACATATATATATGTGTGTGTGTATGTGTGTGTGATATTTTGAAAGATGATTCATCAATCTTACCTACTAGCTTGTGTTCTGTACAGTCCAACTGACATCCAAAGAGAGAACTTAGAGAAGAGCTCTTTGACGTATGGTCCATAAATGTTGTGACCTTCAAACGGGTAGTTTAACTTTTTGCACGACTGGATGACTTCTTTGTCTTTTGACCCAGAATAAAAAATATTGACAAATGGTGACTGATATAGTTTTGAAGGTTGCCAATTTTTTTTGGCAGGTTTCTTCCTGACATATGTCAGATTAGTCTTGCAGACAGGGACCTGAGAAGTAGCTGCAATAACACTGTCGCTAATATAAGACCGACTATAAGTGTTGCCTTGCAGATCACATGTGTCAATAGCTGCAACAACACTATCAATGATCCCTGTTGGATAGGCAGGAGGCGATGGTGGTACGTACAAAGTAATAGCTTTAGATAAATCTTCATCTGTATTATGAAGGTCTTTTTCAGATTCCTGTGTGACGTATGTAAAAAGTGAAATTAGTGTTGTAATGAAGTTTAGAATTGAAGTGCCTAAACTATCTATATGTATCATAATGATACATCTGGAAAACTTAGATAACAGATAACTAACTTTGAGAACTTGAAACTTTAATCATCTTTATATAAGAGTAAAACGTTGTTATTGAAAAGTTGTTATGCCACAAAAAAAACTTAAAATAAGTTTATGACTATTATAATGAACAACTTCAACTTACAAAATAATAATAAAAAAAAATATTTGTGAGCAATCACAAAACAAACTTTGTTATAAGTAAATCGATATTACCTTTAGGCGCTCGTCCCTTATGCCTTCATCTATTTCAGCAATTGTATTATGCCTATTTTCTTTTTGCACCTTGTCTGTGTACGTACTATCAACCTCCTGTTTGACGTATGTCAAATTTAATTTTCTGTGACATTCAATTTCTAATATGAATTGACTTAATTATTTTTATGTATCAAATTGATACAGGTTGAAACAAAATATATCAAAATGATATATTTAGAAAACATAAGGAACACATTACAAATATTTGTTACTGGAATCTTAAATGGTCTATATGTATCAAAGTGATACATACAAGTTACTTAATCGTTGCATATAAACAATTATATTAACAGTTTCAACACTTTGAATATTAACACATAAATTATTTGAGGCTAATATTTTGAGCAAATTATAACAAATCGATCATATAATTAAGTCAATTTAATTATCTTTAAGCATTCCTCAACTCCTTCATTGCCTTCTGGTTTAGATGATTGTCCGGCATCATCTACAATATTGTCACTTTTAGCATTAATTTTTTGCTCATTAAGAGATTGAGGAGGATCCCCTTCTCTATTTGGGATATCTTTTTCATTTTCATGAACTGGATAATAAGCAAACTGCAAGATAACAAATTAGAATAATATTGTAACATGGTGATATTAATGATAAATTATGAATACCTTACCATATGAAGCAAAACCTTCTTTCACAACTCCCAAAAATCCTGTTTAATGTTCCACCATCAACTTTTGCAGATCATTGAATTTCATGTCAACCTACATTATGAATAATATTTTGAATTTCAGGTTAACCTATAATCTGTTTTAACATTAACACAACAAACCAACAAAATGTTATACTTACATAAGTCTTAACATAAGACTTTATGTCGTCCAAATCTGACTTGGGTAGTGATAGCTTTTCTTCTCCAGTAGCAGGTTCTTTATCGGCATCCATCATCTCAACATTATGCATAACTTTATCTTTATCCAAGGAAACACGAGGCACTGAACGATCTCTTGATGAAGCTTCCAAATAATTATCTTTGGACAACTACTCTGACTATTTTTTTATCTTTGGTACTCGTGAACTAACTTTTACGAACTCCTCAACTATTTTTTATTTCTTCGTAGGAGGGTGTGAAGATGGACCAGAATCAACCCTTATCTTTTTTAGAAGGTCTACATTTGGAGGAGTACCGAAATTATCAAATTCATGAAGAAATTCAGTCGGAGCAGTTTTTTCAAGAGTACTGAAATTATCAAATTCATGAAGAAATTCAGTCGGAGCAGTTCTTTCAAGAGTACTGAAATTATCAAATTTATGAAGAAATTCAGTCGAAGTAGTCCTTTCAGATTGTTGTTGTACAGATACTGCCTGTGCTATATTTATACCATAATCTGTTGAACCAAATATCAGAGATTGGGCAAATCAAGTTGGTTCAATTCCTGTGCTGACAGAGATAAATTCTTGTACACAAGCTGCAACAAAAATAACACAAAAGACCAAAAAATTAAAAGTACCTTAAAAATTTATAATAGACATACAAAAGTATCCCTGTAAAAAAACACTACCTTACTAAACATGTTATCCATCAAATTCTCATATCTAGGCTTTGGTTTAACCACTTTTCAATTCACCATCCTTGAGATTAAATTATGAACACGAACGACAAGTGATTCATCAACTTTGGAACAATATTCGTACCACCAAATCTGAAGAGTGTGTGGCATGCCACTCAGACCGTAATACTGTTGCACCTCATTCATCGACCGACTAATAAAAGCCATCAGTATTGCAAAAGTTAATTTTTTCAATGGAAAATGGCTATAACTTCTGTCATCCACCATGTGAAAGTCTCGGGCAGTGATATTGGTTTTATCTAATTGGGAGAACACAAATATGTGTATAAAGTACAATATCCTAATTTTTACCGCATCTTTCATATTTTTTTCCCACTTTTTAGTCAAAAAAGCTTGACCAACTCACTTTTTTTCACATTTGTTGTGGAATACGAAATTTCATTTTTTTTGTAGTCGGCATGGTGGAAGGTCTGAATAATTAAACTACGTTGCCGATGCATTTCAACCCGATAACAATAACAAACTCGTACAGTAAAAATCAAAGCATTGTATTGTTGACCAATACCTTTAGTTGATTGTAATATGGGTGTTGGACCTCTAAGGTCATCAAGCACCTTGCTATCGAACCTTGAAAGTTACAACTAGGGAGGTCCAGAAATGACCCAAAATAAGTGCTTCTAAAAATTCTGATTCCTTTATCCTTCAGAACTTCTTTAATCCTGTCTACTAGATTGATGTTGTGTGCACTACCAATCCTTACGTTGTGGGCATATCGTTTTTCATAATTAAATTAACACTCTACCAACAACACAAATCAAAATATGATTCATATGTCAAATGAATTACATATTTATAAATTACAACAACAATAAAATGAGTACAGAACGTGTTACCACATATGTATAACTAAAAAAATTGATCCACATAGAATCATTCTTACACTGTATGAAAATGTGTAACTATAACAACCATATGAATCACCAGAACACCATATGTATCACCTATTAAATATCAGAATATGTATCAAACATTCAGTTTGAAAACAATATATCACCCAATAATAACATATGAATCACCAATAAATTAAAAGTGTAACTGTAACAACCATATGAATCACCAGAACACCATATGCATCACCAATTAAATATCAGAATATGTATCAAATATTCATTGTGAAAAAAAAATGTATCACTTAATAATAGCATATGAATCATCAATTAATTGAAATAATAACTGTTACAACCATATGAATCAAGATAACACCATATATATCACTCATTAGCATATGAATCACCCAGTAAAAAAATAAAAAAAAGTATAAATCGTATGAATCACCATAAAATCCATATATTGATAACATATATATCATCTATTTGAATCCCCATTAAATTATAAATATATATGTATCAATCGATTCTTTTATGTTTACCATCGATATGTATCACTTGCGATAACAATACCTTATTCAATATGGATTTGGGGATATGCTCTATTTTCTCCTGATCATCCATTTTCATGTCGTAATCTTGATTTTTACCAGAAAAAGCTTGTCTTAAAATTTTCAGTTTTTCAGGCCCCATATTTTTGGGCTAGAATTTGAACTGTCGTTTCTATGTGTATAGACCTGAACCCAATAATTCTATATCAATATAAGTTTAATGATCATATATAAAGTCTGGTAACATCATTGGAGGTCAAGTGGGATCATATAAATCCCCTAACTCAAAGACGAGAGGAGGACTTTTCTATCGATTGAGTTTTAGTGAACGTTCCAACTTGGGTCAACTTCCAATGACTATTACTCCTATAATATCATAATCTAGGTGGTCTACTATATATTAAATAAAATATATTCGAGTCTTCTTTCCAATGCATCTGGTTTCACCTTAATCCGATATCGGAGTAGAAAATTATGCTCATTTTACTTTGGAGTGTTTGTCTGTCAACAAGGTGAAGACTTGAGTGATAGGCTGTCTAATAAGTGATGAGCTATCAACTTAGTCATCAGCCTTAACTAGAAAATACCTTAAATTATTTAGATAAGGTGATGACTAAGCTGATAAGCTATCAACTAGTTGACAAGCTATCAACTAAGTCATCAACCTTAACCAGAAAGTGTTCAAGCCCAGCTAGAGGTTGATGATTAAGTTGATAAATCATCAACTAGTTGACAAGCTATCAACTAAGTCATCAACTCAAAATTCCTGCAATTTTTATTCAGTTTTTTTAGGGGTATTTTGATCTTTTCCTTACCTCAAACCCTACCCCCACGACTTAAAACACAGTTTAAACACTATTTGCCCATTAGATGTTAGTTTCTCATCGCACCTTCTCCTCTCCACTCTCAAGAGAGAAAGAAGTTATGGTTTCTTTCAAAACTCATACTTTCAAGGCATTAGTCTATGAAAACATACCGCGTAGGTGGTGGTTGGTCATGGCATTTTAAATTTTGTTCAGGGAAATAAAACTTGAAAATTAAAATTGCCAGTTTCATTTTTCTATGGTGTACTTATTATTTGTGTCATTGACTCATTGTTTTAAAGTATTCGCCCGATATATGCTTGACTTTGAATTCTCAAAATTCAGACTTTTACATGTTGAAAGTATTCCTTTAGTTGGATTTGTTATCAACACTAAGAACAAATTTATGCTGTAGAAAGTGAAAAATAAATTATTGGTGGTATACACCAATCAGTTATGTGAGAAAGAGCATTCTGGATGTCCGACATTGTATAGAGATGAAAATGATGAAATAGGCATAACATGACTATGAACACATCAAGCAGTCAGTTGGATTGGATATTTTTAGCTATGCAGTAAATAGAAATAGTTAGCCACGTGTAAGAGTTAGTTATAGATATTTTGTAGATGACAACTCTATACAGAGTAGTATACATGTACTGTGATAAGGACAAAAATAGTTATCAATTTATTTTTTCTTCTCTCATCAATCAATAAGATCTCTTCTATTATTCATGTTTCTTCTTAGCTTAAGCCGAGCATCTATGGTAGTCAATGGAAGTTGAGCTTCTAATATACAAATTCCATCATGGTAGCAGAGCCAGGCCCATTTCAAATCTTTGTTCAATGATGTTGGGCCCCCATATTATATTGTCCATACTTCAGTTAATGAGGCCCGGGCATGTGGAGAGTGTTAAGTATCTCACATTGAAATAGGAATGGGTAATTGGACTCCTTATATGGACTTGGACAATCCTCCCCTCATGAGCTAGCCTTTGAGATTATGCTAGGCCCAAGGTCCATTCTTTACAAGTCCAAGGTTGAGTGCAGGTATTGATTTTCATTCTTTGTCCACTATAGAGAAAGCACGATGGATCATTGATACATGTGCAACCAATCACATATTGGCTAACTTAGGTACCATAAGTGCTATAGAGAAAGTACCTACACTATCTAATCAAAGAGTTTATTTACCAAATGGTGGGATTACACAGGTCACACACACAGGAAAGTACAGAATTGGAAACACAGGGGTGATCGAGAATGTGTTGTACATACCTGAGTTTAAGTATAATCTTCTATCAGTCTCCAAGATAACAAGGGAACTTAGATATTTTATTTTTTTCTATCCTGGTTTCTGCTTATTCCTGGACCTTGCTACTGGGATGTTGAAGGGGATTGGTAAAGAAACTGATGGAATATACTTATTGAATGTCCAGATATCTACAGACAATAATATTCCTGCTGTTTCAGCTGTTACAACACATACTGCAACAAACAAGAATGAAGATATTTCTCTGTGGCATAAAAAACTGGATAATCCCTCTAGCAATTCTCTGAGGTTACTTTTTAGTTATAATGTAGATGTTTGTAAATCAGTCTTATCTGACTGTGAAGTCTGCCCTCTTGCTAAACATACTAGACAGTCTTTTCCTCTTAGCACTAGTACCTCTCTTAAGTCTTTTGATCTACTTCATCTTGATGTTTGGGGACCCTATAATACTAACACTTTTGATGGGAATAAATTTTCTTGACTATTGTAGATAATTATTCCTATATCACTTGGATTTTTCTACTCAAGTTTAAGAGTGTTGTGCCATCTGTATTAAGAAAAATTCTTAAAATGATACACTCAAAATTGAATGCTATAGTGAATGTGATTAGGACAAATAATGAAGGAGAATTCACTAGCAATCATATGGAGGATCTTTTTAAGGATCTTGGTATTATTCATCAAAGAACTTGTGCTTACACCCCTCAGCAAAATAGTGTAGCTAAGAGAAAACATAGGCACCTACTTGAGGTGGCAAGATCATTGAGATCTCAGGGTCATATATCATTAAAATTCGGGGGTCATTGTATATATGTTGCTTCTTATGTCATTAACAGGCTTCCCTCTGTAGTTCTTAGAGACAAATCTCCTTATGAGCTATTTTTGGGGAAACTACCTTCTCTTATTCATATGTGAGTCATTGGTTGTCTGTGTTATGCAAGTGTTTTCCCCGGTTGGATAAGTTAGCTTCCAGAGTTGTTCCTTCAGTTTTTATGGGTTATTCCATAGTAACTAAAAGGCTACATTTTATTTGACCTTGCCAAAAAGAAGTTTTTTGGTAATAGAGATGTTATTTTTAAAGAACATATTTTCCCCTTCAATACCTTTGTTGTTCCATCTACACAACATAGTCAGTTTCCTTGGTCTTCTGTTAATTACATATTTGTTGTTCCTGCTTTTAGTCCTCTTCTGCACCATTTACCTCTACTCCGACAGCTTTTACTGAGTCAGTTTCACCTGTTTTACCTATTGTTCCTGAGGTTTCTTCACCAGAGTCTACTCCACCTCCTGCTCTAATTACTCTTAGGAGGTCAACCAGAATATCCAAGCAACCTCTTTGGCATGTTGATACTCTACCTTCTACTACTATTGCTATTAGAAGGTCAACCAGAGTATCCAAGCAACCTCTTCGGCATGTTGATTATGTTACCAAAAAAGCAAGTTGCTCATGTTACTTATCCTATTAATGCTTGTTTTTCTTATACATGACTTTCTCCTAGTTATCAAGCCTTTCTTGGTTCTCTATCTCATGTTCATGAACCCACTTCCTATTATGAGGCTATACAAGATTGTAGGTAGATTAATGCTATGAATTTTAAGTTGCAGGCTCTTTAGTACAATCACACTTGGGATCTAGTCCTTTTACCAGATGGTAAAACTGTTATTGGTTGTCGTTGGGTTTACAAAGTCAAACTTAAAGCTTCAGGGGAGATTGAGAGGTTTAAGGATCGACTTTTCACCAAGGTATATAATAAAAAAGGGGTCTTGAATACAATGAAACCTTTTTTCATGTGGTTAAGATTGCTACTGTAAGGGTTGTCTTGTCTTTAGCTACTCAGCATAGTTGGCATGCTCATCAGCTTGATATTTACAATGCTTTTATTCAGGGTGATTTGTATGATGAGGTTTATATGCAGCTTCCTTAGGGCTTACCAAGTCAAGGGAGTCTAGTTTAGTCTATAAATTGAGTTTATTTGTGGGTTAAAATAGGCAAGTAGACAATGGAACTTAAAACTTTCTGAGGAATTGATCACTTCAGTATTTATTCAAAGTGGTTTAGGCCATTCTCTATTCATCAAGAAATAAGGAACTGATATTGTCATTGTCTTGATCTGTGTGGACGACATGCTAGTAACAGGTAGCAATCTTGGTCTTATTGAAGACACCAAATCCTTGTTACAGAAAGCCTTCAAGATATAAGATCTAGGAGCTTTGAAATATTCCCTTAGGATAGAGTTCAGTAGATCTACTAAGGGTATCTTGGTGAATCAGAGGAAATATGCACTTAAGAGCATCTGAGATCTGGGAATTGGCTCCGCTAAACTAGCTATGACACCTCTTGAAGTTAATACAAAGTTGACAACACATGAACTTGATGTTTTAACTCAAACGACAAATGACGAAACACTGGAAGACAAGACACAATATCAAAGATTGGTTGTAAGATGTTGTATTTGACACTAACCAAGCTAGACATATCTTAATTATTACAGACTCTTAGCCAATTCCTGCAGCATCCTAAGATATCATACTAGGATGCAGTAGTTAGAGTCATAAAGTATGTGAAGAGAGAACCAGCCTTAGGAATCTTGTTAAGTAGTGAACTCTCTAGTACATTGCCAATCTATTGTGATGCAAATTGGTCTTCCTGTCCAAATACCCAAAGATCGGTATCGGGTTTTTTTTTAAAGCATGGAAACTCACTAGTTTCTTGGAAATCTGAGGAGCAAAATGTGATGTCCAGAAGCTTAGCAGAAGCTAAGAACAGAAGTATGGGAAATGCAGTCTCAGAAGTTGTATGGATAATAACTTTGTTAAAAGAATTGAATAATGCGGTTGCTACACCTATGGTTGTATACAGTGATAGCAAAGTTGCATTTCAAATAACAAAAAATCTGGTGTTCCATGAGAGAACTAAACACATTGAAATTGACTTTTATTTTATTAGACAGAAAATTCAAGAGAAGCTGATCAAGATAGTATATGTTGGTTCAAGATATCAATTTCCATACCTACCAGCTTGAGGGGGAGTTATGAAATAGGTATAACATGACTATGAACACATGAAGCAGTCAGTTAGATTAGGTATTTTTAGCTATGTAGTAAATAGAATTATTTAGCCACATGTAAAAGTTAGTTGCAGATATTTTGTAGATAACAGTTGTAGATATTTTATAGATGACAATTGTATACAGATTAGTATAAATGTACTGTGATAAGGACAAAAGCAGTTATCAATATATTTTTTCTTCTCTCATCAATCAATAAGATCTATTTTATTCTTCCTGTTTCTTCTTAGCTCAAGCCCAACATCAATGACCGTCAATGGTAGTTGAGATTCTAATATACAAATTCAATCAAATAAGGTATTGAATTCTAGATTTGCTTTTCACCATTAGTTTTTTGCAAGTTTCAATGTATTTTACATGCAATTCAATGTTTTTCTATTTTTCCAGCACTTTCTTTTGTACACACAGGTAGAGGATTTATCTCAAATGTTTAAACAGGTAATTTTTACTATTTATCAATCTATATGCCAATGTTTTCTAAGTTTGGATAAACATCTCCTGACAATAAATCTTTTGCAGCATTTCATTGCTGAAGGCGTGGTCTTGGTGCAACAGAATAAAGATACGACAAATAGCAAGGTGAATTATCTCTGTCTTGGTTTCAAGTTTTTAAAGGTTTCAATTAAAATGATAATTATCTATTAGTTGCCTCAGATATAATTCATGTATAACTTGTTTTCGACTAAATGATTCTTATTAATATTCCTTAGCTTGGCACCTTTTCACTAACCAAAAAAAACTTTGGGCTACAACCCTTAATAAGAAATATGGTCATAGACCTAGGACTAATACTTGCTCCTTCGTCTGGAAAAACATAGCAAAAGGTTGGAATAATCTGGAATATTGCTTCTGGAAACTCTACAAATATCTGGAATTTCAACTAGATCCTTTCTAATCATAACCTTAGAGTTCGCATTCATAGGACTCTTCATCCATCGAATATCAACATATACTAATGTTAGTGATATTCATCACACTATATTTGGACCTCCAACGTATCTCTTTACCTATTGAGTAAAGATGTTGTCCTGTTTGTGGGACTGATACTAAAATTATCCATCATATCATCTTTTGCTGTTCAGTGTTATCTCCACTCCTCCTGTTTCATCGGGTTATCTTCTTCACTTCAAGAACCAATCTATCTAACTCCATAATAATTTACTTAACCTTTTGCACCCTGGCATATTTGGATCAACAGAAATCAGAATATTTATAAAAACACTACCAAAGAGGTTGTAAGATCCCGCAAAATTCTAAACTTAGCTCAACCCTTTAGAGCATGATAAGGGGGTCCCATACTTAGAAATTTTAGCTAAGTATTTGTACTTAGAATTATTTTAGTCTTTATAAGGTGGCGATCTCATTTCACGACCCTTAAGACCATTAAATATTGATCTTTTGGTTGATTCATATGATCAGGAATGTCAGTAGGTGTTCTCGAATGAGTTTTGAATTTTTTGAACATCATTTGAGGCACGTTTGAAAGTCCAAACCAGTGGATTAATGCGATCTCGATGCACCGCATCACCTATCGCATTGATAAATGTTGTTCCCAGCTTCCAGTGTCAAATTCCAGTGAGCCGATGCGAAGTCGACGAGTCACACCAGCCATCGCGTCGACCCCATCAACGCGGTGCATCGGGCTGCACGTCAGTAAGCATATTTTCAGTCTTTAAAACTCTATATCCAAAGGGGTAAATAGATATTTTCCCGCCTTATGTCAACCCCCAAAACACGAGATTAAGCCTCTTTAGAGGCAAAATCCATTTATTCTCTCTCAAATTACTCAAGAACAAACCCTATTGAATCTAATTTCAAGATTCAATCTTCAAGAACACTCCTTCATTCTTCACAAATTTGAATACCAAGTGTTCATTCAAGTTCATGCCATGCTTTACTTTTTATGCTATCGAGTCCTAGGGGTATTCAATACCCAAAAGTCTAGTTGTTTACCTAGAGCTACAGTAGTTACAGAACAGTCTCAGTAGTGTCACGAATAGTAGTACTCACTAATTAGTTACGATCTCAGTTTAGTAATTAGTTCAGAACTCAGCAAACTCAGTCAGTTAACAGAACTCAGTAGTACTCTGTCAGTTAGCGGAACCCAGTAAACTCAGTAACAGTTCAGTCCAGCCTAAAACAGTCTAGTGTTCAGTTCAGTATCTATTCATTTGGGAGTAGGATTCAGCACCAAGTGAACCCAGGGACGGGCACTCACCTGCCAGCAGAGGGTGTGATCCTTAGAAGCAGTCCTTGTGTTCCAGAACTACGTAGCCAGTGTAGATGAAGACATCAACCTGCCAGTTGAGGGTTGATGAGGTATTTTACCTGCCAGTTGAGGGTACCACCATCCTCATTTAGAGCACCTGCCAGATGAGGGTGACTCAGCACTTGTTTTTACTCCTGGCATGGTATTGACACCCTTCTAACTGAGGTTACAGGTTGGACCCTAAATTAATTTAGAGAAGGGGCATGTCGGTTAGATGATTACCTCCTATAGTTTTAGTTTCAGTCTCAGTATAGAACTTAGTTCAATTCTACAGGATCAGGACTGTCAGACATAATCATACAACTTAGTATAGAACTCAGCACAGTTCCATTCTAAAGAATCAGGACTGTCAAAAATAGTCACTCAGTTATTAGTACTATAATATCAGTAAACTCAGATATCAGTTAATCAGTATTCAAAACTCAGTATCCAGTATTGATATAATCTTAGTTAGAGTTTATGTGTTCATGCATGTTTATCTCATTCAGATGCTACTCAGTCAGTTATTTGTTCATACATATAAACCCAGGCATATCAGCCTACCTCACTTAGCATACCAGCATATTCAAAGCACTGACGCATACCTTTCTTTTATGCTATGGTATCTTATATCATAGTTTTAGATGCATGGGCTCCTAACCATATTTAGCAGCCCATCTACTAGTAGTAGACTTAGTGGTAAGTCCTCATCGTTTGAGGACAAAGTATCATATTATTTCATTATTCAGTGTTTAGTTTATTTTAGTAGTCGAAGTTAGTTATGGACTTGTCCCATCAACTCCATATTTAGATAGTTAGAGGTTTTCAGACCAGAGTATTTTAGACAGATCTTTTAGTATTCAGTTATCAGTATTTAGTATCGGTTTTTAGTTATGAACCCTATGGCGTTTACAACCTTATTTCCATATTTATTTTAGTTATATTATTATAGTGTTATTATTATTCAGTACTCACAGCAGGTACCAGTCATGGGTTAGTTGGTGGTCCTTCGGGGTTTCTAGCACCGTGTAGCATCCGAGGCACAAACTTGGGGTGTTATAAACTTGGTATTAAAGCCTCAGGTTCAACAGAGTCCTTGGAAGTCTGAAAGTCACATCTAGTAGAGTCTTGTGCATGGGTGTGTAGTGTGCCACACTTATGGACAAGAGACTATGAGCCATTTATAGGAAAAGTTTTCCTTCTTTCAGTATTCATATCGTGCAAGTGAGCATTAGCTTAAGTTGAACTCTCTATCTAAGTTAAGCTTTCCTTCTGTTATAGAATATGCCTCCAAAAAGGACTAAAGGACGAAGAATGAGAGACCAGCCAGCACCTCAGCCCGTCCAGCCAAATCCCTAGATGAGCAGGTCTCTCATGCTAAATTTAGAGCCATTTTCACCACCCTAGACAATTCTATTATAGCTCAGAATGAACAGCTAACTGCTGTTCAAACCAACCCAGTGGCCAATACTGTTATCATTTACTGGGTCTAAGTCAGATGAGGACTCAGAAGAATTACTTGACCAGGTGCAGAAGGTCACATATATTATGGGGGTGACTACTAGTTAGGGTGCTGGGTTGGCCGCGTATCATTTGCAGGATATAGCTCACTATAGTTTAAGCAGTGGAAGGCAAAGAGGGCCACGGATCCAGGTCTAGTAGAATAGGAGGAGTTTGCCACTACTTTTTTGGATAGGTTCTTCCCACTTGAGTTGAGAGAAGCTAAGGTTCTAGATTTCATAAACTCGAAGCAGGGTAACATGACATATTAAGAGTATTCTCTCAAGTTTACTCAGTTAGCCAGATATTCCCCTTACGTTGTAGCAGATAGTAGATCTAAGATAAGTAAGTTAGTATCGAGTGTGTCCAACAGTATGGTCAAGGAGTGTAGGACTGCAATACTGGTTAAGGAGATAGACATATCTAGGATCATGTTCCATGCTCAGCAAATAGAAGAGGCTAATAATAAAGAGAAGGAGAGGGAGAACAAGAAAGAGAGAATAGGTAGCTTCAACTTTTCTTAGCCTAAATCAAAAGGTGGAAATCGCTCTTATTTCCACTCAAAATCCTCAGTTCCACCTCCTTCCTCAGCCAGTGCTCCAACTTTAAAATTCAAAAATAGCCCCAAAGCCAGGGCTCCAGGACCTAAGCCTTAGGGTAATGTTAATAGTGCCCGAATGAATCCTCTTTGCCAAAAATGCGACAGAAACCATCAGGGTATCTGTAGAGCTGGCAGTGATGTATGTTTCGGATAAGGCAAGCCAGGCCACAGGGACAGAATTGTCCTCAATCAAGTTCGCAGGGTCTGTATAATCGTCCTCCCAACTCAGTCCGATAGCCCAAATCAGCAGGATGCCGCTTCCAGTTCCACCAGTAGGCAATGCCCAAATAGACTCTATGCACTTCAGTCCTGAAAGGATCAGAAAAGTTCTCCTAATGTGGTCACTGGTACGTTACAAGTTTATCATTTGCATATTTATGCTTTGCTAGATCCAAGAACTTCTTTGTTCTTTGTAACTCCTTATATAGCCGTTGATTTCGGTGTCAGTCCTGAAATTCTAGTAGAGCCTTTTTCAATTTCTACCCCAGTGGGTAGATCTATCATAGCTCGGTGGGTATACAGGAACTGTTCGGTTATGGTATCTCAGAAAGTTACTTTAGCAGATTTAGTAGAGCTAGAGATGACAAATTTTGATATCATTCTCAGCATGGATTAGCTTCATTTATACTATGCTTCAGTTGACTGTAGAAATTAAATCGTTCATATTGCAGTTTCTAATTGAACATATCCTAGAGTGGAGGGGTAGTACAACATCACTTAGGGGTCAGCTGTTTCTTACCTTAGGGCGAGAAGAATGATATCTAAGGGATGTGTCTATCATCTTATTCGAGTTTAAGACTTTAGTTTAGATACTCCTAATCTTGAATCAGTGTTAGTAGCATGTAAATTCCCAGATGTGTTTCCCGAAGATCTTCACGGAGTTTCTCCCGAAAGGGAAATTGACTTCAAAATTGACCTTCTTCCTGATACTCAGCACATTTTTATTTTTCCATACAGAATGGATCCAGCAGAACTCAAAGAAATAAAAAATAGTTAAAGGATATCCTAGATAAAGGATTCATCAGACCCAGCGTATCCCTTTGGGGTGCACTAGTTCTATTCGTGCGTAAGAAAGACAGTTCTCTCAGAATATGTATAGACTACCGTCAGCTAAATAAAGTTACAATAGAGAACAAGTATCCACTTCCCATAATTGATGACTTGTTTGACCAACTTTAGGGTATCAGTTACTTTTCTAAGATAGACCTTAGATCAGGCTATCATCAGCTCAGAGTTAAAGAATGTGACATTTCAAAAATAGTTTTTCGAACTCGGTATGGTCACTTTAAATTCTTAGTCATGTCATTTGGTTTTACCAATGGCCCAACAGCTTTCATGGACTTGATGAACCGTGTGTTCAAGAAGTACTTGGACATGTTCGTTATAGTTTTCATAGATGACATTCTTATCTACTCCTGCAGTGAGCATGATCATGCATACCATCTCAGAATAGTATTATAGACTCTTAGAAATCATCAGTTGTTCGCCAAATTCAGTTAGTGGGAATTTTGGCTAAGGTCGATAGCTTTCGTCGGCCATATTATTTTTGGTAATAGCATTAGAGTTGAAACCTAAAAGACCAAAGCAGTGAGAAACTGTTCCAGACCCATCTCTATCAGATATCAGGATCTTCTTAGGATTGGACGGTTATTACCGACGGTTTGTTGAAGGATTTTCATCTATTCCATCCCCTATGTCCAGATTGACTCAAAAGAAAGTCAAATTTCAATGGTCAGATTCTTGTGAGAAGAGTTTTTAGGAATTCAAGACTCGACTCACTACAACCTCAGTTTTGACTTTACCAAATAGTTCAGATAGATTTGTGGTATATTATGATACCTACAGAGTTGGTTTGGTGTGTGTTTTGATGCAGAGAGATAAGGTCATAGCCTATGCCTCTAGACAGTTTAAGCCTCATGAAAAGAACTACCCCACTCTTGATCTTGAGTTAGCAACTGTAGTATTTACCTTAAAGATTTTGAGGAACTATTTGTATAGAGTGTACGTTGATGTGTTCACTGACCATAAGAGCCTGTAGTATGTGTTTTCTCAGAAAAACCTAAACCTCTATCAGAGAAGATGGTTGGAGTTGTTAAAAAACTATGACATGAGTATTCTGTATCATTCGGGCAAGGCTAATGTAGTGGCCGATGCTCTCAGTAGAATGTCTATGGGTAGTGTTGCTCACAAGGAAGATGATAAGAAGAAGTTAAATCAGGAAGTTCATCAGCTTGCCTAACTAGGTGTTTGCTTAGTCGATTCAGCAGAAGGTAGTGTATGGGTGCAGAGTAGTTCAAACTCATCCTTGGTTTCTGAGGTGAAGTAAAAGTAGGATAGGGATTCCAGTCTAGTTAAGTTGAAAGAATCAGTCAGAGATCAGAAGATAGAGGTTTTCTCCCAAAGGAGAGATGGTGTATTGTATTGTCGGGGTCGGCTATGTGTGCCAAGTGTAGATGACTTGAGGCAGTGGATTCTCACTAAATCGCATGGTGCAAGCTACTCAATTCATCTAGGGGCCACTAAGTTGTACCATGACTTGCGGGAAGTCTATTAGTGGAGTGGGATGAAGAGACTTATTGAAGAGTTTGTAGCTAAGTGCTTGACATGTCAGCAGGTTAAGATCGAGCATCAGAAGCCTAGTGGGTCCATGCAGGAATGCAGTATTCCTACATGGAAATGGGAGGAAGTGAATATGGACTTTGTGATGGTTTTGCCTCATACTCATCGTCAGCATAATTCTATATGGGTTATCATATATAGGATGACCAAGTCAACTTATTTCTTACCACTCTATACCTCTTATTCAGCTGAAGATTATGCCAACCTCTATGTTAGAGAGCTGGTCAAATTGCACGAAGTTTCATTGTCCATCATCTCAGATAGAGGTACATAGTTCACCTCTTATTTTTGGAAAACCTTCCAAAAGGGTCTAGGTACCCAATTTTACCTCAGTACATCCTTTCATCCTTAGACAGATGGTCAAGTAGAAAAGACCATTCAAACTTTGGAAGATATGATAAGGGAAAGTGCCATTGACTTTAATGGTAGTTGGGATGACCACTTGCCCTTGATTGAGTTTGCGTATAATAACAGTTACTATTCCTACATCTAGATAGCTCCATTTGAGTCACTCTATGGGAGGAGATATAGATCTTCCATTGGTTGTATTGAAGTGGGTGAGGGCACAATAGTAGGGTCTGACTTAGTATTTGATACATTAGAAAAAGTTCATTTGATCAGGGAAAGACTTAAGACAACTCAGAGCCAACAGAAATCGTATGCAGATGTGCGAAAGAAGGATCTCAAGTTTGAGATTAGGGATTTTATGTATTTTAAAATCTCTTCGATGAAAGGAGTGAAGATATTTGGCAAGAAGGGGAAGCTTAGCCCCCGATATGTCGGTCCTTACCAAATTCTCAGTCATTTCGAAAAGGTAGCTTACGAGCTTGAGTTGCCTTTAGATTTAGCTTCAGTCTATCCAGTATTTCATGTATCCTTGCTAAATAAATGCATAGGTGACCCAGCAGTTGTAGTCCCTGTAGAGGGCATAGATGTTCAGAACAATCTCTCTTATAAAGAGGTTCCAGTAGAAATCCTTGATCATCAGGTTCGCAGACTGAGGAACAAAAAAGTCCCTCTAGTCAAAGTTCTTTGGAGAAATCAGTTCGTTGAAGGAGCTACTTGGGAAACAGAAGCAGATATGCAGACCAAGTATCCCCACCTCTTCTCCACAAACTCAAACTCAGATCAAGGTAAAAATTTTCCTGAATTTTACTCAGTTCCATGTTCAGATGTAGTTACCAACTTGGTATCAATTAACGTTGCATACTTAGTCATGCATTTATGAATCAGTTCAGTCATGTACTCATGCATCAGATATGCATGTTCAATATACAAACTTAGTAGATCAGTAATATCAGTCACGAAATCATGCTTCAGTTATGCATGCCCAGTAAGTAAGTTCAGTCTATCAGTATTCTTGGCTTAGTCAGTCTCATTCGAGGGTGAATATTCCCAAAGGGAAGATATTATAAGACCCCGCAAAATTCTAAGCTTAACTCAACCCTTTAGAGCATGATAAGGGGGTCCCCTACTTATAAATTTCAGCCAAGTGTTTGTACTTAGAATTATTTTAGCCTTCATAAGTTGGTGATCTCATTTCGCGATCCTTACGACTATTAAATGTCAATCTTTAGGTTGATTCATGATCAGGAATGTCAGTACGTGTTCTCGGACTAGTTTTGGTTTTTTTGAACATCATTTAAGGCATGTTTAGAAGTCCAAACCAGTGGATCAATGCGATCTCGACATGCCGCGTTATCTATCGCATTGATAAATATTGTTCCCAGCTCCCAGTGTCAAATTCTGGTGAGCCGACATAAAGTCGTTGCGTCATACCGGCCATCACATCGACCCAATAAACGTAGTACATTGGGCTGCGCACCACAGGGCATGTTTTTAGTCATTAAAACTCCACATCCATAGCGGTAAATGGGTTTTTTTCTACCTTATGTCAGCCCCGCAAAACACGAGATTAAACCTCTTTAGAGGCAAAATTCATTCATTCTCTCTCAAACTACTCAAAAACAAACCCTATGGAATCTAATTTCAAGATTCAATCTTCAAGAACACTCCATCATTCTTCACAAATTTGAATACAAAGGTATGTGATGTGTTCATCCAAGGGTTTTCTTCCACCCTTGGAGTTCAAGAAACTTTTTTTAAAAAACTTCAAGTTAATTGATTTCATGAATTCTATGCTAGATTTGAGTATGTTCATGATTGTGATATTAATTGGGTTTCTAATCTTTGGTTTATTACAAATTTCATGTGAAATTACTTAACATGTGTGTAGTATCATATGAATTCATGTTAAAGCTTTTGATTTAGGAAATTGGGATTTGAAATTATGATGCCTACATGTTGTTTAGTATCGTGTACATAGATTTTGTTCCCAAAATGCTTGATAAATTACTCATGTGAATCGAATGGGAAAATTCATGACATGCTAGCATATGTGTAAGCTTGTATCTCACAAGTGTTTGATAAAATGTCTCTATGAATGAGTTATGAACAAGTGTGAATTGTTGTGCTTTTCAAGTTCATGCCATGCTTTGCTTTTCATGCTATCGAGTCCTGGGGATATTCAATACCTAAAAATCTAGTTGTTTACCTAGAGCTACAGTAGTTAAATAATAGTCTCAGAAGTGTCACGAAAAGTAGTACTTAGTAATCAATCACGGTATCAATTCAGTAATCAGTTCAGAACTCAGCGAACTCAATCAGTTAACAAAACTCAGTAGTACTCCATCAGTTAGCGGAATCCAGTGAACTCAGTAATAGTTCAGTCCAGTTTAGAACAGTCTAGTGTTCAGTTTAGTGTCTATTCAGTTGAGAGTAGGATTCATCACTAAGTGAACCCAGGGATGGGGAATCACCCACCAATAGAGGGTCTGATCCTTAGAAATAGTCCTTATGTTCCAGAACTACATAGCCAGCGTAGGTGAAGACATCAACCTGTCAGTTGAGGGTTGATGAGGTGTTTTACCTGCCAGTTGAGGGTACCATCGTTCTCATTCAGAGCACCTGCCAGATGAGGGTGACTCAGCACTTGTCTTTACCCATGGCATGGTATTGACACCCTTCCAACCGAGGTTACAGGTTGGAACCCAAATCGGCTTAGAGGAGGGGAATATCGGTTAGATGATTACCTCCCACTATTTTAGTTTCAGTCTCAGTATAAAACTCAGTTCAGTTCTACAGGATCAGGACTGTCAGACACAGTCATACAACTTAGTATGGAACTCAACACAGTTTCATTCTAAAGTATCAGGACTGTCAGAAATAGTCACTCAGTTATCAGTACTACAGTATCAATAAACTCAGATATCAGTTAATCAGTATTCAAAACTCAGTATCCAGTATTGACATGATCTCAGTTACAGTTTCTGTGTTCATGCATATTCTCTCATTCAGTTATATTTATGCTACTCAGTCAGTTATTTGTTCATGCATATGAACCCATGCATATCAGCCTACCTCACTTAGCATACAATACATTCAAAGTACTGACGTATACCTTTCTTTTGCACTATGATATCTTATATTATAGGTTTAGACGCACGGGATCCTGACCGCATTTAGCAACCCATCTACCATCAGCAGACTTAGTGGTGAGTCCTTATAGTTCAAGGACAAAGTATCATACTATTTCAATTTTCAGTGTTCAGTTTATTTCAGTAGTCGGAGTTAGTTGGGGACTTGTCCCATAAACTTCATATTCAGATAGTTAGAGGCTTTCAGACTAGAGTATTTCAGATATATCTTTCAGTATTAAGTTATCAGTATTCATTATCGATTTTCAGTTATGAACCTTATGGTATTTACAGCCTTATTTCCATATGTATTTCAGTTATATTATTATTATAGTGTTATTATTATTCAGTGCTCACAGAAGGTACCAATCATGGGTTAGCTGGTGGTCCTTCGGGGTCGCTAGCACCGTGTAGCGTTCGGGGTACAGACTCGAGGCGTTACAGAGGTACCTTTCCAACTCATCGCTTCTAGAGTTCTTAAGTTCACTTACATTATGACTCACACCACTATATCCTCCACAATCGTGTCTACATCTTTATTAGACGATATTCCTCAATATTTGAAACTCAACTATGATGATTACTACAATAAGTGTACCTCAATTCATGGTGTTTTAGAGGGTATTACCGCGATAAAGATAGTTCACAGCACAAGGGTTACCATATCATTGCGTATCAATGCACTAAATCATACCCAAATCGTGTTGTTTCTGTATCTGAAGTCTGAACATCTTCATATCACTGAATTTGATCCACAGAGGTTCTTAACCGTATTCAACACATCTCTTCCTCCTTGTTTACTAATGTGGTTACTTAATGTAGGTTCTTCTTGAGGATGTTGGGGCGTCTTCGTCTCAGGCATAACTTTAGGGAAGGAAATAAAGTGGCCGATAACGTGCTAACTATTGAAGGATCAAAGAGAACCACCATCACAAACCACATAGAGTTTTTGTCATCACCAACAATATGGATACAAAGCCTTGTGGCTTGTAATAACCTAGCTAATCTTAGTTATTCAAGTATTATTAGGTTTGTTGTTGTTGATGCTACTACTAGTTGCAATAGCAACCTTTCTTATATTAGGTTGGATGTAATAGATTGTAACACCCCACATTTACGGACTAGAATTCGAACTGTCATTCCTACGTGTATAAATTTGAACCCAATAATTTCTATCTAAAAATAAGTGGAATGATCAATTATTTAGTGTGGGAACATCTGAGAATATTAATTAAAGTCACAAAAATCTCCTAACTCAAAGTTGGGTTAAGAACTTTCCTACCGATTGAATTTTAATATATGTTTTTACTCGAGTCAACTTCCAACAACTATTACTTTTAGAGTACAATGAATTAGGTGGCCTACTATATACCAAATTAAACCTCTTTGAGTCTTCTTTCCAACACTATCTACCGTTCATCAATCCGAGTTCGAAGTAAGAAGTTATGGGTGTTTTAGTGAGATGTTGTTCAGGTGCGGGATTGGCGATGTGACCCCACTTCCCACACGTAAAATTTCGCTATTCTTTAATTAAATTAAGGGTAAAATGGTCCTTTCACCCCATAACTCCCCCACTCCGTTTTTAATCCCCAAACATACGAGAATTAAGGCGATGTGAATTTGTGCATTGTGATAATGGTAGAATTTGGTCATTCGGGTTTCACAAAATAGATGAATTTTGGCATGATAATAATATGAACCTCAACCCATATCAAAATTTGGCTTTGAACTAGGATTCTAGATAATTTAACTTATATTTTGAAATGTTGTATTGCATTAATGGTAAAAAGGTAAAAAAAATTGAAAACACCCTTAGGGGCTATGATTTTAAATTTTTAAAACAGAAACTAGAGTCTAAATGGTTAAATAGATTATGGTTATGGTTTGACATAAATGAAATAACTTGCAAGTCTATTAGTATGATGATATCACTTCAGAAATGTCTTAATAAAAAATTTCATGGTTATTGGTAAATGATATATGAAAAGTGTTTTAATTTGGGCTTAAAGAGAATTGTGTAGTTTACTGAGAAAGTGTAGTCCCAGGGGACCAACACTGAAAACCACGTTAGCCAACATTGGGGGTCAATATGACCACTGTATCATGATTTACACAGTACATTTTTGGACGACTCTCGCTTTGGTTTCTTTAGCTAATCTCCGAGATATGCGGCTAACATGGATTGAGGCTCTTCCAACAGGGAGAGTCAGATCCATAAAAATGTTTGAATAAGAAAAATTTCAGGAATACCAAACTTTTAAAAGTTTTAAGTACGTAATAAGAATGTAGCCAATTATTTTTTAAAGATTTGACTTTAAAAATAAGGAAAGATTTTAAATGTAGGAAAAAAAGAAAAATAATTGTACCACAAATATAGTTTAACTTGATGCGTCTCTCTTAGTTTTTGGCAGCAAGGAAAAGAGGTACCGCATGATAAACATAAAATTGATGATCGATCAACCACTTGAAACTTCGTGATAAAATATGTATGTGTTTACATTAAAATATATGTTTATGTTTTATATTATATAAAAATGTGAAGGATCTTTGAAAAGTTAGTTAAACTTTTTACACTTCACTAAAAATCTCCGCAATCGATAATATAATTTAATTTTAAATAATCAAATATTATACGTGTGAAATACGTGCAATTTAAATAACTAGTTTAGTATACGTGCTTTGCACGTGTATGAATACTTCTAATTTTAGTTAAAATTATTTAACAGACACTTAGATTTATATTATAACCAAATTCACATAAAAACATTAGTTGTCTTTTAGGTAGAGTTTGATACTATATACGACTCTACTTATATTAAAATAAATAATTGATAAAAATATTTAAAACCTCTCACTTTAATGAATAATGATAGTAAAATTTGTAAGTGTGATTCTTTGGGCATGACAATAATAGTTTTACTTCGCCCTCATTTTTCAAAAATTAATTTTTTTTCTGCTGCTCATAATTCATAGAAAAAGAAGAAGAAGAACTTTAGGTCCAAAACAAATAACAACATACATATCATTAATTGAGTGTCGTATACAATTTCTACGAATTATAATTAGAAGCATAACCTTTGATTTTTAGCCAATATAGTGATTGATTATCATCATCTGATCCATTTCATTCCTTGACAATGTCGCATGGTTCTTCTCTTTTTTTGGATCAAAATTTTCAGCTGAAAGAACACAAAATATATTAGAACTAATTCTATGCAAAAGGAAGAAAAAAAAAGTTGAATCAAAACCAAATAAAAACGCAAGCGAACAAGAAAAAAAATGCGTACTAAATTATTGAGAGCTAAATCTTTGTTTACAAAAAGTTACTTAAATAGAATTATATAAGGCAGTATTTTAATTGATTTAAAAGTGTACTAAATATTAGGAGTTTTACTTCTTTTAAATAAGTAAATAATTATATAAGGTAGTATTTTAATTGATCTAAAATTATAAAATAGTAACACTTTTACATCTATATTTGCATCTACAATCTAATCAGAAAAAGAGTCCTAAAATAAGAGATTTAGATAATGACTCGTTAGAATAGAAAAATGATTCCTAAATAGAAGAATTAGAAAAAGACTCAATTATTAAAAATTTATGTCAGCCCCGTACATTCGGAAAATAGAAACTTTTAAAATTGTCATTTATTTGTCAAGCAAAATTGTCTTATGGGCTTCTCCAATTAAAATCCACCTTTAAAAAATCACCAAAAAATTATCTTATTTCAAACATTCAAAATTGTCGTAGGGTACAAAAAAAAAAACCTTCCTTAATTTTGGAAAATTTAAAATTTAAAATTATCAAGGAATCATTGTTATAAAATAAGAATCTATAACAATTTGGTACTTTTTAAATTTTTCTTATGTTAACGCTTTTATTAAACCTTTTCTTATTAGAGTTATGTACCTAAAATTTAGGATTCTTTTGGATTAGTGTTTATATGGAAAAAATCAATACCTAACTCTAATTAGGAAAGATTTAATAACTAAATTTTAATAAATTTTAAAATTTTAAACATTATTAGAAAATAGCAAAAAGACGATTTTGTCTATTGCAAAATGTTTTAATGAAGGGTAAAAAGTTCAAATCACTTTTCTTATTAGAGTTAAGTACCTAAAATTTAGCATTCTTTTGGATTAGTGTTTATATGGAAAAAGTCAATACATAAAGACGATTTTGTCTATTGCAAAGTCTTTTAATGAAGGGTAAAAAGTTCAAATCACTTTTTTAACGGTCTTCACACTTTTAATATATTATAAATTATAGATATAAATTATTTAGTACTCGCCGAGTTTCTTGTTCTTCAATATATATTACTATCTATTACTTGATTTGCTTTGTATGTTGCTATTTACTATAATAATTTTCTGGCAACCCTGTTTATGCTATTATGTATTTTACAACAACTATGAATTTAAATGAAAAATTGAAAACAAACCTCTGGTACTTTCTTTAAATGTAGTCTCTCTTATATTACTCGTCAACCTAAAGCCCAATAAATAGTATCCTCTCACATCTCATTCATAAAGTATATTCCGTTATCGATTTCAATTGTAAACTCAGCGATATTCCAAACATAAAAACTATATAGGAAAAACGTAATTAGAAAGAATTTTCAATAAGAAATCTTAATCTTCTCCCAAGTCACCACACGGGGCTTGAAAAAACATAAGCTTAATGTATTCTAAGGGCAATGAGTACCTCCGCCATAAAATGAAAGCATTTACTGAAGCACCAAGAGAAAAGTTCAAACAAATATCGAAGATCTACATAAGGAATAAATCCAATTCTCTAGCAAGCTAGCTACCTAGAAAAGGAGGACTTTGAATTAAAAGGGACAAACAAGTTTCTCAATTAAGTGAGGGTCCTTCAAGTTTTAAAAAGTAGGTGAAACGGACAATTTTTTTTCAGTTTTTTTTTAAACATTTTTGCTTTAACAATTAAAGAAGTTGTCTCGACAACTATAGAAGTTGTCTCAACAACTATGAAAGTTGTTCGACAACTTTTCAAAGTTGTTCGACAACTATCAAAGTTGTTTGACAACTTTGATAGTTGTTGAAACAACTAATGCATTTGTCGAACAATTGACTTAGTTTTTTAAGCGACCTTATTTCTTTTAACTTAATAAGATTGTGGGACTCACTTATCACCTTTTTTTTAATTAAAGACCTGAGAGGATCTATGAGCTCATTTTTCTCTTGAAAAGGAATAAGGTTACATATGCTCTTGTACTTCATGGTGAAATTTTGAAGATGAATTTCACTTGACAGATTGATCATAGTTGCTTCTTTGATTGATGAATCAAGTTTATCATATCTAGAACACTTTTCATTTTTATGTGGGCTCTACCACAACGAATTGTACATCATATCCGGGTAAGAATTAACCATTCATGGCAGAAGAATGTAATATCTCACAAAGAACTTCACTATCAAGTTTTGTGGAGCTAGCTTGAAACCAAATACATTGAGAACATAATTTTTGTTAGTTTTTGTGGATTGAGGTGTCCATAAGTTATCAAAAATAAGTGTGAAAATGTTGTTTCAAAGTAAGCTCCGTCGATATTGTCTTGGTACTTCGATCGGGGTAAAAAAAATATCTTTACATTTGGGACAATATATTTTTACCGTACTTGAACGTGGAATATCAAACTAACCAACTGAAAGGCAAAGTTGTCCCAAGCAATAAACTTGTGGAGATCTCCCAAAGTCATAGTTCTTGTAATTCTTTGATATTGCAATCATTCCCTAGCTACTCAAAATGAACGTGACATAGATCAAATCATACAACATCTCTATCGCTGACTCAACCAATTCATTCATGGTTCTAGGTGAAGATATCACCATGAGAGGTTTTGACATCAAGAATAAGGTCAACTGCACATTCATAGTATGGCACTTGACTGCTCAATGCCTCAATCCATGAAGATTAAAATTCATAATGTATGGGAAGCACTAACATCAGAATCTTTACTGTCTGTTTCAGATTCATCATCTGATCACTTGTTCTTCAAAGCTCTACATGTAGAAGGTGCAGATTTTTTCCAAGTGTTTATCCAACGCATCCTTAATTTGTTTCCGATCCAACGATCCTCCGATGATCTCCGACTTCGATCAACCACCACCTCAATCCCTATACATTTCTCTCTTTCACCCAAAGCCTATATGTATATAAATGTATGTCTATATATTATGAACCTATCAGTTTAAACGAAAAGAGAAACTCTGTGTGTACAAAGAGTGAGTTGGATAGATGAAGTTAGGGTTTATAAACATGTACATAAAGTATGTTGAACATACATGGAGTTTTATCTTTCTTCCATAAATTATTTATGAATATTAAAAAATTTCAACCAAATAAACTAAAATTCAATCGTTAGGTTGATTTTAATATTTAATAGACAATATATTTTTTGATTTTAGTTTAGCAAAAATTAGAAAAATTGAAAGTGACTACTAAACCTAAACCTAATATCTTTTTTTCCTACAACTATTGTAAATTAGACAACTAATTCTCTTAATTGTTATTAAAATTAATGGGAGAATACATAATCAATTATTGATTATGTATATAATTCATACAATCTTTAAATCTATTATTTACTAACGAAACTTACATATTCGTAAACAAAGACCAAACCAACCGCCTTGCGCGTACTGATCTATCCATATATCATCTTTCAGCAAATATCATCTCTTCGATAATTCTGCACGTAAAAGTTACACAAAGCAATATATCACATACATGTTTGTGTCCATATCACTTTTAATATATATAATTTTATTATTATATATCTACATTAAACAAAGAAGGAAGCACGAGAGTCTAGCTTGTCATCATATCACGAATAGTTACATAGTTATTTTCACAAATTTAATTATTAAAAAAGTACACAGAATCAAAATCAACCTTCAGTAGAGGAAGTCACTTTCGATCTAAAATTTCACCTCAGAGAGAGAAAAGTAGAAGGTAGTCATATGTTTCTTGTAAAAGAATTGTAGAAATTCTTTTTTGTATATATAAGGTAAAATTTAATTAATTTAAAAGTATAAAACGATATAAAGTTGGTTAAGAACACAATTGTGAATTAATTTTAGTTAATATAATTATAGCCATTTAATATTTTGTAGTTTTATTAAGTAAAAAAGAAAAGAAAACCAAATTAAAGAAAAAAAATAGGAAAACTGCCAAAAAAGTCTCATGGTGTTTACTTTGCAATTCCTTCCGCTCACAATTTTGTCGTAATTTAGCACTTTTAACATAATTCTAATAAGAAAAATGTTAATAACTAATTTTGGTTAATTTTAAAGTCCTAAATATTACATTAGTAATTTTGTTATCTATTAAATGAGTTACTTTTCCCATACAAATACTAATTAAAAAGAATCCTAAATTGTAGACATAACTCAAATAAGGAAAGATTTAATAACTAAATTTTAATGTACTTTTTAATTTTAAAAAGTATTAGAAAAATAAAAAAAGATGGCTTTGTCTATTATGAAGTATTTTAATGAAGGACGAAAACTTCAAATCACCTTTTTAAGAATTTTAACACTTTTAATATATTATAGATAAGACTTTGAGAAGCTTAGTTGTTATTTTTATAAAACGATCCTAAGCTCCTGTTAGATTCCTATCTCAATATATTAATTATAGTAATTAGGGGTGGCAATTTCAGTTCATATTTGTGAAAAGAGTCCATTTAATTCATATTTAGTGAATTGAATCACTCATATTTCAAATGGGTAAATATGGACTTCAACTCATTAAAAGCTCATACAAATATGGATAAAATGGGTAAAATATGGGTACCCATTTAAACACAGAGATCACTCACCTATACTTAAAGTTTCAATTTTTTTTCTTTTCTAGTTTCTTTTCTTCTTCTTTTTTTCTTTCTTTTCACCTTTAATTTACTTTTTTTCTTTTTCAATTTTTTTACTCATTTCTTATAAAAATTTTTTCTTTCTCATTTTTCATCTATTTTTTTATTTTTTATTTCTTTTTTCTTTGTTTTATTTTTTTTTCTCTTTCCCCTTTCTCATTCTTATTTCATCATTCGTATTCGCTTGAGACCTACATGGGTTAATAAATATAAGTTTTTAATTATCCCATTTAGCCTATATAATTCATAACATCTCTTATCAATTAAATATAATCCATTGTCTCACTCCTTTATTATTATTATTTTTCTATATTTTATTTCTCTTTCTTTTTTTTTTCTTCTTTTTTTTTGTTTTTTCTTTCTTTTTTCCTTTAATTTACTATTTCTTTCTTTCTTTTTTCCTTTAATTTACTTTTTTTTCTTTTTCATTTTTTTCACTTATTTTTACTCGTTTCTTACACTTTTTTTCTTTCTTCTTTTTCATCATTTTTTTCTTTTTCAATTTTATTTCTTTGAATTTTTTTTTTGTATTGCCATTTCCCCCTTTTTCATTCTTGGTTCGTCATTTTTGTTATTTTTCTTATTTTTTATATTCTTTTCCTCATCTTTTTTTTTGTCATTGCATTTTATATCTTTTTACTTTAAATTTATTTGTATCATACTATATATTTCAAATAAATTTATTATTTGTATTTGAATAGTTTAGTTGTCATATGTGCAATTTATCATTTGTATTTATAGACAAATAAATATATGAATTAAAATCAACATGGGTTGTGGTGCAGTGGATGGGGCTGCTCCACCCTTAATTAAAGGTCGAGGGTACGACCCTGGTTATGGAGAAAATTCTATTGGGAGCGTGACCACTTTAATGGGCCCTGCAACGCCCGATTTAGATTAGTCGGGGCTCCAATGCAGGCACCGGACACCGGATAAAAAATAAAAATATATATATGAATTAATTGTATTTTCTTGAGACTAAAATATATATGGCTGAGGATCCACATAACTCTCGAATTATAAATGTTGGGCGAATATAAATCAATATGTGTTTATGGTACTTTCGTTATCATAAAAAAAAAAAAAAAAAAGGAAACCAAAAATAGAAAAACAAATAAAAAAGTAGAAAGAGAGGTAGAAGTTAGAGATATAAAAGAGAAAAAAGCGTAAAGAAAGAATTGAAGAAAAAAATACAAAAAAAGATTAAAAAAAAATAATGAAAAAGGAGAAAAGGAAAAAGAAAAAAGATGATTGTGAAAACAAATATACTGAGTGATTACGATATTTTAGTCATCATCCATAATTTGTATTTGATTTAATCATGTTCTTCAAAAATACGAAAAATATAAAACATAAAATACAACCAAAAAAGAAAAAAATGAGAAAGAAGTAAAAACAAAAAAATAAAAAATAAATAAAAAAGGAGACTAAAAAGGAAAAGAAAAAAAAGAAAAAAAACAAAGGGTAGAGGGTTGAGATAGAAGAGAGAAAAAAAAAAGAAAAT
Organism: Capsicum annuum; assembly: GCF_002878395.1. Lineage (NCBI taxonomy): Eukaryota > Viridiplantae > Streptophyta > Magnoliopsida > Solanales > Solanaceae > Capsicum > Capsicum annuum. The sequence continues at coordinate 7,932,756 of NC_061121.1, forward strand.
ACAAAAAAAATGAAAAAAAAATGAAAAACTAAAGGCTACATATAGAAGAGAGATAAAAAAAATTTAAAAAGAATGAAAAAAAGTCAAGTTGATATGATATAAAAATTTTAAGTTTTTTACTTGAAAGTTAAAGTGAGTTGAAATTATTTTTATCCAATTCATATTTTACCAAATTCATATTTATCCATATTTATATGGGCGAATTACAATTCAAACCATTTTTATTCGATTCATATTTAACCCGTTCAAATTCAATTCAATTCGTCTATTTGCCAACTTGCTAGTAATATATACTATGTAGTTCTAAGGATATTACAAAGGACACTTTGGCTTTTGCATTCATCGAAAGGCCGTATGTACAATTATTAATGGGATTAATTTAATAGTAGTAAAATTAATTGTTCAACATAGATAAGTGGGAATTGATCTCAATATATAATTTGACATAGATAAGTGGGAATTGATCTGAATGTATAATTTAACATCCCTAATCTTCCAGGCAAATAGTTTAATTTGGATTCCTAAATCAAAATGTCTCTAATAATTATTACACCTCATCACCTCTTGAAAGTCAACTTCCTCTTTTTTCATTTTCTCTAGACAGAAAATATAGTCACAAATTTTTTCATATCTGTGAGAAGGAAACCGTAGATTTATTTAAAAGAAACTTTGGAGCAATTATTAACCATTCTATTTTCAACAACCAAAAAAAAAAAATCTATTTCCTCTATAAGGTTAGATTCGTTTTTTAGCTTTATATTTTTATCTTTTCCAATTTATCATTTGATTATTTGTCACTATCTTTACGTCTTGTTATAAGATATAGTCTGTACTATGACTAATACATCTTTATCTCTTGTTATAAGATATAGTCTATACTATGACTAATACAGTTACATGAATTGAACAGTAAAATACTATTTATTGTCTGCTCAGTATTGAGTTATCAGTTAATTGAATTGCAAAGACATTTTCTTATCGCTTAAATTAATAATCCGATTTGTTAAGCACCATCAACCGATTAATTAATAATGAATACCTTATTGATCCCGTTATGAATTTTAACATGTTTACAAATCAAAAAAGATAAATCAAATCGGTAACATGTAAAACCAAACTAAGTTGACCGATAAATAGCCTTAATTGAAAACTTGTAATAAGCCTTATGAATTATGACTGTGATCATAATTTTATTTTTCTTTACAAAAAGTTTCTTAACTTGAAGTACTGTATAATCCTCACAAATCAATTCAATTGTAGGTGACCATAGAATTTTTGACTAAATCTAGCAAATTTAATTTTGAAATTTTTCCCCTCAAAATTAATTGAACTAATTAGGCTGGAGATTTTCATTCTAGATCTTGATTAAAGGTTTCTTAAATTATATGTTCTGCAAAATTATTGATTGTTTGACTTATTATTTATAATATATGTGCTTATATTAACACACAGAACTTTTCATTCATATATGGAAGCTGTGAGCATTGATTAAGTCTAAGAAAACACAAAAAAATGGGTAGATCGGGAGATCGGTGGATGGTTATGCTTAACGGTTCGACTTATCAGATATTAACTTTTAAATGTACTAATCTTCTAGCCAATCAATAAGATATCGATTGGTTCAATATCATATTAACAATTATTATGCGATTATTGAATGATGTATCGACTAAATGTAAGAGAATCTCTCACTACAATATTATCATATTCAGGGTTAAATATGATAATATCAATGACTTAGGATTTATCCGATTAGAAAATGAATAATCCTCCGCTGTATCGATAAATTATTAAATTATAAAAATTTAATTCATTTATCAGTCGCTAATATAATAACTCAATATCAATAAATCAATAAATTGTTATTATATATTTATATATTAAGACAAAAGTTTCCACTCTGATATTTATATACCAAGGATTGTGTCGAGGTCCTTCTAACATGGAACAAACTTGGATTTAATTGGGCTTCAATGCTTTTGATCTGCCAATAATTTTTGTCTGTCCCACAATCAACATAAGACTACCCACACCGCACACCGCACACCACTAAAGCATTCAGGGGCCGTTTGGTAGGGTGTATTGAAAAAATAATGTATGTATTAATTAGTTAATATGTATTACAAATATCTTGTTTGGTACAATCTTTTAGTCTGTATATAACTAATACAAGGATTACTTATACTCTATTGTGTATTAAGGAATATATTAATAATACATACCATTTTTTATGTATTAGCAATACAAAGTATTTAATACATATATTAATTTATTAAATGACAAATTTACCCCTCAAAATATCTGACAATTCTTTTTTTTCACTGTAATTGCATTTCTCAATTTCATTTTCCCACCATTTTTGGTTGTAAAAAACTTCCTCTTTCTCTTCTCCTTCTATTACTTTCCATGGAAAAGAGAGACTGATTTGGAATACCATCAAAGTCTTTTGCTAAGTTCAATTATTTAGCAATTAATTGCAGAAAAATAAGTCTTTCAAAGTCGACAAATTGATGATAAAATTTAGGTAAGAACATCTAATTTTTTATGAGCTTCTTGGTTATCCATTGTTTTCTAAGTACACCACCTTTACATCTGCAATATTCACGCATATGTAGATCTGTAGATGCATTACAACCATCTATCTTATCACGGGGTTCATAAAGCGTAAGACTGTTCTCCATCTTTATTCCAATTAAAATACCGTCAGATTTATTGCAAGGCTTTTGAAGTTTCGAGAGAAGTTGAAATCGAATTTTTGTTTCTACAAACAATAGTAGCAGCCTTGAAAAAATTGGGTTTTTTGTTTCTACAACAGTAGCTGATGCTACTTGCAAAGAGAGTGTACAGAGAAGGATAATTTGATAAATAAGTATTTTTTTATAAAATTACTAATACACCTTATTCATCATTAATCTTATACACTTTACCAATCGATCAGAGTTTCACACTCTTTTCTATTCTTCATATTATTCTAAAAAAAAAAAAAAAAAAATTGATAAATTTAAATAGCAGAGTAAGTGTGAGGGTTTTTATACTTCTTTTTAAAAGAAAATAAAAAAGAAATTGGTTTCGTATAGACACGTCAGACTTCACATTTGGCTGAGTGCCAGAGTAATCTGTTCTGATATTTGTAGATTTCACTTCCAAGTTCCAACAATCATAAAAGGGCCAAGCTAGCTGCTATGGAGGATGCTGAGAGAATTCCTTCCTCTGCAGAGCCTCCCACGGATCTTAGTTATCCATCAGTTGACGAAGAACTAGTGGGGTTTGACGATCATGCAGAAAATATAATTATAAAATTGAGGAGAGGGATAATTAACGTGGACGTTATTTCAATAGTCGGAATGGCCGGGATAGGGAAAACAGCTTTGGCTAGAAAGACATACAATAGTCGTTCTATTATTGATCATTTTGATGTCCGAGCGTGGTGCTCCGTTGGACAAATATATAATGTGTGGACGTTATCTCTTGAGATTCTAAAACAAACTGGGGGCGATAGGTATGTTAATGTGGATTATCCTTATAAAGAGGTGCGAAAGTATCTTTATGGAAGAAGGGATCTCATCGTATTGGATGACATATGGGAAAACAAGGCATGTGATGATTTACAATTCTGTTTCCCTTCTCAGGAAACTGGAAGCAGAATAATGGTAACAACTAGAAATGCAGACCTAGCTCGGTATATGAAGCGGGATAGTGATCCTTATTTTCCTCCATTTCTAAGAGACAACAACAACAAACTCAGTGTATTCTCACACAGTGGGGTCTAGGGAGGGTAAGATGTACGCAGTTCATACCGCTACCTCCGAAGAAGTAGAGAGGTTGTTTCCGATATTGTAGAAGAAAGTATTTCAAGGAGAGAGTTGTCCTTTGGAGCTACGCAGTGTAGGACCACTAGTTGCCAAAAAATGCAAGGGGTTGCCTTTTTTGGTTATAATGATTGCTGGAATTCTTTCCCGAAAAAAAAAAAAAAAGAGAAGCATCTTTGTGGCTTGAGGTTGCATATGATATAGGTTCTCATACTTTAGAAGAGGGAAGCATGAAGATGATACAATCAAGTTATGACCTTTTAGCGGAATATTTAAAGCCTTGTCTTCTCTACATGGGATTGTTTCCTAAAGGTTATGAAATTCCAGTGTCTGATCTGCTCAAGTGGTGGATAGCTGAGGAATTTGTGCCAAATATTGGCACGTTGGAGCGTGAAGAAACATCAATGAGTTGCTTGAGTGATCTTGTTGGCAGAAACCTGGTAATGGTATCTAAAAAGAGAGCGAATGGTGAAATGAAACGTTGCACGGTTCTCGATCAAGTGTGTGAGTTTTGCTTGAGAAAAATTACAGAAGGAAAGTTCTTGCATCACAGAGAGCCACATAAGTTATATGAACCTGTAGATTTGAATGACCAAAGGTTATGCATGTACATACATGACTCTATGACAAGTAGTCTCAAGGAAAGAGAGTCTTTTGGAATAAGTCAAGCCTCCGTTGAGTTAATTGCTCATCCAAAATTCAGCATATCAGACAATAAGCATCTTTTTCCTTTGCTTAATATCTTAAGACTTATTCGGGTGTTACATTTATTGGATTTCTACTTGGATAATTCTTGGGCTGCTGCATTTCAGTCACTGACTCATAAGGTACCTTGCAATTTTTGTTAAAGCATTCCATTTCAAATGTTTGTCACTCCTTGTTCATTTACAAATTTTGGGGGTTCGTTCATCTTATATAGTGATGTTGCCTGCTATTTGGAAACTGGAAAAGTTGAGGCACGTGGACATAAACGAATTTCCCATTAGATGGGAAGATGGTGAGCGAGTGAAGTTCGAAGAATCTACAGATGTTGTGTTACATAACTTGAAGACTCCGGAAGATGTTAATGTCTATTTAGTTTTGTGCTTTGCAACGATACGTTCTGAAATGTATTGTCAGAGACTAAGCCAGAATCAGAAACTTATGTATTGTTTGTAAACTCTTCAAACCCTTTTTGTCATGTTCATTGTTGTTTCTCAATAGAAAACTTTGGCATTGAACTCTTTTCATTCTCTACTGGAATGCCTCTATTTGATTTTACTCCATTAATTTCTTATTTGCTGATGGAAACTATATATCCAACTCATCCCCTTGTCTCTAGGGACCTCGTACCATACAACTGAAATGATTCCGCTAGATAGCTGCCCCACTCTCTCTTTTTATAGCCTTGTGGATAGACGAAAGAAAGGAAGTCATAGAACAGTGTAATGAAGGCTCACAAAGTAGACAATAAGTAACAAGAAAAAAATAACTTCATTATATAAACGGTGCAAGCAATGAGTGGTTCTGGCGCAATCAACACCAATATATGGTTCCACTCGCTCATCATGAACAATTACAAGCTAATACTTTTGCTCACCATAGATGATTACAAGCTAATTTTTTTTCTTTACTCATCCAAAATAATTTCAACTAAGGATTTTAAGTTGCTCATACCAACGAATACAATCCAACTTTACGGTGTTTTCTTCTTTCACTCAATCTTAACAATTTCACAAGGTCATATTTCCATCTCTACTTTAGTTTACAGATTAAATTGTCTTATGATAAATGTTTATCTGCATCGGATGTTTTCACTCAATTCATTATTCTAACTTTAGTTGATTAAAATTTCAAGTAAAATTACATACCTCTTAATCATTGATTAAGAGATAACTCATAGAGAATTTACATTCAACTTACAATGATTAAATGATTTAACAACTAACCATGGTTATTTATTAGTGTATAAAAGTGAATATGCAAACACAACCATGTTTGGGTTAGATCTAATTAAAAATTAATATTTTAATATGGTCCAATAAAGGAGTGCCACATGTATTTTTATGAAGTCAACCTTGCCAATTATTTATTGATCTTTCTGCTACCATTATTCATTCATAAGTCCACAAAACTTCTTTTCCAAATTTTTATTTCTGTGATAGGAAAACCATAGAGTTAAAAGAACTTTTGGAGCAATCATTAATCTCTCTATTTCCCACTATAAGGTGTGATTTCTTTTTAGCTATCTATTTTTTTTCTTTTGATATTTCTCATTTGATTATATTAATACAATAATCTCTCTTTCTGTCCATCTTTACTTATTCAGTATATAAAAAGTAATTATCTAATTTTACTTATTCAATTTAAAAAGTTAAGAGATAATTCACTATTTTATATCTTATTTTACCTCTTTTATTAAATTTTACATTCATTTCTTAATATTTAGATGACTTGTAATTAATCGATGATATATTAAAATTATTTTTTTATTTATTATTTCTTAGATGATGTGTCAAGTCAAATGGATAAATAAAAATAAACAAATCAAATAGAGTAGCATTTGGAATCTTTACATGATTACTCATAGTGTAAGAATCAGCAGCAGTTAATTTTATTTTGCCTTCTTTAATATTTTGGCTTTGTAAAATAATATTCCGGTCCTCTAGCTTTTGAAAGTGAAAATGAACTACCTTGATCTTAAATAAATGGCCAGAAATAAATAACATCATTGCATGTATATTTTAAATGTCTAAAATAGCCCCTAATTATCATGGATTATAATATGTTTTTTTTAAAATGATTAATAAATTAAGTAATTGTATTGTTTTGTATGTAAATTTAAGTTCTCATTCATATATTCTTTTTTTTTTTTTTTCAGAATCTCATTTTGCTTCATGGAATATTCTTTTGGTTGAACTATAAATTTATCTTGATCTATCTTGTTACTAGTATTATTGAAATTTTACTTAAACTAATTAATTTTTGTAACACATTTTATTATATTTTTATGTCAATTTTACATACTTTAAAGTGTGATTATTTTTTAAATTTAGTATGAAAATAAAATGTAACAATTTTATAGGATAGTATATTTGTCGGTGATATAATATTTTAAGTTTCTGAAAATCACCTAAAAATGTTAATTGAAGTGATTTTTTTAGTCTAGTGCAAAAGATGAATGCATATATATTAATAGTATTTCTTTACCTAAATATAATTAGGTAAATCAAATAAATATTCGTTTCCAAACAATATATTGGATAAATTGAGAATGCTTATGATGTTTACCACATTATATAGGAGAAGTTACTAATTTTCCTTCTATAGTGAGAGTTATTCCTAATTAGATACGTGAATCAAAGTTCATGGACGGATCAAAGTCAAAAGATAAATTAAAGTTGTTAGTTATAAGTAGACAAAGTCAAGATATAGTTAGATGAAGCCGTACAAACTCTTGCAATGAAAAGATCTCAAAGCAAAATCTTGAAATTAAGTTTGATCAAATTAAAGAAATCTTTTGGTTATGGAAAGTAAATAGTCAAATAATTTGCTAACTAAATCTTTTTCCCAATCACATATAAGGTAATACTCTCACTTTTAAAATACCATTTATTTAGCTAGATATTTCTACATGATTATTCATGGTGTAGGAATCAGTAACATTTAATACCATTATTTTGAATATTAAATTTCTTAAGAACACATAATAAATTATATTTGTTCAGAATTATTCCATTCCTTTCATATTACTTGGTGTTAATTTAAGAATTGTATTTTACTAAACTAATATTATTAATATAAGGTATAGAACTTATTAAAGTGGATAATGTAAAATGAAATATCTATGAAACGAAAAGGGAGTAAAAGTTCGAGGAATTCTCAAAAATAGCACTTTTTTGTTGCTGATTTACGTGTACATCGGTCGATTCAGTTCATTTTTATATGTTATTGGTTTGGTTTATCGATTTTCGATTTTTAAATATGTAAAATCAATAACCAACCAATAAGATATTTTCTTATCGGTTCGGTTTATCGGTTTTTGGTCCTTAACAGTTCGATTTTCGATTAAACCAATAAGAAAATACTCATAAAATAGAAATAGTAATAACTAACATAAAAAAGTGAAATCTCAGTTACCACCAAAATCCTACGCAATGCATTTTAGTTTACAAGAATCTTCAAACTTGAATTGAATGTTGGTTCGAAAAAAAACTAAATCCTAATTGTTGGAAGCTACTAAATGCTTCAAGCTTTCTAATACGATAATACCCGAGCTTTATATTGTTACTTTGTTTCCCTGAATAGGTTAATACTTTGTGAATAACTTAATTGTGAATAAATAGTGCCTATATATAGACAGAGAAGTAATATATATATTTATGTATATAACATAAATAGGGATAAAACAATAACTTAGTGTATCCTTATTATTAACCGATAATCCAATAAGCTAAAACTGAAATCAAATCGTTTACCCAATAAAATATTTTATAAAACCAATAAAAAACCATTAACCCAATAACCCAATAGAATATGTAACAATATTTTTGATAATTACTCTATGTGATAACAGTTTTGAAATTCACTTTATTATATCTAATAGTCATGTATAAAACACTTGAAATCTAAAACAGAAAAGAAATAAAAATTTTTTTGATCAAGATGCAACCAAGTAATGCAAATTTACTAATACCATTTATTTTCAAGTGTAACACCCCTTTTTCGCCCGAAGGAATCGAGTCGAATAGTTTTTTCAATTAAAGTGACGATATTGAATAGGGATTATTTTTAATAATAGAGTCACCACTTGGAATTGAGTTATGGTGTTCCAAGTCACCTTTTTGAATCTCTAATCAAAAGGAAATGACATTTTTTATTGGTCTGCGAAAACAAAAGACCGGGTAAGGAATTCTGTTGACCGAAGGAAAGGTGTGAGGCACCCCTCGAGTCCCGTGGTTCTAGCACGGTCGCTTTATTGACTTATACTTAACTAAAACTATTTCGAAAAATTGTGTTAAGACCTAAATTTGCTCATTTTATTATACCGAAAACTTGTGTATTATCTTATATTAAATAAATCGTGAAAGTTTAAAAATATTTATCAAGTTAATTTTTTTAAAAATATTTACCAAGGTGTATTTTTTTTTACATCCTTGTATTTTAAAATGTCTCAAAAAGATGCATACGCCGCATTCTTAATTGAGACGAATATTTTGAAAATGTCTAAAATTTACGTAACGTTAAAACCTTGATTTGTCACTTGTAAACTCATAACAATTTATCTATTCGAAATGCTACTTAATCTTAAAAATATATTAAAGCAATATTCAATTAAAATAATTAATTAATTTAATAACTAAATTCTATTTATAACAATGAAGTAAAAATAATAAAATAATAAAATAAACAATCTACTCTTACTATTTTGAACGCCATGATACAACAGTATTAGTTTTCAATTAATCAGTTAAATAATATTCCCTAAAACAAATAACTGTCCAACTAATCAATCTAATTTTATAAGAAAATAAATAGAAAGAAACAGTATTTACTTCTCCGCTTCAATTCTCGTCTGTTTGTCGCCGTAGGGCTGCCAGTGGCACTATGACAGAGATGAGAAGGAGAGTGGTTATCCGACGTAAATTTGATCGGAATAAAGCCAGCGATGCTATTTTTCGATAAATTTTACCATAACAATGACCAAATAATGATCGTCGCTGGTCGGATCTGATTTTTTTATTGGCTTTTTATTTGGTGAATTTGGATGGATTATCGGCGGAGTGTCACCCGTTTTAATGGGTTTGCCGATGAGAAAGGGAGAAGAAGAAGGGGACGATGGTGGTGCAACTAAGCTTCGTCGGTCGGTGGTGGAAGTAGGTGGCAGCGACGATGGTTTTGACGAGGTTTCTGACGACGTTGGTTTGGTTGAAAGTCGTCGGAGTTAGGGAAGGGGAAGGCTGTCATGGATTCCGGCAATGGGTGTGCCGGCGATGAGCATATTTGTATGCATCAGTGTGTTTGGGCATTTTTCATATATTTTTTTTTTCTTTTGTTCTAAATTTAACTTTACAATGTCAATACACAGTATTTTAATACCCAATACATCTGTACCAATATATATGAATATCCGATAATTCAATCGTAAAATTTATAATAACAGAAAATTTACGTAATCAATCAATCATACGGATTAAATATTGCATGAGATCACTTGAACAATTCATTAAAAAATTTTACAAAAAATTTACAACACATATAGAATAGGATCAAAAATAAAACTTGTATGTCAACTTAATTGAATATGAAAATAAGATGTTATCACCAGAAACTCGAACGGAACTCCAACTTCAAACTACTTCTTTTCTCTCTTTTGTTTGATGTTTTGTTTTCTTAATTTTTCACTCTATCTCAATTCTTTTCTCTGGTTTGTTTTCTTTTCTATTTTTTTGCTTTTTGATACTCACTTTTTTTTTTCTTTCTCTTCCTTTTTCAGTTTCTGATAGTGTCTGGTGATTATCTGTACGTAGTTTTCTAGGAGCCTTAAATAAAGGAATTGTTTTGGAGGAAACAGTTAGGGAAACAGATAAGGGGGAAAAAGAGTTGGGTAGTTGCGTTACGATTCAAATTTTGATTTTTGATTTTTTTAAAAAATTTTTAATAAATAAATAATAATAGTAATAGTAAAAGAATATTAATTAATTAATTTTTTAATTTATAAAATATAATAAAAGTCTATAAATAATTGAAACAAATATAAATATATTTAATATAATAATAAAACTACAAGTCTATTTATTAAAATAAAAGGAAAATATATATTTTTGAATTTTCATATTATATTTAAAAACAAAAAATAACAATATAAATATAAATAAAATATCTCAAAAAGTAACTTTACTTATTATTTTTTATTTAATTTGAACTAAACTTATTAAAAATGAAATAAAAACTAAAGCAAATATTGGACAAAAAATAAAAATATTTAATGCCGACAAATAAATTAAAACTCAGTGAGGGTCAAAAATCACGTGTCTATATTTTGCCCCTCTTTGTTTGAGATCTCGAAGAGTTTTCATACAAAGAAGTAGACAAATGTATAATTTTTGATCCTCCGATTAGTTAAAATGTGAGGGTAAAATAAAATAAAAATAAAAGATGTGACCGAGTCCTGGTTTTGGACTGCCTACATATCCCGAGTTATAAGGGAATCAGGTCACTTGTAGTTCAAAGGTAAAATTGTGAGAGAATGAGTTAGAGATTGAGTGAGGTTCCATCGAGTTTCCTGTTGACGACTTCTCCTTTTACATTCACATAAATAAAAAAAAAATTGAAGATACAAGTAAAAGATCCTATTTATTCAGCTATTTTGGAATCTTGACTTGAATCTTCATGACTTCTCAAATGGTGAGATAGTCGTTATTCTGAATTGAACTTGAAACATAAAATGTTCCTCATCATTGGCTTTTGACATTAGAGAGGAACTTGACAATTGATTTATTTTTCAGATTTTCTTCTGGTTTGGACTTGAAAATCTCCACCTTATTCTTCAGGCGGGCTCCTGACGTGCAATTGATAATTTTCACCCTATTTTTCAGGTGGGCTCCTGGACTTCCTTTTTTTCACCTTGTTCTTCAGGCGGGCTCTTGACTTGTTACATCTTCACCCGGTTCTCCAGGGCTTCTGGACTTCCTTTTTCTTCACCCGGTTCTTTAGGCGGGCTCCTGGACTTTCCTTTTCTTTCACCCTGTTCTTCAGGCAGGCTCCTGGACTTTCTCTTTCTTCACCCTATTCTTCAGGCGGGCTCCTGGACTTCTTTTTTTTTTTTTTCTGATTTCAAATATGTTCCTAAACTCAAAATAAAAGGTGATACAGAAAAATAACATCCCTTTCTTCGGGAGGGTCCTAGACACAAAGGAAATTCCCATTCTTCAGGACGGTCCTGAGCAAAAAGTAAATTTCCATTCTTCAGGAGGGTCCTGAGCATAAAATAAATTCCCATTCTCCAGGAGGGTCCTGAGCACAAAATAAATTCACATTCTTCAGGAGGGTCTTGTCCCATTCTTCAGGAGGGTCCTAAGCACAAAATAAATTCTCATTCTTCAGGAGAGTCCTGTCCCATTCTTCAGGAGGGTCCTGAGCACAAAATAAATTTTCATTCTTGAGGAGGGTCCTATCCCACTCTTCAGGAGGGTCCTGAGCACAAAATAAATTCTCATTCTTCAAGAGGGTCCTGTCCCATTCTTCAGGAGGGTCCTGAGCATAAAATAAATTCCCATTCTTCAGGAGGGTCCTGTCCCATTCTTCAGGAGGGTCCTGAGCACAAAATAAATTCTCATTCTTCAGGAGAGTTCTGTCCCATTCTTCAGGAGGGTCCTGAGTACAAAATAAATTTTCATTCTTGAGGAGGGTCCTATTCCATTCTTCAGGAGGGTCCTGAGCATAAAATAAATTCTCATTCTTCAAGAGGGTCCTGTCCCATTCTTCAGGAGGGTCCTGAGCATAAAATAAATTTTCATTCTTCAGGAGGGTCCTGTCCCATTCTTCAGGAGCGTCCTGAGCATAAAATAAATTTCAGTAAACATGAACAAATTTTGTCCCAATTTGCATTAGTAAATTTTGCGAGTGTCATCATATCACATCTTTTGAAAAGTACAGTAAAGAGTGTGAATCAAAGCCCTGCTAAAGAAATGCATCTCGTCAGAGTAAAATTGATGACCGAAATTAGAAAGTGTGTCTCCTAAGAGTTAAATTGAAGGACTCGACTAGAAAGTGCATTTTCTAGGAGTGAATGTTCAAGTTAGGAAGTGTTTCACCTAACAAATGAAAACTGATTTATTCAGACTAGGAAGTGCGTTTTCGAGGGGTTAAATAAAAGGACTCGACTATAAAGTGCGTCTTCTAGGAGTGAATGTTCAAGTTAGGAAGTGTTTCACCTAACAAATAAAAAATTGACTTGTTCAGACTAGAAAGTGTGTCTCCTAGGGGTTAAATAAAATGACTCTACTAGAAAGTGCGTCTTCTAGGAGTGATGGTTCAAGTTAGGAAGTGCTTCACCTAACAAATGAAAAACTGACTTACTCAGAATAGGAAGTGCGTCTCCTAGGGATTAAATGAAATGACTCGACTAGAAAGTGTGTCTTCTAGGAGTGATGGTTCAAAGTAGAAAGTGTGTTACCTAACACATGAAATTTGACATACCCTAAATAGGAAGTGCGTCGCCTAGGGGTAAATGATGATGAGTTTTTACCATTATTGTGATTACTAAACATGTGTAACAATATTACCTCTTGTATTTGCGAAAATCAGGAATTGGATCTTTCTGATGTTTAGGCTTTGAAGCCTTTGATTTGAAAGCAACATGTTTTTGTTTCATATAAAGAAAACTTTCTAATTTAAAACACGGTGGTTGATTTGTGGAATTTGGCCATTAAGACGATCTCTTGCACTTGTCATGCTCAGCTCTATTGCAAACCATTGATAGGTATTGTTGACTTGTTGTAGTATTGACCCCAAATTCTGACTACTAAAACCTTTTGACTCAAATCAGGTTTCTTTTGCATGATGTCTCTAGGTTCAACTTCAAATACACCCTTTATACTTCTATGAGTCTAAAAATTATGGCGTGACAAGCATTCTTGAACATCTTACTTTATTTTGAAGCATCTTAACTTGGTGCTTCAGCCCTTTGTTATTCTTTGTGCAATTGAAGGAATTGGTAGCAAGTTTTGAAGTTCTTTCTCACTTGTCTTGACATAAATTTGACTCAAAATACGTGAAAGGTAACGATATTTATTTTTATTCGACGACAAAGACACAAATTCAAAAAATAAAAATAATAGTAAAAAGAAAAAGAAAAAGACAATAGGCATCTCCTTTTTTAATAACATAAAAAATGTAAACTTATCTATGTGTGGTAGGTGATTCCAGTGATTATGATGTGCATTTTGGATTACACAACCAGATTTACCCATACTAATAATTTTCAACTTCTACCCACTTATTAAATTTAAAATGGAGCCATTCTTGAACATGCTTTATCCATATCACAACCCTTCTTCGGTTAGTGACACCTCGATGGGTTTTTGCCAACGAGCCGATTTCATTTTCATCATCATTTTTTTTAGCTCACCGTCGCCTTATGGTTCCCAAACGGGTTTTCACCAATAAGACTCTCTCATTTTTTGTTGTTCTCATAACTCATTGTCACCTTATGGTGTCCACAATATGAAACCTCATATACTCATACATGTTTAGCCTTGACATTCTCAAAGATTGATCTGAAGGTCTTTCTTTGGTTGTAACTTGGCTTTTGGATAGGGTAAGAAAGAAAGGACGACATGAGGCTCAAAAATATACATGACATTAGGTGAAGCATACAACTTTTGAAATTGACTCTTAAGGAAATAAATTTTTGCCCCAGTTTTATTTCATACTGGGTAAATTGAATTTCTTTTGGTTAGATCGAACCCCAGAGTAGGGCCGCCTACTTATCTTGTCATAGCAAGAATCAGGTCAAACCTAGTTCAAACATTTCTTTTTGCTTGAATTTGGATTTTTGATTGATTTTTTCTTTTTTTTTTCAACTTTTTTTTAATTCTATTTTTCTTGATACTTTTTTTTCCGACTTTTTCAAATTCTATTTTGATTCCAAAAGAGGGGTACGAAAGAAAATAACATTAAAGCTCAAAAGGGGTAACAAAGGATGACACAACATTTGGGTAGTAGAATGAAATGCCTTCGTCATATCAATCCTTAAAAACACAAGTACATAACATGTAATCTGAGAGTAGAACATGAAGATCATATGCATTTTTTTCAATATTGATCGTGACTAAGCTCATGCACGTGCATCGCTTATTTTAAGCTTGTGAAACGTACACGTCCACTTATGTTGTACTTTTCTATCGATGGGTGACTCGTGCCCTTTTGGAGCTAACTTCCTTTTGCTTTTCCTGATAGTGAATACTATATATCCTCCGATCGACCCCATTCAAAATTGTCGAATTGAATCTTCCTATCGATGATCAAATTATTTTCTGATTCACAAAGTGATTGCCTCAATACATTCAAGTGAGGTTGTAACTATGTCCCCAAATACTTGAACACTTTACTTATTTTCTTATATGTTTTGCCCCTTCAACTCTATCTTCTTGGTCAAATATTTCAGGATTAGATTGGATTTAAAGATTAGTTTGTGAATTCAACACGCATATCACATCACTAGAATCACCGTAGAAAGAGCTCTCTAAAGAAAAGGAAAGACAACTAAAAAAATATACAATAAAAAATAAAATAAAAAGGACACTCATTTGTTGACATAAAGATAGAAGGATTTGAATAGAAATGATAATAAAATAAGATAAAATAGATCCCAAATTTCAACCCTAAAATAATTCGGGTAGTAGAAAGAGAAACAAAACAAACTACCAAAAATTCTTTCTTGTGGAGAGAAAATTGGCTTCTAAATTACCGAACTTAATTTTCGCCACTTATTTGCACGTCGGCCTTAATGGATTCTCCACAATTATTGCTACATCATCTTTTTTTCTTTGAACTCAATCATTTTGAATTTATCACCATCAAATCCTCTCCAAAGTAAACTGTCAACAATTCCTCTTTCCCCCTACTCTTCTTAATTGATTTCAAAACCTTTTTAGATGAGTCAAAGGATCACCATGACTCTCTTACATGTCCAACTTTGATGTTTTAGACTTTAAAGGCAAGTGAACCTTATAAAACATGTATAAATCCTCGTAAGAAATTCTCTTTTTCTCTCTCAGTATTTGCATGTTTCTCATATTTTGCTCCAAATTTCTCACTTTTCAGATCATTCTTATTATTCCTCATTTCTAACAATTTACACCAACTCATAACCCTGTATCATTTTTCGTGGGTCATCTTACTTGTTCTTTGAACATGGTGTTGTATTGGTGAGATGTCAACTTAGCCACAAACCAACCACTTTAACACTATTTTGATTTTGGAGAAAATTAATGTGTCAGAGTTCAAAATTTTTCTTTTTAAAACAACCGAATCCATGAAGGACTGCCTATTTATCTCATTAAGATGAGAATCAAGTGTGCGTAGTTCTTGAAAATTATGTCGTACAAAACTCAGCTTCAAGACCCCTAAAGGTTCAGGGCTATTAAGATTTATATATATTATTTATTTTGTAAAAACTTAGCCTCATGATCCCTAAAGATTCAGGGCTATTAAGATATATAAAAATTGGACTTGAGGATTATAAAAATAATTATGAAAATAATCATATTTTTGAAACATTCTCAATAAATCTATG
This sequence comes from Capsicum annuum, assembly GCF_002878395.1. Taxonomy (NCBI): domain Eukaryota; kingdom Viridiplantae; phylum Streptophyta; class Magnoliopsida; order Solanales; family Solanaceae; genus Capsicum; species Capsicum annuum. Next base: position 7,948,845 of record NC_061121.1, read on the forward strand.
AATAATTTTTCAAAAGATAGGTTCGTATCCTGGGAAGGACTTCCTATGTATCTCGCTAAATAGTGAGAATCAGACCCTCGTAGTTCATAAAAACCTTAAAAGTATATTATTCTATGTTTAAAATTTTCCTTTGAAAAATAATTCAATAATTTTGAGGATAATATAATCTTTTGCGTTTTAAAGTTTCCTGAAAGCCGGTCAACAATAAAATAAGCCTTCCAAATAAATGTCAAAGAGCGCGTAGGATGCACATGTTGATCTTTATAAAGTAGGTCACCTGTCCTAGACAGGTTTGGCCCCTGTGCCGAGTCCCGCTAAGTCAAATGCATATGATGCAAATAAAGCGGTACCTAATAGGGATAACCAGATTCTGAGTTTTCAGTTTTTCTAAGTTTAAACCTAATAGAGATAGGTGTCTAGACTGGCTTACTCGAGCGGACACTCGAGCCGGGGAGGGAAAACTTGGTCAGTAGCAGGGCAACACCGCCTTCGTTGTCGATCCGAACCCCGCCTAACATGTGTGACTATATCCTTCACTAGGTGCCTTGACACTCCGGCTATCTCAAAAAGAAGGTGGGATGCATATGCTGCATTCCCTCTATCCTATTTCAGAGACTCAGAGGGGATACGCGAGAGAAGACAATATATAATACAGTTCAAATAATATCAAAGCGGTAAATAAGCGACAAGTAGCACATAAGGCCAATAAACACAATATCAACAATAATTAAAGTAAGTATAAGTCAATATAAAAAGCTTGAATTCTTATTATTCCCCAGCAGAGTCGCCAAAGATGTCACACCCCTTTTTCGCCCAAAGGGATCGAGTTGAAGGATTATTCCAATTAAAGTGGCGATATTGAATAGGGATTATTTTTAATTATAGAGTCGTCACTTGGAATTGAGTAATGGTGTTCCAAGTCACCTTTTTGAATCCCTAATCAAAAGAAAATGACTCTTTTTATTGGTCTGCGAAAACAGAAGACTGGGTAAGGAATTCTGTTGATCGAAGGGACGGTGTGAGGCACCCCTCGAATCCCGTGGTTCTAGCACGGTCGCTTTATTGACTTATACTTAACTAAAACTATTTCGATAAATTGTGTTAAGGCCTAAATCACTCATTTTATTATACCAAAAACTTGTGTATTATCTTATATTAAATAAATCGTGAAAGTTTAAAAATATTTATCAAGTTAATTTTTTAAAAAATATTTATCAAGGTGTATTTTTTTTTACATTCTTGTATTTTAAAATGTCTCGAAAAGATGCGTACGCCGCATTCTTAATTGAGACGAATATTTTGAACGTGTCTAAAATTTACGTAACATTAAAACCTTGATTTATCACTTGTAAACTCATAACAATTTATCTATTCGAAATGCTACTTAAT
>NC_061121.1:7953233-7965288 GCF_002878395.1 Capsicum annuum
ACAATACCTGCCTTATGATTTTCAAAATTATACAATGGATCAGAGTATATTGATTGAAGTATTCTCAATTCTGTTAATTTATTTATTAGACCCTTCTTGGCTTTATTTTTATGTTATATTATTATCAATCACAATCTAAGCTTTAAAACTGTTTTTTTTTTAACTAAACAAAAATATAATTAAAACTTATCTGAAATCAATTAAAGGCCGAGTATGAATGACTTTACGATGTTGTAGGAATTCAAAAGAAAAAATCTTAGAATATATAAAAGTATCTACAAATTAAATTTAACAACTTGCAAAATACGTATATGCTTATGAAATAAATAATAAAAAGAATTCATGTGATGCTCAAATCCATGTGATAGAGAATTACCTATATATCTATAAAATTATTTATCATCCATTCCACTCTGCTGGACCTACAAAAGATAAAGTCAATTAGCAAAAATCACATATAAAAAACATCAAATTAAAAGAGAAAATTAGTTGATGCTCATCTTTCATGTGTGGAAAGAAAACAAAGTAAAAAAGTGGTAAAGAATGAAAGGTTTGTGACAAAGGGAAAGGAATGAGGATAAAAGAGATGTGGAGTTGGGTGCTAGTTGCGTGGGAAGTGGAAGTGGTTATTAGATTGGGTTTTAAATTTTTGGGAGAGAAATTTTGGTGTTTAATAATTTATAACTTTTTATAGAAGGAGAAAATATTACTAGGATTTTGGTCCAAATGCCAAATGAGAGAATTTTTTTTTTTTTGTGCATAAAACAAACTTCATTTGTTGATATTTTTTCAAAAAATTTACTAATAATTATTAATTAAAATATTTTACCTTCAAAAATTAATATTATAAGAGCATAAATAAAGTTTAAATGCATAAAAAAAATATAATGAAGATTAGCATACAACTATTGATTTGGCATTTAAGATTTATTTTAAAGAGCATATAAATAAATATGTATAATGTATTTAAGCCAAAATTGATCATATAATATTTTTCTATAGCTTTAATAGTTATGAAATTTAAAGTATTGTGTTATGGTGCAACCAACATCAGTAAATAACACAAATATTTAATATAAATAGCAGTGTATATAAAATAAAATGTTGAAATGAAATTGGGTAGATAAAGTAAAAAAAATGGAGACTACCTCAATAGGTTTAAAAAATAATGATAAAATAATTACAATACTATTAAAATGAAGACGAAGAAGAGTGTATTTGTATCTGTATATATAATGAGTTAACTTTCAACATTAGTTATTAAATAACATATAATTTGAGTATAGTAAAATAATTATTGTAAAACATATATAATTTCTAAAAGTAACAAATTTAACAAATTTATGGGAGTCAGTAATGGCTACAATTTATACTATATGTGACCATTTTGTAACCTTCCTTATAAAATCACTTCAAAAAATTATTTATATTGTAGGGGTTTCAACAAAATCCCGCAAAATAAATTATTAGTGGAGTTTCTTAAAACTTTCACAAGTAAACCGCTACAAATTGAGCGTTTTTTAGTAGCGACACCTTGGAGACCTAATATGACATGTTATATGACGACAATCTAATACTCCCTCCGTTTAGAAAAGAATGACTTACTTTTCTTTTTAGTCTATTTAAAAAAGAATGACCCCTTTTCTTTTTTGGCAATATTTTAATTTCAACTTTCCACATGGCATGTTTAGGACCACAAGATTAAAGGACATTTTGATACATTTGACACAACTTTAATTTAAGGCCACACGATTCAAAAGTCTTTTAAACTTAATGTCAAGCCAAAGTAGGTCATTCTTTTTTAAACAGAGGGAGTATAGTACTACACGTTATCTCACTTATCACCACATCTGAAAATTATAAAACTCGTTAGGATCTTCAACACATAATTTTAAGAGGATATAGTCATAAAATTTGTTGTCTCTCAAATTATCTGTTGTGATTTTTAAAATAATTATTTTAAAATTTAAAATAGAATTAATTATATTTTTTTATTTATACTTAATAGTAATTCTTGGACGTATAAGAGTTCCAAATCGAATCTCTTTAAAAAGCTTTTTGGTCTCGGATAGCCTGCTTGATCAATCCTTTTAGGAAACTTTTGTAATTGGATTAGTCATACACTTCGCATGTTTCTAGTGATTCACATGACATCGCAAATACTCTTGTAAATTATAAACATCTCAATTATACGAAGATGACATATAAATAAAGTAAGTTTTAAGACATAAGTAAGAATTAACCGGACAAAATTTCTCTGAATTAATATGTTTTAAGAAACATGATAAAAAAAAATGGCAAATAATTTGAAACGATATGATAGAAAGAAAGAGACATTGACCCTGTGAAATAACAAAGAAGAAGACCACCAAAAACATAGTCATCAAAGTCTTGGCCATCTTGTACTTCAGATCAGTGGCGGACCCAGAATTTAAGGATAGTGGGTGCTTAAAAAATTTAAAAATAACCTCAATGAGGTTCGAACCTAGGACCTTCTTCAAATGAAGCACCTTAAAATCAAATTAAATGCCAATGCACCCAACCATCTTTTATTTTAGTCGGTGCTTTTATATTTTTTATACCTACTTTCATATATTTTTTGTATAATTATACCTATTTCGCATCTAGTTTAGTGGGTACCAGAGCACCCCAAATTACAAGGTAGGTCCGCCCCTACTTTAGACCACCAATTATATACTACATAGGTCATCAAGAACCTGCTAACCTTTTTCCTAAAAAGAAATTATTTTCTTGACCAAATATGGGAAGTTTATCGAAAAAAAAAAGTCTAGTGCATGAATAAATCTCTAATCTATATCTATAATCTATAATCTATAATATATTAAAAATGTGAAGGCCAAGTGATTTGAACTTTTTGTCCTTCATTAAAACACTATGCAATAGACAAAATTATTTTTTCACTATTTTTCTTAAATTATTATATAATTATACTTTTAATATCTAAAAGCAAGGAGTGCTAAATTATATGATAAAATAAAAATATATAGAGAATTAATATTATTAAATTTTTTGTTTCCTTTTATGTGTGGAAAAGAAATCGTGAAATATATGATAAGAAAAAAGTCCTAAAATATATGATAAGAGAACGAAAAAAATGATTTAATAGAAAACTTTAAGTAAAAAAGAAAAATAAAATCTCACTTAAAGTTTTGAAAAAACTATCCCCAAAAAAAAAAAATTAGGGTACGTTGGGAAACTTATTTATATCAATCAAATTTTTAATTAAATTCTTGTCCTAATAACTTTTAGTTTAAAAAATTTTCCTTATTTAAACTAATTCTAAATTTTAGAATTTTAATCAATTTGGAATTTTTTTTCCTTACTTGAATAGGATTTTTATCAATTTAAACTTATGTTTTATACAAATTCTTTCCTTATTTGAATTAAATATTACAACTAAAATAAAAAGTTTAAGGACTCCTACAATATATGAGAAAAACCTTATAAAATAAAATTATGGAAAGAAATTAATTATATATTTTAAATAGAAATCTTAATTGATAGGGTTATAATTTGGACTTTCAATATAATACCTTAATGGTCATAATAATCGTTTGTGTTTTTTTTTCTCTCATGGTCAATATATGATAATAAATTTCCTTCGTGGCCTTATTAGTGTCTCTTGATTTCAAAGAAAAAGTATTAAGTAATGAAGTAAGAAACGAATTTTCATGTACTATTTTAATTGTTTTTATATGTCAATTGTTGTCAATTTTTTTTTTCATCTTCTTATTTAATTTGTTTCTATTTTGTGATTATTTGATTGAAATTATTGTAATGTTGTCCAATAAATTTTTGGCTAGGTTCATGGCATGTATTCAATAGAATTTTTTAAAAAGATTTCTATGTGTATTTATTGATTTTGAACCTTTAGAACGTAAGATTAGAGGTTGGGTGAGTAGTTGAGGAGGTTAAATATTCACCTTTAGGTTCAAGTTCATATCTCAATCACTATATTTTTAGTTTTCAAACCTCCTTAGTGAAAATTTTAAATTCGCCATTGAATATTATGTGATTTCATCAATACAAGGTTTAAGCACTTCAGATACAACAACTAAGCGAATTGACAGCCAAGTTGTCTATGAACTTCCTCATTGTTTGAAAAACATTAGCTAAATCAGGTATTCCTTAACACTTATTTGTCTTAATATTCTTCTTGGCTTTCTCTTCATTCCCTAAGTCTTGGCTTTCTATTCCGCTAATATAGTTAGAAGAAAGGGAAAGATTTGGTGTGTGAGAATAGATTATATAACATAGGTTTTTTTTTTTTTAAATAAAATTAAAATGTTATTTTTTTAAGAAAAGAATATAAATAAATTTAAAATAGGTTTTTTCCGATAATAAGTTAGTTTGATTTTAAACTCTTAGATATTAGGGTCAATTTTATTGTTCATCTTTTGACTGACTTTTTTTCTCATAACTAAAAACTAAATTTGTTTAATTTGTGCATATTTTATTTCTATTTTTTTCTTTCTTTAGTGATGAACCTAGATTGAACATTGTTTGATTTGACTATGTTTTTTAGATGATTTTTGGAAAAGCACCAATCAAACAGTTGACAGGAATAATATGAAGTTTGAGACATTTTGAGGGAAATTTGCTTGGGTGATAGTAGATGCTTGCAAGAGTATTGAGGAGGCAATGGACTGTGAGACTAATGATTATAGATGTCTACCTCATGAGGTTTGTTCTCTTCTACATCCAAATTGATCCACATATATGCATTCATATGTTCTCTTTATTCTGAAATATTCAATAAAATTTTTGAAATTATTTTGAAAAGGTAAAAATATATCCACACTTAGTGTTTACATTAAATTAATATAATTTATTATGATTAAATAATTTAATAATATAAAATACAAGCTAATTAATTATGATTAAGTAAAATTTACTCTAAATTTAAACACATGACACGTATTTATTGGTGTGATGTAAACACCAGGTGTAGATAATTTTTTACCTTTTGAAAAAAGGCTATTCTCGAGATTATGTTATCAACACTATTTTACGATTCACTTACAACTGGGTTGAAATATTGGGATTTTTTTTTTCCTTTCTAGCAAAACATTTCAAATGAAATATGTTATATCAATTAAAAGTTAAAACATGTATAAGTGTGATCATTATAAGTATAAGAAAATATTTTGCATATGTTGAGATTCATCTTAGGTCATGCCTTCTAAATTTCATACTGATGGGTCTTTCAGAAAAATTTAGGCCTTTACATAACAATATGATCTACTCTATATCATGTATTTTTGAAGACATTTATTAATAGAGACGTTTGTTTTCATGAAAAGATAAATTAGTTTGAACGTACTAAATATCGTATAATTATTAATTATTAATTGGTCTATCAAATTGATTTGAGGTAAGTTTTTAAATTGTAGTCTGTTTTTAATGTTTACAATAATAAATTATAAATTATTACCGTGTACTCGTAAAAAATTTTGTTATCTTTACTATTTTTTTATTACACATTAGAAATTGAAATGGCATTGACAAAGTCTATCATATACTAGTATTTTTTTTCTTAAATTCATATGCAATTTGCAGGTTATATGCCATAGCGCGAGGGATGAAGTTGAAAGGATTCGGAAGTAGATGAAGATTAAGAAATTATAAAGCATGAGTCACTCGAAATGTTGACCAAATCTACTTGATTTGGAAGAATAAGAACTTGCAATGCTCTAATTTGACTTGCCTTTATGTTATAATAGGAACGTAGCGAGAAATTATTGAACTTTGTATATAAACACTGTCTTAGCTATGATTATATATCTGTTAATAAAATTTTTATATTTTGTGCTTCGTAGGATGAAAAAAACTTGCATAAGTATCTTATTATTTTGTGATATTATATTTTTTTTCTTGATACTGCTATAATATATTTGTATGCTTGAAATATATAATGATATTTAGTTGCAGTATGATTTCATCACCAAGCAAATATCTGTCGTTGAAAATTCAAGTTTTATATTAAATAATTAAGGATAAACATGCAATGCACGTTCCCATATATATATATATAAAGTGTGAAGAGTCTTACAAAACTTTTTTGCGCCTCATTAAAAGTTTTTGTTTTAGACAAAATTATCTTTTCACTATTTTTCTAATATTTAATTAATTAAATATTTATAGTAAAACCTTTTTCTTATTAAAAGTCATCAGAATTAATGACAACGAATACCTTTTATATTAGTTTAAGAATTCTAAATCAACTTTTAAGAAGATTCAAAAACTCAAGAAATAAATATGAAAGTGTTAGAATAAGTAATCAAACATTTTTTAAAGATTTAACTTTCAAAATAAGAAAATATTTTTAAAATAGAAAAAAAAATAATCGTACTACAAATATAGTTCAAATTGATGCGTCTCTCTTAGCCTCTAGCAGTAAGGAAAAGAGGTATCACATGACAAATGCAAAATTAACGATTCATTAACCGCTTGAAACTTTTGGTGGTAAAATATCTATGCGCTTTCAATAAAAATATATGTTATTTTTACATTATTATATTAAAGTGTAAAGGATCTTTGAGAAGTGATTTAAACTTTTTGCACTTTATTAAAAATCTTCGCAATAGACAAAATTGTCTAATTTTAAATGATCAAAAGTTACACGTGTGAGGCACGTGCGATTTAACTAGTTACCTCATAAATGTTTACCAAAAAAAAAAAACACTACCTTGTGAAGGAGTTTTTTTTGGTATATGAAAAGTTAGTCAATGAAAAAAAAAATTTTAGTGCATAAATAAATTACCTTATATATAGATTTGCTATAATTAGGGCTGAAAATGGAAGATTTGACTAAAATGAGTTGGATTAATATGAGTTAAACAATGCGTGCTGACTTAACTTGACCCGTCATTTTTACTTGGAGTGACAAATAGGTGACTTACACTTAAAATGGATTGGGTCAAATGGAGTGAACCAATAAATGAGTCATTACCTAATTCTACCCAATATCCACTTGACCTAAGATGGATAGGCTTAATATGACGAAACTTGACTCATCATATTTTGCAAATGGAAAGCTCACATAAATGTACCTTATTTCGAGCATCTAGTTTACCAATATGATTGAAATATACATGATCGATATATTTAGATTGTATATGTAGCGCAGAAGTAATGTATATGTGTAAATATGCATTGTAAATATATAATATAAAATATACATTAGTTATACACTATTCACGTAAATTGGAGCGAATTCAAGGTCTTTAACTTTCCAGCATCTGGTCTAAATGCTCAGACTCATACTGTAAGTTTTGTGATCCGAACCAACCACGTTATTAGTCCAAAATTGATATTTTGAAGTTAATGAAATTGATAAAATCTTCACACGATGCTTGAATCTCTGAATATTGACAAAGCTCAGCCATTCAAACTCTAAAGCGTTCTAAAATAAAAATTTCACTTAAACCTCAACCAAACACCTTGAAAACTGTGTCACTCACTCCCACATATCACAAACATTAAAACACAACTAAGGGAAGGGGTAAATGGTCAAAGCATATCAAAAGAAAAAAAAATTACAACTAGGGATGTAATAATTATGATACGTGACAACAATTCTGAAATTCGTGCTATAACACTGCGTCTCATACAATGCTTTCTCAGATAGAATTTCAAAAATATATTTTACTTTTATTTATTACTTTTAACATATTAAGAAAATATAATTATTCTTTTTCTTACTTTACTCTCAACATGAATCACTTATCCTCTAAGTTATTTTTCAAAATCCAAGACTATAAATCAATTAAAAGTATTTTGATAAAATGCTCTTTTTCATCATTATTTTTTTAAGAAGTATACAAAATTCAAAATAAATAAGTAAAAATGAACGAAAATAGTAAAACACAAAAAGAAATAAAAGTTTCTGGTGAAGAGGCAACCAAGTATATGTAAACATAATTGAATTAAACATAAAATTCATCAGCCAATAAGGCACTTCTTATATTTCACTATAACAACTCTTGTGCTAAGTTAATACTTGCCACCTCAACCTTTATGTTCACCACATCTGCATGTCCCTCCAACACAAATTGGAACCCCAATTCTGCATTTGGTAAGATCAATAGGACAATCTTCGTTAACTCTTACATGAGATTATTTTAGCACTTGTCAGTCCATCTGAGGATTACAACACTCGTTAGTATTTTAACAAGGCATAATTTTGAGAGAACTTAGTTATACAAGCTCATAATTAAAGTTAATCGTTGATCATAGATGTGAAATATTTTTATCAAGTTGGTATTGAATGAAGTTTTTGGTGAAGTTTTAATATGTGTTTGGTTATAGTTTTGAGAAAAATATTTCATTTTTTTTTAAAAATACCATGAAATAATTTATACCCTATAAATTCTAAAAACTATTAAAAATATTCATAATTTGACACAAAACTATGATTTTATAATCCGTGATTCAAAAATTATAACATGATATTTTAATAAAAATTACTTATAACTATCAATCAGATCCGCCAGACAAAAAAGTCAATTCCGCTCTGTTGCTGAATTATCCGACTCATCCATCAAGGAATTTATGAAATTTCTGTGGATGCGTAATAGAAAATGTACCAAAACTAAGCAGCTAAATAGACTCCTCCCCTATCGCTAAGAGAGAGCAAAAAAGAAAATCAAATAATTGTTGTTTTAGGTGTGACCACACTTGCCATTATATTCTAATCCTAGATTCTCCACGTTGTTACTTAAAAGAAATTTCTTTATAACCTTTTTAATCAAACCATTAAGAGTTGCTTAATTTTATGTTGACAAGTGATTTTGAGATAGAAAGAGACCTTCAGGAGGACATCTGTACACCCCTTGTAGACACCTTGGAGATCCAATATGACATGTTACATGACGACAATCGGATAAAGTACTACACGTTAACTCACTTATCACCACATCTAAGAATAACAAAACTCGTTAGTATCTTCAACACGTAATTCTAGAGGATGTAGTTATAAAATGTGTCTCTCAAATCATCTATCGTGATTTTTAAAATTTATCATTTTAGAAATTAAAAATAAATTTAAATATTTTTTTTTCATCTATCCTTAATAGTAATTTTTAGATATATAAGAGTTTTGAATCGAATCTCTTTAGAAAGAAAATCTTTTGTCTCGTGATAGATTACTCCAGTCCCTTCACGAAACTTTTGCAATTGGATTAGTCATACACTTTAACATGTTTCTAGTGATTCACATCACATCATCAATGCTCTTAAAAATTATAAACATCTCAATTATATGAAAATCAGTTGATAACGCATATATAAATGAAAATTAAAATAGCCGAAATTTCTTCTAACTAAGAGTATATTTTTAAGAAATGTGGTAAATAAAATGACAGAAAATTTAAAACAATATGATAGAGAGAGAAAAACTGACCCTGTGAGAAGAACACCAAAAACACCGATATCAAAGTCTTGGCCATCTTTGTGTGAATGAATTATTTTTGGACTTTGGAATGCTTCTGACTACCACATTAAATAATACATTGTTCATTAATAACCAGCTGAGCTTTTTTCCTAAAGATAATATTAATTACTATAATCCTATTACCAAATAGGAGTTATTTTATGACTAAATCTTGAATTTTTGGGGGGTCAAAACTCAAAAAGTGATTCTTTGGTCTACGGAAAGTTCATGAATAAATTACCTTGTACAAGTTTTACAAAAAAAAACAAAAAAAAACCTTGTATAAGTCTTTTTTTTTTTCGGTATACGGAAAGTTAGACAAAGAAAAATGTCTACCGCAAAAATAAGTTATCTAGTACCAAAAGTTGCCATAATTGGGGGTGATAAATATATGATTTGAACAAAAATGAGTTGGATTAATATGAATCGAACAATAAGTGATGACTCAAAATGGCCCATCATGTTTACATGGAGTGACTAATGAGCGATTTAAGATAAAATGGATTGTATCAAGATAGACTGAATTATTATATGAGTAATTGTCTAACCCAACCCAATGTCTATTTGAGCTAAAATGAGTAATTTTCACTTGGGGAAAAAAATCGAAATATGCATCTTTAGATTTATATTGTAAGTCATAGCAACGCTTCTTAGATTGCAACTAATAACAACTTTTAAAATTAAAAAAAAAAATAAAAAAAAATTAATAGCTGCTATTAAACAAAAAGAAATTAAGAAAAATATTTTTTTTCTATTTTTTAAAAATAAAATCTACCATTTAAAAAAGACACTAGTTACAAAAAAATGTCAATCACCCCTAATTTATCTCAAATAATTTTTTTTCTTATTTCAAGAAAAAATCGCGTCTTCGTTTTCTCCAAAACTATTCTTCTTCTTAATACTGCAACAAATTAGCAACATTTACATTTCCTCATCTTCTTCTCAAATATTTTCATCAACTAATACTCTAATTTTCTTCATATTTCACTCGACCAAATAGAAAAATTCGATTGAAATTTCAGAAAATCATTCACTATGGGTAAAAAATTCAAGCAGATTGTTTTATCACACGTTTTGCTCCAAAAATATTTTGAGGGGTCAAGTATCACTGAAGAGTATCATATTCAAAATTGATAAATAATTAAAATTTTACAGAAACCCATTAAAATTTAAAAAATCACACAATTTTGAGTAAAAGAGCAAGGATTCTTCTTTATTTTTATCTAAATTTTCTTTCTAGAAATATAATTAAATATAAATTAAAGTGTCAAGTTTACATCATACACATTTGACTTAAAAAGCGAACAGATTAAGACTTTTTACCTGCTAATAATAATGAATAACATATTTCATAGAATTTTAATTCAACACGAAAAAATAAGATTTAACAGGTAAATATATGTGAATTCATATTTTATATACAGACTGTCAAAGTTGTGTGTAAATTAGTATCTAGTAAAATTTATGTGTATTTGATTCATAAAAAAATATGTACTTTGTTGAGAAAAATTTGGTGTATGACACATATATAAATAATGTATAACATGTATATAGGGTAGAAAAGAAAAATATGTATATATGGTAGTAGTATAAAAGTTGTATGTATGTGATTTCAAAAAATAATTTTATATAACTGTATATCAAAAAGTTGTATGAAACATGTAAGATTTGAGTGTTGACTTCTGTCGTTTTTTTTGGCAAAATCCATACGCAGCCCCCTTAAGTACGTGTCATTTTTTACTTAGGCACCTCAAATGGACATTGTTCCATTTTGGCACCTCAAGTAGCTATAAAGTGTATCATTTTGATACCTTTTGCTGAGTTGGCCAGGTGCGTGTATTGCACCTCCATAAAGGCGTGTGAAAGCCATTTTTTGGCTGATGTGGCACCCAATTTGGCCCACCAACAATATATTAACTCATTTTCATTAATTTATACCTTTTTTATTTTATTTTTATCCATCATTTTTGTCAATTTTAAGCTTATTTAATAGTGAAAATTATTGGGAGAGATTTAAAAATTAGATACATATTTAGGAGTTTGTCTTGCCAAAAACAATATATTAACTCAACGCCCATTAATTTTTACTTCTTTCACATTTTTATCTGTTATTTTTGTCAATCTTAATTTATTTAACGGTAAGAATTATTGAGAGAAATTTATATACGCATTTAAAGGTTCGTGAAAATTAAATAACAAGCACCTCTTTTTTAATCATTAAGGAAAAAATCGATGAAGAAAAATAAAAAATAAGCAACATCAATGAAGAAAAACTAAAAATCAAACAAAATCGATGAAAGAAAATTGAAAAATAAAGCTAAATCAGTGAAGAAAAACTGAATTTAAACAAAATCAATAAAAAAAAATTAAAATCGAAGCATAAAAACTAAGAAAAATCAGTGAAGAAAAATTGAAAATCGAAGTAAAATTGATGAAAGAAATTTAAAAATAAAGCTAAATTCGAGAAGAAAAATTAAAATCAAACAAAATCAATTAAAAAAAAACTAAAAATTGAAGCAAAATAGATGAAGCAAATCTGGAAAAAAAAATGAAGTTAAATTCATGAAGAAAATCTAAAAATCAACTAAAATCAGTGAAGAA
>NC_061121.1:7965388-7966774 GCF_002878395.1 Capsicum annuum
AAGACTGGTGGGGTGGGGGTGGCGGGTGGGTGGGTGGACTGGTGGGGCGGCTCAACTTTATCCCAGTTTTGCCGAGGGAGCAACCCCATTTTTCACCTTGAATTGGTCAAAATATGCGGACTTTCTTACTTTTCGTGGGTGGGTGGGTGGGGTGCTTGAAGAAGAAGGTTGGTGGGGTGGGTAGGTTAGGGGGAGGGGGTATTTTTTATTTAAATTAATTATTTATAAATTATTTGGGTATTTTTTATTTAAAATTAATTATTTATAAATTATTTGGACTAAAATGACACGTGTCCGTATTTTATTCATCACTTTTCACCTTAGCGGAGAGTGTGCTTCACGCACTAAAATTATTTTGCTGATTCAGCAAAACGTGTCAAAGTGACACACTTGAAGGCCGCGTGAGGTGCCAAAATGGAATAATGTCTACTTGAGGTGTCTAAGTGAAAAATGGTGCTTACTTAAGGAGGTTGTGTATGGGTTTTGCCTTTTTTTCTTCATATATATATAAACGATAGAGATTATGTATGTATATTGCCTTGTATATTTTCTGTATAATATGTGAATTAATCGTCCAAAATGATTTTTTTTTATTGCAGAGACACGAGTTTCAACTGAATTTGTATATATCGTGATTGATGACACCAACACGAAAAAGATTATTGTTCTAACTTTATGGCAATAAAATATTTCTCGATACAAATTACAATATTAAATTATTTAAACTTGATTAATTAAAAAATACAAGGATATCAAATTATATACAAATTTCATGGACTCCCAAAATTTTAATATTAAAATTCACTCGAGCAAAACATAAAATTGAGAATAGTGCATCAGTTTTATTGGTAAAGATTGTGCAGGATACTTGTCTTTCTTTTTGAAAATTGAATATAGATGGAAAGAGGGGGTGGGAAACATGCGTTTGGGTTTACAAAATTTTAGCACACTTAATAAATTTTTTTCTTAATATGTATTTTAAATAGTGATAATTGTAAATTCCTAAATTTTAGCCTACAAATATATATATATATATATATATATATATATATATATATAAATTTAAAATATAAAAATACAACAACAACAACAAACCCAGTGTATTCCCACTTAGTGGGGTCTGGGGGGGTAAGATGTACGCAGTCCATACCTCTACCTCTGATGAAGTAGAAAGGCTGTTTCCGAAATATTTTTAATAAATTTAATTACAAATGTGTATTACTTGGAAAAGTAAATAATTGTAACTTTTTCTAAAAAGATAAGAAATGTATTTAAATTAATATAATTTATTGATCGGATTTTACTCATCTAATAATTTTTAACGGTTATTGAGGAAAGAGATACACATAAAAAATTAGTAGGGATTTTGATATACATACACACACA
>NC_061121.1:7966874-8021599 GCF_002878395.1 Capsicum annuum
TATATATATATATATATATATATATATATATATATATATTTAAAACGGATAAACAAAATAAATAAAAACAAAACAAGTACAGATAGTTAATAATAATAAACACAAATAGTAGGAAAATAATGCAAGCAATTTATGAGTAGTAAAACAACAAGATTAAACAGAGTTTCAAAAATATGGTGTAAAATCCTACTTAGTACTCCCTCCTTCGTTTTTCCTTAATCATGAGTTGTCGTAAAATTTTCAAAATCAAAGTATGTTTTTCTCCCAAAATACTTTTTTTTATACCCTGTTCATCTCTTTCTTTTCAATTTTAGGTATTTTGGCAATATCTTCTTTAATCACACTCCGGGATAACATAATAGTCCTTTCAAATCTTCTTTGGACTTTTTCAATTCCCTAGAAATTTACAGATTAATCCATCATTACTGTCAAAACACTGAGAGAATACCCATATACTATGGGTATTTTATAAGTAATGTACCAAGTTTATAGAGTTTGAAAGCTGGCGGTAGTCCGCACGGTCATTTAAACCTATATTATTAAGGTAAAATGGTTTGATGGACCCCTGTACTATGCCGGTTTTGTAAGTTGGACACTTCTACTTATATGTTTGTCATCTGGACCCCTGAACCCATTAAAAAGTAATATTTTAAATACTTTTTCGGTGAATGTAACACGCTCGCCCCACGTCAGCTGCCACATCTGCCACATCATTTTTATATATAAAAAATATTAAATATTAAAATAAATAAATAAACAAACAAACAAACAACCCCCCCCCCCCCTCTTCCCCTTTTTCTTTCTTTTTCCCATTCTTTTCTTTCTCTATTTCTTCTTGGCAGCTTTTCTTCTTCTTCTTCCTCCTCCTCCTCTTCTCATTCTTCTTTTCCTTTATCATCTCCATCTTATTATTCTTCTTGCTCTACGGAAAAATTGAAAAGTGAGGGCGGAAAAATTTAAGAAGTATGGAAAGAAGGGATTTTTGAAGATTTTTGTGATTTGGGTGATTCAAGAAACTTGAAATTTAATGTAAAGACTCAATTTTATGCTTTCTTTGAATTTTTTGTGATTTGGTGATTTGGGTAATTCGAGAAAACTGAAATTCAATGTAAAAATTTAATTTTTGTGCTTTCTTTGAAATTTTTGTTGTCATACCCTATTTTTACCTGAGGTTAAAACGAGCACGACGTTATGGAGAGTCACCACCTAATTTTTAAGAAAAATAAGGAAACCTATTGAAGTATTAACATGTGATTAATGTTTTAGTCTGCGAAAAACCAATTGAGATTTCAGGTAAGGGTTCAAGTTATTCTGAAGGGAAGGGGTTAGGCATCCATCAGAATCCACAAGTGTGGTACCCGGCTAGACTAAATTTTTCAAAAAGGGAGGAGGTATAAAAAATAATGTAGAAGTGTATGTATTAACTATAAAATAATATAAATGTTTAAAATTATGTAAAGATGTATGTATATTAAATATATAAATAAAACATATTATTATAAAAAATGTAAAAAAATACATGTGAAAAGAAAAGTATTTTATGACGTATATGAAGAGAAGTGTTTCTTGATATGCCATGAGGAGAAAAATATTTAAAAATAATATTTTTTACTTGATTTAAAATTTACGAGAAAAAGTAAAGATTTATTTGAACAGAAAATATCACAATATTTATGATGTCAAAGTATGCAAACTAATTGATTAATTTAATTTATTAATGTAAACATTAACGGCCTAAGTTTGCATAAACACGAGGTGAAGTTGTATAAATAAAGAAAATCCCGCCCAACTCCCCAAAAATAAATTTTTTATTATAATAACATTTGTACAAATATAAGAATATAAAATACAATACAAAATTAAAAGAGCCTCTTTGACTGCAACTCCCGACGAGTATTCTAGAATAACCTGTATAAACACTTGTAAAAAAAATTTTAGTAACAAATAAAAAATAATAAATGAGAATGTGTATATTTACGTATTATAAAAAATATATATTTTTTTTGTTAAAAGTGGGCTCAGATAAAGTCATGACTGCGAAATGGTTGCTCAATTAATGGGCCATCCTAAATCGTTTTGCTACGAAATGGTTGCTCAATTAATTGGCCGTCCTAAATCGTCTTGCCAGAATATGAGTTGTAAAATCTTGTGTTGTTATAAAGTTTCATCATCGCCCAAAAAATATTTTTATTACGTATTTGTATACGTAAGATCTGTCTTTTGTTTACAGAGGCCTCAAAATTAATAATAATTTTTTCATTGGCCATGTATCGTGTAGTATCTTATTCTTTATCAGTCAAGTAAAAATGTGTAAATGACACAACAGTCCAAAATTAATGTCTGATTCAACACAACAGCCAACCAGTGAAAAAAATAATCAAAAACAGAGTAAATATAGCAGCAACAACAAGAATAAGGCACAATATACAAATATATCAATAAAATACAGTCTAAAAATAGCGAAACCCCACTAAAAAATAGAGTTCGTCGGAGAATGTACAACTCTGACCAGATCTGTGAAGCTAACAATCAACCAACCACATTTAATATATATTACAAAATAAAGCGGTGATCGAAACGACATTGCTTTAATGGCTTTTGCCGGAGCAACGCCGAAATCACACCAAATCTGGTCAAACTTGATCCTTTCTCGGCGCTACAACAGTAAATAGAGGAGAAAGGAGAGAAGAGAGAGTGAGCAGCAAGAAAAGGAGGAATAATTGAGGAGGAAAGGGCGGCGTATGGCTGTGATGATCGCCGGAGTGGTGGTTCACCGGAGTAGCAGGTTTCGGCTGCTGGAGAGAAGGAGAATAGGGGCGGCAGCGGCTGGAGCAGATCTGGTGGCATGTTTTGTCGGAAGTAGTAAGGAGATGAGAGAGGTACGTGTGGTGATGGTGGTCGTCGGCGGTAGTGGAGCTGTGGTTGTGTGGCTGTTTGTTTTTGTAGAGAGAGAAGTGGTAGAGAGAGAGAGTGCTGATGTTTGTGTGTGTTAGTGCATGAGTTTGTGTGTGTGTATGTTAGTGTGTATATTTGTTTTTATATATATTTTTGTGTGTGTTTTGAAGAGAAAAATGGAATAAATAAAATATGCTTGTATATTTATGAATATGTGTGTGGGTTTGCAAAGAAAAAATGTTTATGAGCTATAAAAATAAATATATGTGTATTTTGAAAGAGAGGAAAAAATGAACAAAAAATATATTCAAAATGTGTCCTCCCACCACCTATTTATACAAAAAATTGAGCACCCCTTTTATCTAATGGATAAAGGGGTGTCCTCTCTTTTTATAATAGAACACCCTTAGGTCCCTAAGTTATTGGCCAAAGGATTTTCATCCTTTTGACCAACGGACAAAGTAATGATACAAAGGGTAATGTCATTGAGTGGTCGTCGTCAGATGTGACGAGACAACAATGAGTGGTCATTGTCGGACGTGACAAGACATTATTGTGTAGTCGTTGTCGGATGTGATAAGACATCGAATTATTATACTGCACAAAAAAATTGATCCGACTCAGCGTTTGCGGACTGTAAAATATAGACGTTGTATGAAAAAATATAAAGAATATTAAAATTATTAAAATATAATTAATTTAAAAATACTATAAATATATATATATATATATATATATATATATAACGTCATGTCGTGCACGTGTGCGGGTGATTGTAAAATGTTAAGAACGACAATGAATTGGTAAAAATCCTAAAATTAGAAAAATTATTAATAAATTATAAAAAATAAAAATATGACAAAAAATTACTTAAAATCCCAAAGAAAGGATAATTATTAATTATTTATCAAACAATTATAAAAAGATGTAAAAATTATGCTTCGTGCCCTTTAACGAACAAAAGCCTGAAGACGTTAATTTTAGGCACGGGGAGCAAAAATTTGGTGTCAACAGTTGCCCCTTTTCATTTGAGGATGATTTAGAAGTCTTCAAATGAAAACGTTGACGTGTAGTCAATTTTGCTCGACAAAAATGATTTGAAAAAAATTCGATCGAACTCTAATTTAATGTTACCTACATACTTCAAGTTGTATAAGGATCAAGTCAAGGTAGTTAAAAAAATTAAGCAAATTTTCCTATTGTTGAAGGTCAGAGATCATGTGAAATAATTATTGGGAGAAGGACTAATTGAAAACAAAAGTGTTCATCTATTTTTAATGCCCCTTTCAAAATTGCCTATGTGAGATGCTGGAGACGCAAGATTGTGTACTTGCTGGGGAGAAAGAATGATTGCGGCTGTGACGATCGAACTCTGCACAGAGCTTCCTAAATATCTCGAGTGTTACAAGAATCAGGTCACTATAATTTGAATCATAGCAATATCTTGATAAATATCTAAATTTGCCCAGTGTAGAGTAATGGTGATACTGGGTTCCTTCAAGGATGACAACAAAGATTTTAACACGAATGACATGAATGCAGGTGCTTGTTCCAAAATTGACTGTTTGGGTAGCTGAAAATGAGTAGATGTCGGATAGCAATATTTGCTGGGGCCTTTGAGGGAAAATGAGATTGCGAATTTTCAAACATTGCCCCAGTATCGGATTAAGACAACATTGAGTAATGATAATAAGGATTATAAAAATGAGAGTTTTGGGTCGAGTTGAGTTGAGTTTCTTCGCTGAAATTCCTGACGTAACTAGGGATCCCTGACATTCCGCTAGCTTGTCCCAGTTTGCTGCTAAGAGGATAGTTCCATGTTGTACTGCATGTTCCAGTATTGTCTCTGTTTTTAAGGCAATCCGCCTAGCGGGGTGATAACTAAAATGTAAATAACCTTCTTCGGTTGAGTAGTTGTTTGAAAGTAAAAGCCTCCATCGGCTGAGCAGTAATTGAAATGTAAATAGCCTCCATCGGTTGAGCAATTGCTGAAATGTAAATAGCCTCCGCCGGCTGAAATGTAAATAGCCTCCGTCGGCTGAAATGCTTGTTGAGGAAGTGAAAGTTGCATTATATGCCCTATTGTTGGGGGCGGGCGTGCCCTGTCCTATTGTTCGGGCCAGACTACCCTGTCCTATTATTCGGGACGAACTACCCTATCCTATTATTTGGGATGGACTGCTCTGTGTTATTTTAGAGTTTTGTGAACATCTGTTAGTACTTGATGACTGAGTCTTAATGGGGATATCCCTTTAATGTGATCTGCAAAAAAAATCAAGAAATTTCTTTTAGAGTTAGAAAGTATTAGCGAATGAATTGATAAAACCTGGCCTCCTGGCTTATGATAGAGATGTGATGTTGAGTTTCTGATGGAATGTTGTAAGATACTTGACACGTGCCTCCTTGAGCATTATTATGACCTGCAAGATTCGAGAAGATTCTTTAGTGTCTTGGAATAATTATGGATAAATTGACGATACCTGGATTCTCAGCTTGTGATGGTGAGGCAGTATTTAGGCTTCCAAGATGTTTGAACCTTTGTTGTAGCGATGTTGTACCTGCGCTCAAAGAAAATTTCTTAGTTTGGGGAGGGGATGTTGATTTTGTGTTGATCGAGAACTCAGCCTAAAAGTTATCTCGTCCTTCAATCTTTCAACAATCGGTAATCTATTCAGGATTTGGAGTAGTGACACTTCCTAACTCCACATAATGTGCTTATACTAGTATGTCTTCTGGTGGGAACTTTCTCCATCTTGATCTTCTTTTTCGGACTTCCATCAAAGTGACGTGGTTGTTGTGGCTTGAGATGATAAATGAAATTTGAAAAGATGTAAAAGATTATGTTGTTGATATGACACCGATCCTGACTTAAGCTTCTTATATATCAAGTCAAAACGTAGTTTCGTGTGAGGGGAGTCAAGAAAAATTTGGCCACAAAGGTGGGTATGTGGAGAATGGTAAGGTTGATAATCATGAGCTTGCTTTGGAAAGCTCATTTGGCCATTTACTGAAGCGGTGCCCCTTATGTATGAGTCTTTAACATCTTATGGCTTTTCCTTGTGCTAACGATTAACATTAAAGAATTTCTTAATTTGAGTGATGCTTTTGTAAGTTGTTAGAGTCGATCAAGCATTAAGATTTTCATCTCAATGTCAGTTCCTTCATGTCATGGTTTTGAGCAGAAGAGTAGTGACCGCATTGTATAAGCTATCTTCATATGTAGTCTCGCTGACTTGCGTTTTGATGAAAGCAAGAGGCTTGGGTACATACGCGAGTCTTCTCTGCGTAAACTCTGAATATTTCTTGGGCGCCTCATTGATAGTCTCCTTATCTTGTGGGCGTCTTCGTATATGAACTCTTTTTGGGTCCACTACAGTCGTCCTTTCGTGTACCTGTTTGAAAGAAAATAACTTGTAACAACAGACATAACAACCTTTTTGGTTATTGCATAATTATTTGTCATTTGAATATGTCTTCAAAGTGGGGTGCCCCTTTTGGACACCGACGACACTTTATGCAAAAGGGTTTCTGTGATCGTGTAATCTTGTGTTGATGTGGTAACCCTTTTGAGTCATCCATAATGCTTGTGGAATGATGACTTCTCTGGTTATTGCCAATAATTCTTCGCATACGATCTCAGATAAGTCTTGCGCATCTTTTGTATCAATACGACTTATAGATTCCTCTTGAATCGTCAATCTTTGGATTATCTTGTGCATTATTTGATGTTCGATACAAGGCGACTTATAGATATCCTTTGAATTACTAGCCTTTAGGTAATCTTCCACATTATCTGAATTTGGATAAGAGACGACTTTCAGATATCCCTCCAATCACTAGTTTTCAGGTGTTCCTGCACATCTTCCGACCTTGGACACAATATGACTTATAGATATCTCTCAAATTGTTAGTCCTTGGGTAATCCTGTACATAATCGATCTTGGATATGATGCGGTTTATAGAGAACCCTTGGACATACCAATTTGATAATGTCGTATTTCTCCGGTAAGGATTTAGTCGCGACTTATGGGTAACCTTCGGACTATCAATTTTAGGTAACCCTTCATACTATCCGATTAGGATGTTATTGCGTCTTACGGATGACCTATGGGATATCAACTCAGAGATAATCTTGCACACTATCTTATTTCAAATAATATGACTTATAGATGATCCTCAAATTATCAATTTCAAGGAAATCTCATATGTCGTTCGCTTTCAGATAGTGACTTAAAGACGTACCTCTGAATCATGTGCTTCAGAGGAATTCAGATGTTGATTCATAAGATGATAAGATATCCTCGACGCCAACGCTATCTCGTGTGTCAACAGATATTGAATGTTGATATCCTTGATTGATGTATTAGTCATAATCCAAGCTTGAACGTTTTTAAGCATATTTTAGAAATCCTCTTGAAGATTTGGTTGACCTCCTTATGACTGAAGTAACGAGTGTTTGATCCAGCACTGATCGTCGATGTGATTTTAGAGTATTTGTATTGATAGTATCCTTTAACAATATTTGTAGAAAAGATCTTTATAGAATTTGTAGATAAGATCTTTGGTTAAATGGTGGAAGTGTCTTCTGTATTGACCCTTGGTGTAGTTTCTCGATATTGTAGTCAATTTGTCCCCCGTTGATGCCTTGTAGCTTTAGTGATGACTTGCGTTATCTGGTACAAATTTGTACCATTTTCAAGTTAAACGTCCAGGCCTTCGTTGATCTTTGAAGCGCTCTTTAAAATCTTATCCCAGTCTCTTGGAGAGACTTTCTCGACGATCCTTAGCTGCGTATCTTGGGATAGTCTTGATGTATCGTGTCATCTTTTCTGGATACCATCGCATTCAAGTTTCGCACGTCATTAGGGAAAAATAGAATTTGGTATTATAAAGGGACCGAGCCTTATATAGGCTGCCTACGTATCCCGTCGAGGGAAATCAGGTCACACATAGTTCCAACTACAAAAGGGGAAATGATTCTACTTAAGTATGACCGAACCTGATGAGGGTTGCCTACGTATCTCACCATGAGAAATCAGGTCAGAACGTAGTTCTGATACATGATAATTAGAGGAACTCCTATGTCTTCAAATATAGGACTATATTGCCTACTTCTGAGTCAATCAACTTGAATTTATCACTATTGCATTCCCACTAAAGTAATTGGTTCTCTGTAGGATGGCTTATATGAAAGCCTTGCCGGCTCGGCATGAAGGATGGTGTCCCTAATGTCATATACACTTTTCCATTTTCATAACTGGGCATTGGATCAATATTTGCATTTGGTTGCACTTGGACACATTGGATTACGCCGGCCTTGGTCAAGCACTCAATTCTATACCTTAACCTATGACAATCTTCAGTGCCGTGCCCCTGAAATCCAGAGTGAAAAACACATCGCTTTCTTTCATCAAACCATTTAGGTAAGGGGTTAGGAATCTTCCCAAGCTTGGGTTGCAGCAAACTTCCACCTCTCAATCTTTCGAACAAATGTGTCAATGGTTCAACAAATTGTGTGCAGCTTTGATTGCGCTTACCCTTCGAATTTTGTCTTAGCGCAAAAGGTGTCGGATTTTGATAAACTGATAATTAGATTGGTACGCATGGTTGTGGTAGGTTTTACTGACTGATAGCATTTAGGTATTGGAGTTTCTAGCGATAAAAAATTAGGAGGGCGCGGTAGAGTAGTCGTGGATGGATGTGTGGGATCCTTTCCTTGGGTAGTTCTCCTCTTAACGTCTCGAGTTGTTGCTCCAAAAGAAACATACGTTCATTATCTTGTCTTTTGAAAATTCCTGATACGTTTGCCAGCGTTGGAACACTTCTGGTTGGGTCGACGATATTGGTGTTCATTATATAGCTTAAGTCGGCTAGTTCTATCGATCAACACAATTAACCTCTATCGGGGAATAATGCAAACACAAATGAAATTTCAAAGAGTTAGTTCATGTCGATAGACAAGCACATTCAGACAATGTCGAGTAAGCGTATCTTATATTGTGGAGCCTCAGTTTGCCAGAGGTAGGGCTTCGTCCAAACAAACTGATATAGATGAATCTAGATTTTGACACATTTTGGATTCAGAACAATTTTAAGTTTTCTTGAAGAGGGAATGTATCCAACAAGGGCGACTAAAAGAGGCCTATATAGTTGATAAGAATTGATAGAAGCGGGCTAAAATGATGCCTTTAAAAGAGTGAGTATCTAAAGTCTCGTTATTGATGAATGAGGATCTTGTGGTAGAGATATCGAACGGAGGAGAAGTATCGATGATGCCTCAGGCTCATTGGCTGGAAAGAGTTAGAAGTGGGTGAAGACGAATAATATTCCACATTCATTGTTTTGAAGAAAGGTGTCAAATAATTGTAGAGTTTTGAATAATATTCTACGTCTGTTGACTAGAAAAAAAAATCAAACATTGGAAGAATGCTTGACGACATTCCACTCTAGTTTGGATTAAAAAGAAAAAGTTAGACGTAGGTAGAGGTTTTAGTGACATTCCTATCTGCGAACTTAAAGAACAAGTTGAACGAAGCAAAGCATTTTTAGAACACTCGGCTTTCATGGACTCTGAGAAAGATATTTGTGAAGCGGAACACTCTGTATTCGTGAAAATTGTGTCAAATGTTGGCTAGTTTGGGTAATACTTTATGTCTATTGACGTGAAAATGATGTCGAATGAAGGAAGAGTAAAACAAGGCTAATTTGATTGTTCTGAATCCATTAATGTTCGATTTCTAGATTATCTGAATCAGTTCTAACACAAAATATGTCATAAAGGTTTCATAACCTTCTGACGAAAGGGTGACTTCCTAGTTGTGAAGACGATACCTTGGACCATCCCGCCTAAGGTATATGCAATATGACTTATTACTAGAGTAGGATTTTTCCCTAAATGTTCAAGAGCGGGACTGAATATTTGCGAGAAGGTGCACTAACCTAACTGCACCAACTCTGAAACTAAGGAATCCAAAGAAGGTTCAGAGGAGTGCAGTACACCCCTCGCGTGTACCACAGTGTGTGAATTGTGTACGGCCAATGACTCGATAGAAAAATGCAAGTGATAAAGTAGTAACAAGCAGTGTTATTCAAACAAATAAGGAACACAAGTTTGGATTTGGCTTGCGTCCTTTCACACATAGCATGATATAAAAATATGTAAAACAAATAACATGATAAAGCATAAAAATCCTAAACTAAGCATGATAAAAAATTTTAAAGAATTTATGAGCAAATTCACATAATTTGCAGTGTAATAGGTAAAGAATTTAATCATATACAAAAAATGTAAAAATACCTCCCTTGATTGAAAATCGAGTTAATCATGGTTAGAACATCTCCTCATCCTCAGCGGAGTCGCCATTTTGTCATACCCTATTTTTACCTGAGGTTAAAACGAGCACGACGTTATGGACTCTAAAAGAATGAAAATTTGCACAGAGTCACCACCTAATTTTTAAGAAAAATAAGGAAACCTATTGAAGTATTAACATGTGATTAATGTTTTAGTCTACGAAAAAACAATTGAGATTTCAGGTAAGGGTTCAAGTTATTCCGAAGGGAGGGGTTAGGCATCCTTCAGAATCCACAAGTGTGGTACCCGGCTAGACTAAATTTTTCAAAAAGGGAGGAGGTATAAAAAATAATGTAGAAGTGTATGTATTAACTATAAAATAATATAAATATTTAAAATTATGTAAAGATGTATGTATATTAAATATATAAATAAAACATGTTATTATAAAAAAAAATATAAAAAAATACATGTAAAAAAAAAGTATTTTATGACGTGTATGAAGAGAAGTGTATCTTGATATGCCATGAGGAGAAAAATATTTAAAAATAATATTTTTTACTTTATTTAAAATTTACGAGAAAAAAGTAAAGATTTATTTGAACAAAAAATATCACAATGTTTATGATGTCAAAGTATGCAAACTAATTGATTAATTTAATTTATTAATGTAAACATTAACAGCCTAAGTTTGCATAAACACGAGGTGAAGTCGTATAAATAAAGAAAATAGCGCCCAACACCCCAAAAATAAAGTTTTCACTATAATAACATTTGTACAAATATAAGAATATAAAATATAATACAAAATTAAAAGAGCATCTTTGACTGCAACTCCCGACGAGTATTCTAAAATAACCTGTATAAACACTTGTAACAAAATGTTAGTAACAAATAAATAATAATAAATGAGAATGTGTATATTTACGTATTATAAAAAAATATATATATATTTTTTGTTAAAAGTGGGCTCAGATAAAGTCATGACTGCGAAATGGTTGCTCAATTAATGAGCCATCCTAAATCGTTGTGCTACGAAATGATTGCTCAATTAATTGACCGTCCTAAATCGTCTTGCCAGATTATGAGTTGTAAAATCTTGTGTTGTTATAAAGTTTCATCATCGCCTAAAAAAATATTTATTACGTATTTGTATACGTACAATCTGTCTTTTGTTTACGGAGGCCTCAAAATTAATAATAATTTTTTCATTGACCATGTATCGTGTAGTATCTTATTCTTTATCAGTCAAGTAAAAATGTGTAAATGACACAACAATCCAAAACCAATGTCTGATTCAACACAACAACCAACCAGTGGAAAAAATAATCAAAAACGGAGCAAATATAGCAGAAACAACAAGAATAAGGCACAATATACAAATATATCAATAAAATACAGTCTAAAAATAGCGAAACCCCACCAAAAAATAGAGTTCGTCGGAGAATGTACAACTCCGACCAGATCTCTGAAGCTAACAATCAACCAACCACATTTAATATATATTACAAAATAAAGAAGTTACCGAAACGACGTTGCTTCAATGGATTTTGTCGGAGCAACGCCGAAATCACACCAAATCTGGTCAAACTTGACCCTTTCTCCGCGCTACAACAGCAAATAGAGGAGAGAGGAGAGAGTGAGCAGCAAGAAAAGGAGGAAGAAGTGGGGAGGAAAGGGCGGCGTATGGCTGTGGTAGTCGCCGGAGTGGTGGTTCACCAGAGCAGCAGGTTTCGGCTGCTAGAGAGAAGGAGAATAGAGGCGGCAGCGGCTGGAGCAGATCTGGTGGCATGTTTTGTCGAAAGTAGTAAGGAGAGGAGAGAGATGCGTGTGGTGATGGTGGTCGCCAGTGGTAGTGGAGCTGTGGTTGTGTGACTTTTTTTTTTAGAGAGAGAAGTGGTAGAGAGAGAGTGCTGATGTTTGTGTGTGTTAGTGCGTGAGTTTGTGTGTGTGTGTGTTAGTGTGTATATTTGTTTTTATATATATTTTTGTGTGTGTTTTGAAGAGAAAAATGGAATAAATAAAAGATGCTTGTATATTTATGAATATGTGTGTGGGTTTGCAAAGGAACAATGTTTATGAGTTATAAAAATAAATATATGTGTATTTTGAAAGAGAGGAAAAAATGAACAAAAAATATATTCAAAATGTGTCCTCCCACCACCTATTTATACAAAAAATTGAGCACCCCTTTTATCCAATGGATAAAGGGGTGTCCTCTCTTTTTATAATAGAACACCCTTAGGTCCCTAAGTTATTGGCCAAAGGATTTTCATCATTTTGACCAACGGACAAAGTAATGATCCAAAGGGTAGTGTCATTGAGTAGTCGTCATCAGATGTGAAGAGACAATAATGAGTGGTCATTGTCGGACGTGACAAGACATTATTGTGTAGTCGTTGTCGGATGTGATAAGACATCGAATTATTATACTGCACAAAAAAAATTGATCCGACTCAGCGTTTGCGGACTGTAAAATATAGATGTTGAATGAAAAAATATAAAGAATATTAAAATTATTAAAATATAATTAATTTTAAAATACTGTAAATATATATATATATATATATATATATATATATATAACGTCATGTCGTGCACGTGTGTGGGTGAATGTAAAATGTTAAGAACGATAATGAATTGGTAAAAATCCTAAAATTAGAAAAATTATTAATAAATTATAAAAAATAAAAATATGAAAAAAAAATTGATTAAAATTCCAAAGAAAGGATAATTATCAATAATTTATCAAACAATTGTAAAAAGAAGTGAAAATTATGCTTCGTGCCCTTTAACAAACAAAAGCCTGAAGACGTTAATTTTAGGCACGGAGAGCAAAAATTGGGTGTCAACATTTGTGATTTGGTAATTCAAGAAACTTGAAATTCAATGTAAAGATTCAATTTTTATGCTTTCTTTAGACTTTTTGTGATTTGGGTAATTCAAGAAAGTTTGAAATTCAATGCAAAAACTCAATTTTTATGGATTTTTTGTGATTTGAGTAATTCAAAAAAGTTGAAAATTCTTGAATTGAGTGAATTGGTTTCTTTGTGAATGGAGGTTTCATTGTTGTTGGGGAGCTAGTGGGGCAGCGGGGGAGTGGGGCTTGAGGAAGGAGGCTAGGGAAATGGTTCGGGGGGGGGGGGGGGGGGGGGGGGGAGGGTGGGGGGGGGGGGGTGGGGGGGGTGAACGGGGGCTGGGGTAGGGTGGGGGATGCTGGATGAGGGCTGGGGTGGGGTGGGGGTGCTGGACGAGGCTGGGGTAGAGTGAGGGGCCTGGAAAGGGCTGGGTGGGTGGAGAGGGGCTGTACGGGGGCTGGGCTGAGAGGGGCTGGACGGGGGCTGGGTGGGCTGGGGTGGGGAGGGGCTGAACGGGGCGGGGGGTTGGGGAAGGTTTTTTTTTTTACTTTTTTTAAATTTATTATTTTTAAAAGTATTTTTAAATTAAAAAAGACCTTTTTTAATTTTTTTTAAATTTTAATATTATTTTTATTTTTTAAAAAATCATTTTAATATAAAATTGACCACACTCGCACCCACGCGCCTCATCCTAGTAAGCATTTTTAATGCCATATAGACCTGGTCAACGGTCAAAGGATTTGAAATATTGCTTTTTAGTGGGTTCAGGGGTCCAAATGACAAACATATAAGTAGAAGTATCCAACTTACAAAAATCGACATAGTACAGGGGTCCATCGAACCATTTTACCTATTATTAACAAGGAAAACAACTGCAAGAACATAAGAGCTTGATATAACAAACATAATTTACATAACAGGGAGAAAGATACAATGATTTTAAACAACAAACTACTCACATGTCTTAAGGTGAAGAAAGGTTTCCTTTTCGGGAGCCCCTAAAAACTTTGCAGCTACGGTGAAAGAAAACTTAGATACTATTTTACACACATTAACTCACTCTTTTCTCTTTTTTTTTTTTTAACTAAAAGATTCTCACTCTAATATTCTAATCTTGAGATTGTTGTGCTCTGGTTGCTTCTTTCACTCTTACTTCTTGAGTCTGATGAAGATGACATTTATAGGCGTTTGGGGACTTCAAACTCGGATTTCAAATGTATTTTAGAAACTTTACATGCCGGGTACACTTTGTGGGCCCTATCATCATATGGTCATGTTTCTTCTTTTATTCATATTCGTCCACTTGTCTTTTGTCCACTTGTTCTTTACTTAGCACCAGCCTTTTATCTTCTACGTCATTGCTTGTGTCTTGGTTTTTGTCTGTTTATGAATATCATCACTGCTTACTTATCCAAATTATGTAATGCTTCTGTATCAAAACTCATTCCTGAGTCATCAACTGAATTTGGGTCTTAAGCAAATTGATCCATAGCTGAGTTATAGTCATCTTTCCTTGTAGGATCACTTTCGTCACTGTCTCCGCTAGATAGGCCTAGTATTGTTCCAATCCTGGGTCTTTCTGAGAAAATTCTGGATCTTGGCTCGGGCTTAGGATTTTCCATTGTTATTTCTTTAGACTTTTCTGCCAATAGTTTTTTAATAGAGTTTGCTACCATTTGTTCTATATTTCTTCTACTACTTTTCTTTCTTCGTAGGAATAAATATTTTTAATTTTTGTCTTGGGTATTTGTCGATGTCCCTTCTTCTAATGCCTGAGTACCTACTGTTTTGAAACTGGCTAAGAGAATCCTCCCTACACTTTTTGACAAAGTGTCAGCCATTAACGAATTTGATGCGTCTTTACCAATTACCGTTTGAACTGGACTAGCTGTATCATTGCCCGATACAGTAGGTCTTTCTGCATTCATTGGAGAATGCACATCTATTAACGGATTTGATGCGTCTTTACCAATTACCATTGGAACTGGACTAGTTGTATCATTACCCGATACAGTAGGCATTTCTTTATCTATTTTTAAAGAAAATGGAGAACTCTTTAGGATAATTTGAGTCTCATAAGGTTGTTGAGTCTGTTGTGATAATTCATAATGAAAAATTCTGTTACGATCTTGTAAAATACCTATATGTTCTAACATTTGTCCCTTTTCACTCATAAGATTTTTATTATCTTGTCTTAGAGTCTCATTTGAGCAATTTAGTCTTCTAAAGGCTTCGTTCATGGAGGAACAATGATCACAAAATATTATTTTGTCTGTGTCTTTTTTGATATTATATTAGAGAACTTCTTTCATATTTGGTCTTAGAGCTGGAGTAATATAATAATTTGGCCCTAGATTTCCTCGAGCATAATCTAACGCTTCTGTGAGATCATTGAAGTCTTTATATAGAGTATTTGTATAGTCTTTTACAGAGTTCATTACTTTTATCCAAGTCTGAAATACTCCCTGTGTCTTTTCCCTAAGAACAACATAAAATTTAAATTTGTTTGTGCTGTTTTTCTCAATAAAATAATAACTTAGAGCATTAAGAACTGAAATGAAGTAACTATTGTTTCTAGGTGTCTTATTGTAGGCAATTCATAAATTGTTGATCAGGCAGATCTGCTGTTTGTCCACCCTTACATCTGGTCTAAGTTTGAAAGTCAAGTTGGATGGCTCATAACTAATGAGATTGTGAGGCTCGAAAATCATCCTTTCTAACTTCGGATGTTCTAACATTGTAAGTGGTCTATAATAAGTGTTGTTCATTAGCTTCTTTAAGTAGTCTTGATAAGATGAAGCTTCAGCCTTACCTTTGCCTGTATACATACTGAAACAAAACTCGTTAGTTGTTTTCTTTTATTAGTCTACTAAGTTGGTCTGCTAAATTATATCTTTTCCTTTAATATGTTCTAATACAATATTATAAATTGAAGTGGCATCTAAGAAATTTAACCATTTCCTTTTGCTACTATTCTTTTCTTTTATTTTTTGATAGAATTTTACTATGGCTTCGTAGTCCGTTCTTACTAATATTTCAGTCTTATTTAATATATAGAGTTTAAAACTATTTAAACCGTAAATTACTGCTAGTGTCTTTGTGTCTATGCTATTTGAATTGCCTTTTTCTTTATATTTTTCACTTGAATAAGCACAAGCACAGATTTTTTCATCCTTTTTGTCACTATATTTATTAGGTTTTGCTTTTAATATTGCTCTCCATCCGTGGAGGCTTCCATCTGTCTCAACTATTAGATAATTTGTTTCTAATGGTAGTGTTAAGTCCGGGATATCTTGGATCATGTGCTTAAGTTGTTGGACTAACTTTATTTCTTCAGTATTAAAGGTCTTTTGGCCTGTTGATCCTGTCTTAGAATATAACGGTCCCGCTACCTTTCCTAAATCTTTAATAAAAGGTCTAGCATAATTTAGTAGTCCTAAAAATTTGTAAGTCTTTGATTTTATCTAATTTGTCTGGCATTTCTAAGACTTTTTTAGCTATGTGTGGTTGTAGTTTTATTCTACCATCTCCAATGACTACTCCTAAAAAGTTAATACTGTTTTTACATAATTCAATTTTCTTCCTACTTATTATTATTCTACTATCTACAAATAATTTAAAAACTTGTTGTAGATGTCCTAAATATTCTCTCAGGTTACTACTAAAGACTAAAATATCATCTACATAAACTAATACAAAGTTTTTATAGTCTCTAAAAATACTATCCATTTTTCTTTGAAAATTTAGAGGAGCTGTCTTTAAACCAAACGGCATAACCAACCACTCAAAATGTCCTTTTGGACATGTGAAAGCTGTCTATTCTATACTATTCTATACTATCTTCGTGCATTTTGATTTTCCAATACCTAATTTACAGTCAAGCTTACAAAATATTTTTCTTTCTTGTATTCTGTTTTGTCTGGTAACTTATACCCATCCATCACAGTATTATCATTTAAGTCTTATGTAATTTATTACCATTCTAACTTTTTCCCGTACAATTTCACTATAGTTTCTTACTATGAAAGCTGCTGACCTATGTCTTGATTTGGATCTTCTAATTATCCCTAATTCTAAAAGTTTTTTTATTTGTATTTCAAAATCTTTAAGATCTTCATTTGTAGTTTCTATAGATGCGGTTTTTATAGTATATTCTAGATTGATTATTTCTAATTTACAGGTAATTTGGTTGGAGTCCCAATGTTGCAAGAATTTTTCTCCAATTATTTCTAGTTTGTCTAGGATCTAGGTCTTTTTAATTTTTTATTACTCCTATCTGTTGTATACCTTTCTTAAAATTATATAATTTTGTATCTATTTCTATTAAAGTGTAATCTTTTTCTAATTCTTCTGCTAAGAGATCTTGTAATTCTTCATACATTGTTATCTTTTTATTGTCATTACATGTACAATTTTCTCCCTTAACACATTCTAGTGACTTTTTAGGATTTTATCTGATTATCTGAACCTTTTCTATCTAATTATTTTTAAGAAAGCGATATTTAGTTAGTATAGGTTGTGTTTGTACCGGTGATTGAGTAATATTGCTCGCGAAAATTACCCAATCTCTGATAACAAAACATCCTCCATTATTTTGTACCATAAAATCTAGTCCTAACATAAAATCTGCTCTTATGTTAAAGTCTCTAACTAATATTTCATTGAGTTTATATAATGGTTGATAGAATTTTTCACAAGTATTGATAAAACTTACTTTTGCTCTTGGTACATATTCAGTGTAAGTGTTATGGGTTCCATCCATTTGCATGGATTTTTGGGATTTTGGTAATTTCTTAATCAGTTTGGGTGGTAAAATTCTGCTATTTAATACCCCATCCGTCCCATTTTATCCGTTCCAAATTGGGATGGCACAGCTATTAAGAAAACAATGATTGATAATGTAACTTTACCATTTTGCCCCTCTTAATTGTGTCTTGTTGTTAGTTTCAATATTGATGGATGACTAATACCAAAACACCATTTATATTCTTAATGATGTACTCTTAATGGTACTCCTCTTAGCAACATTTTTCAAAAAAGCTAATAATAAGGAGTAATCAATTATACTAAGTGTATAATGGGAAGAAACAAATTGTCTTGTCTTGATAAGTAAAAAAGGACAAGTAAAATATGACAATAAATTAGGAAATTTGGGATGAGTAAAATGGGAAGGAGGGAGTATGCTTTTTGTACATCCTAAATCTACTATAGCTAATGTCTCGAACTCATAATCTTGAATTTTTATTCGTGCTAAAACTTTGACTGTACTAATTTTCTTTTCTTCATTATATATCATCCCTTCACATGATATATTCATTGATTTTTTCTGTTTAACTTTATCATTTTCGAGAGATGTATTTAATAACTCTACTTCTAATAAGTCTTCTTCTTTAATTACCTCTTTATGTTTTTTCGAGGTTATATACTCTTATCTCTAACCTTTTAAATTTTTCTTCTAATTCTAATATTCTACCGTCTGATGTTCTAACTATTGGTTCTTTTTTGTAAAAGTTAATTAAATTATTTGTTGATTTTTGGATTTCTAGGATTTATGAGGTTTTTTCTATGCATTTTATGCATCCTTCCCTATAATATATTTTACATTTTGCCCACACATATATATATATATGATAATTTTCACTTGATTTAATATGACGAAATGAGTCATAGCCAAACACGTCCAACTTGACCCACCATTTTTGGCAAACGAGAAGCTTACAGAAGTATATCCTTCGAGCATCTAGTTGACCAATAAAACTGCGGTATACAACTCTCTTAAATTGTTAAAATGTACAAGTAATATGAACATCAATTTTGGTATAAGGGCCAAGTCAAATGAATCTGAAGGAGTAAAACTTTGAGATTCTTTTTAAAAACATTGCATGTCCTTGTTTTGGTTTTTTTTTGTGGTTGTATATGTCCTTGTTATTGATTTACCATACATGATAATATTTTAATAATTATGATACGTGATAACAGCTCTAAAATTCACGCTATTATGCTATGTCTCATATAGTGCTTTCTAAAATTTGAGTTGTATCTCAAACATAAAACTCTCATTTTACTTATTCGTATTTCAAAAATAGATTTTTTACTTTTAATATATCAAGAAAAAATAATTATTTTTCCTATTTTACCCTCAACATTAATTACTTATTTTCTAAATTATTCTCAAATCAAAGACTATACATCAGTTAATAGTATTCTCAAATCAAAATTCACTTTTACTTATTCATTTTGATGAAATATCCTATATATTAAATATTAAATATTGTTTTTACGCAAAGTTCAAAATGGATAAGTAAAAGTGATTTTTGATAAAATATCCATACATATAGATCGTTGTTTTTTCGCAAAGTTCAAAGTGAATGAGTAAAAGTGAAAAAAAAAAATTCAGGTCAAGATGCAACCAAGTAATGCCAATTTATAATTACCATTTATTTCAAGTAAACATAATTGAATTAAAAATAAAATTCATCAGCCAATAAGGCACTTCATAAATTTAACTACCACAATTCTTGTGTTAAGTTAATACTTGTCACCTAAATCACTACACCTTGATGATCATTGTCTTGAATTAATCACTACAAATGCATATTCCATCAGCACAAAGTGGATACCCAACAACACATTTCTGATGACCTTCACAATCTGATGATATCTGGCATGAGAAGTGATCATTTGCCAATGCATCTGAAGATTACAAAACTTGTTAGCATTTTGAGAGGACATAAATTTGAGAGAATTTAGTTATATACACACACATAGTCTAAATTTGTCTTGATTTAGTAAATAAAAAGACAGTCCGGTGAATTAGAGCTTTCGCTATGTGCGAAGTACTGAGAAAGGCCGAAACATAATGGTCTATTGTACGCTGTCTTACTGCATTTTTGTCCGAGGTTGTTTCCACGGCTTGAACCTGTGATCTTGATTTAATAATTGAACAAGTAATTAACTTAGGACAAGTAGAAGGCAGAAGAAGAGACCTTTATGTTCACCACATCTGCATTTCCCTCCAACACAAATTGGAACCCCAATTTTGCATTTGGTAAGATCAATGGGACAATCTTCGTTACTCTTACATGAGGTTATTTTGGAACTTGCCAGCCCATCTGAGGATTACAAAACTCGTTATCATCTTGACATGATATAATTTTGAGAGAACTTAGTTATACAAGCATATAGTCAAAGTTAGCGTTTAATCATAAATTTAACATAAAATTATCATTTTATAATGCACCATTCAAAAATTGTAACACGATAGTTTAATAAAAACTACTAATAACAAACTTACTGTACTCACCAAACAACCAAAAACGGTACAAGCATTACTGACCTTATGCTACAATAGTGAATTCTTTTTAAGCATATACAGAGCCACAAGAAAGAGTCATAGAAAACAGTTTGTTCAACTTTATTTCTTCCCAATTATAGTTGGGATAATAATTAGTGAGTTCTTTCAATAAAAATAAAAGTATGAAATAAGTTTGAAATTTTTAAAAGAACCCAAAAATCATTTTTCTTCAGTTTTTTTGAAATTGTTTATTAGTTTTCAAACATATTTAAGAAAAATTGAAAAATTCCATAGCCAAACAAATTTTGCCAAAACTTTTGTTAAAAAACTACTTAGAATATCTATGACCAAACTAGTGTTAACCTTCATGTTCACCACAGGTGCATGTCCCTCCGGTACAAATTTGAATCCCAACTTTGCATTTTGTATAATCAATAGGACAATCTCCTGAAGTCCTACATGAGATCTTATCACTTGCCATTGCCACTGTGAGGATTACAAAACACATTAGCATCTTGAGGGGACATAATTTTGGGAGGATTTAGTTAATTATACAAACATGTAGTTTAAATTTACATCTACACATATATGGTAATATAATTGAAATATGTATTGCCTCCTAATTATAGATCAGATTCATCAGACAAGAAATTCAATTCCACTTTGCTGTTGACATTGAACTTATCCATTAAGAAATTCGTAGAATTTCTGAGATTGCATTGAAGGAATTTTATCAAACCTAGGCAGATAGATAGACTCCTTCCCTACCGCTGAGGGAGAGAAAGAAAAAAAAAATCAAATGATTATTTTTTAAGTGTGGCCACACTTGCTATATTATATTCTATCCTAGATTCATCATGTTGTTACTTGGAACAACTTTTTTTATAACTTTTATAATCAAACCATTAAGAGTAGCTAATGTTATTAATTTTGTGTTGACAAATGATTGAGAGGGATATATACCTTCAGGATGACATCTGCACACCCCACGTAGACACCTGGGATATCCAGTATGACATGTAATATGTGCACATTCTGATACACTACTACATGTCGTTTCACATATCACTACATCTGAGAATTACAAAATTTGTTA
Organism: Capsicum annuum; assembly: GCF_002878395.1. Taxonomy (NCBI): domain Eukaryota; kingdom Viridiplantae; phylum Streptophyta; class Magnoliopsida; order Solanales; family Solanaceae; genus Capsicum; species Capsicum annuum. Next base: position 7,988,312 of record NC_061121.1, read on the forward strand.
GCATCTTCAACACGATCTGTCGTGTAAAATTAATTATCTCAAATTATTAATCACTTTAAAAATCAATAAAATTAATTATGGTTTTTTTATTTGTCTTTAGTAGTAATTGTTCTTGAAAATTATAGCATCTCGATCATATAAAAAATAACACATAAATATAGTAAACATTAAGAGAAATCATCTTTTAAGACATAAATAAGATTTAAATAGTCATTCTCCTAATTAATATCTTTTTAAGAAGCATGGTAGAAAATATAACAGATAATTTGAGAAAATTGTATAGATTAGAGAGGAAGAGAAACTGACCCTGTGAGATGACAAACAAGAAGGCTACCAAAAACAAAGTCATTAAAGTCTTAGCCATCTTGTATATTATGAATGATTTTGTACTTTAGAATGCTTCTGACCACCCCATTATATATTGCATCGTTCATCAATAACCTGCTAATCTTCTTTCCTAAAGAGAAAATTAATTACTATGATCTTATTACCATATAGGAATTGTTTTTATGACCGAATCTTGAAATTTTGTGGCTCAAAAATTGATTCTTTGGTCTTTGGAAAGTTAGTTAAAAAAAATGTCTTACTAAAAGAAAAAAAATTACCTTGTAAAAAGTTTTTTGATTTTGGTATATGGTTAGTCTTACCCAAAAAAAAAAAAATTACCTTGTAAAAGATTCCTTTTTTGGTATATGAAAAGTTAGTCAAAAAAAAAAAATGTCTAGTGCATAAATAAGTTACCTAGTACAGAAACTGGCTATACCCAGGGGTGCCAAATGGATAATTTGGACTAAAATAGTATGAGTTGAACAATGAGTGATGATTCAACATGACCCGTCCCCTTGAAGTGATAAATGAGCGATTTTGGACTAAAATAGACATAGGCTAAATCAATAAATGGTAATTGTCTAATCCTACCTATTGTCCGTTTGAGCTAAAATGGGTTGGATTAACATGGTGAAATGGGTCATAACCCAACACACACTTGAATCATCATTTATTTCGCTAGTAGGAAGCTTAGTAAATGTATCCTTCGAGCATCTAGCAGACCAATATGGCCGACGTATACAACTCCCGTAAATTGTTAAAATAGATAAGTAATATAAAATATTTATTTTGATATAAGGATCAATTAAAATAAAATAGAAGGAGTAAAAGTTTGAGATTTTTTTTATTTTTTTTTTAAAAATAGTGTGTCTTTGTTGTTGATTTTACATACATAACAATACTTTGATATTTACGGTACGTAACAGCAATTCTAAAATCACACTATTACGCTATGTCTCATAGCGCCTTCTAAAACTTGAGTTGTATCTCAAATACAAAAACACTCATTTTTACTTATCCAAGTATTACAAAAATAGATTTTTATATTTATTTGTCACTTTTAACATATCAAAAAAAGATAAAAAAATTTTCTTTAATTTTATCCTCAACATTAATTGTTTATTTTCAAAATTTTTCTTTTAAAATCAAAGACTATACATCAATTAATATGGAATTATGGTAATGTAGTAAATATCCTAATCAATTATTATTTTTAAGGGGAGCAAAATCCAAAATAAATAAGTAAAAGTGAACAAAATTAATAAAACAGAAAGAAATATTTTTTTCTGATCAAGATGCAACCAAGTAATACAAATTTAATAATACCATTTATTTCAAGTATAAGTAAACATCATTGGATTAAAAAATAAAATTCATCGGCCTTAAGACACTTCACATATTTAACTACCACAACTCTTGTACCAACGATAGTGATGAAATATTAAAAAAAGTTGAAATTTTCTCTCTGGCCGACCCCCATGAGTACAACCAACCCACACAGTTAACCCAGTTGGCACTACCAGCATCCCACCGGACCTCGGTACCGACATGGACATCGAGGGCAACAAAGAGACGTCCTTCAAAAATGCTCCACTCAAAAAAAATAAAGAAATCAACCGCTCCTATAGCATCTATGATGAGAAACTCCTCGAATTCCAACTGGGGAAGATGTCATTGCACTATCCTAGGATGATAAGCTCAGAATTTACCAACCTTGGCTTCACTCGTTCATAATAAAGCTTTTTAGCAAAAAACTCACGCACTCTTATCTCAGAAACAAACTGAGCGACTTATGGAAGCTTCACGAAAATTTAGTGTTGATAGATTTGGGCAATGACTACTTCTTTGCAAAATTTTCCCGCCTAGAAAGTATGAACAAAGTCCTCAACAAGGGACCTTGGTTTGTCACCGGAAGCTTCCTTACAGTTCGCAAATGGGAACCAAACTTCGTCCCTTATAAAGCCACCCTATATCACCACCCAATTTTCGAGTCATGATGGCACCTACCACATCCCACCAGTAGGTAAGCCGATACCATAATCCGGAGCTATTGCAATGGGTTATCTTGATAAGAACGTCCAACTTGGACCCTATATGTGAACACAACATATAACAACAACATTTCACAACTAAGGACAATCGATATTCAAACACAAATCCCACGACCTGATAGTATTAATACAAAAGCTTCTAAACTTGATAAGAGGACTTTACAATCTCAGAATCTAAAATGTCTTAAACAATCTCATACATTTGTCTCGAAAGCAAAAGACAAATAAGGATAGAAGAGATAGAGGGCAACTCGATCTCCAAGAGCTCACCCTGTCTCCGAATAGTCAACTCGTACGAACTAGCTCAACGGCGGCAACTAGAACCTAGGCCTGCACCAAAAAGGTACAGAAGTGTAGTATGAGTACCAAAACACTGGTACACAATAGGCATCATCGGCCGACTGAGATGTAAAGACGATATAAAGAAAGACAATGATCTTAAAGTCAAGGGATAGGATAGTACCTGAATCTACTTTGATACCACTGTAACAACATCTATACTATTAAAGAAATAACATGACATACTATTTCAATATACTCCATAATCACCATAACAACTGAGTATTATTTCTAAAGCATACAACCATATACACAATAGCAAAACATCTACTTGCCATAATCATCATCAACAATCTTTAGAACATACACACAAGAACTTACCACGGCGTCCCATACAGCCGGGAAGTACACGAAAGAGAGCAAAACAAAGAACTCATTACGGCGTTCCGTGCCACCGGAGAGTACACAAAAGAATACAATCAATAATACCATAAAGCACAACTACTCCATCAATTTATCAAAAACCACAGGTAGCACAACCCCGCCATGACTCATTACCGAAATCCACTTCCAAGTACCCATACCATAATTCAACATAAAGAAAGCAACATTATCATAGCATAGCATGTAATCATTAGTTCTATAATTCATTGATAAATACTGCAAGGTCCATACTAATTAACCTTATTTTTTCAAAAGTCAAAAGATTACAAGTCTTAAAATCACTAGTCATCAAATTGGGGAAAAAACTACAAGCCACCCATAGTATAGGTTATTCAACTATCATAAGGTCATTCTTTAATTAGCATCATCATGACATGTAGGGGTGTACAAACCAAACCGTCAAGTCAAACCAAACCGAAGGATCAAACCAAATCGAGAAAAAAAACCGACTTATGGTTTGGTTTGGCGTTTGAAAAAAAAACGACCATTCTTGGTTTGGTTTGGTGTTAACAAAAAAAAAATCAAACCGAATCCAAATCAAACCGACATAATATATATATATATATATGTGTGTGTGTGTGTGTGTGTATGTATATATATATGTGTGTGTGTATATATATATGTATGTGTGTGTATGTGTGTAGATATATATATGCTAGTTTAGTCGCACGTGCCTCGCACGTGTAACGTTTGATTATTTAAAATTATATAATTTTATCTATTGCGGAGATTTTTAATAAAGTGTAAAAGTTCAAATCACTTTTCAAAAATCTTCCACACTTTAATATAATAATGTAAACATAAACATATACACATATATGTTTTCCAATTCCAAGTGGTTGATGGTATCACTTTTACATTTGTGTACCTCTTTTCCTTGTTGCCACAGGATAAGAGAGACGCATCAATTTAAACCATATTTGTCTTACGATTATATATATATATATATTTAAAATCGTTCCTTATTTTTAAATTCAAATCTTTACAAATTTATTGATTACATTCTATTACATACTTAAAACATTTAAAAATATGGAAGTTCTTAATTTTTTATTATTCTAATAGTTTTATATTTATTTTTAGATTTTTCAAATCTTCTTAAAATCAAATTTAGTTGATTTAGAATTCTTAAACTAATAAAAAATGTATCAGTTGTATGACTTCAAATAAGGAAAGAGTTACCATAAATATATTTAATTAATTTTTAATTCTTAAATTAGAAAAAGATATAGAAATTCTGATGTCTTCCAATAAGGATTTTTTTTTACCATAAATACATTTAATTCATTTTCAACTCTTAAATATTAGGACGAAATAGTGAAAAAGACGATTTTGTTTAAATATTAGGAAGAAATAGTGAAAAGGACGATTTTATTTAAAGCAAGAATTTCAATGAAGGGCAAAAAGTTCAATTCACTTTTCTAAGGATATTCACACTTTTAATATATATATATATATATATATATATATATATATATATAAATGCATGTATATAATTTAACTTTTTATACATAAAATATTAATTATAATCTATTATTTAATACTTTTCAATTAGTTTTATTAATTTTCAATATTTAGAAAGTAGATGTGTGTGTGTGTGTGTGTATGTATGTATATATATATATATATGGGCCTTTAAGTTGTAATATTTATCCATTAATTGCAAATAAAATGATCCAAAATCCAATATAAACTTAAAACCTAAACTTTTCACTCTTCATCTTATTTTTTAGTTTCAAGAGAGTTTTTTCGCTCCTCAATTTTTCATAATTGTGGGTTTTCATTAGCGCATGAGTGAAAACATACTTGATCTAAACTTCAATCACAATATAATTGTCAAAAATAAATATTATAAAAAAAAACGAAAAAATCGACTAAAACCTAAACCGAAAAAATTGATTTTATTTTGGTTTGATTTGTTTTATAGTTTTAATAAACCGACATAATTGGTTTTTTTTTTTAATAGAAAATCAAACCAACCCGACCTATGTACACCCTTAATGACATGAGTTATCAATTAAGGCATCACAACTTCACATATTAGGAGATAATTTAACTATCCAACACGCAATACTAGATCTATCATCACCAAGCATGTCACAACCTTAAGGACTAATTTCCATATTTTAATCGAGTAAAGTCCACCAACTAGTTTACTAGGCTTCTAGGTTCCAAATAATAATCATATATTTTAGAAATAGCTAATTATAACATAAGCCACCTTACTAGGCAATATTTCATAATCTTATTCAAGTCAAGTATATATATTAGATGAGCCCTTGAATTTTTATGCAAATTTACATATAACACTAAGCCTTAACTCAATATTAGGCATAAATTTCCTCTAGTAGCTAGTTTAGCATCAAAAAGGATCACACCTCTTATATAGTGATTTGGAACAAGAAACAATTAATAATTCACCAATAGAGACCTCATAATTCTATCACATAGACGGTTGGCCCCACACGGCCTAACCTTACAAATATCAATGCATATAAGAAATTTGCCCCACATGGCATCAGAAGGTTCTTACCTCTTTCGGATTCATCGGGCATCATCACAATATCAACATATTTCGCCGAATTCATTGAGCATCATCATAATATCACACATTCCTCTGGACTCGAACCGGCATCATCATAATATCACACATTCCTCCGGACACGAACTGGGCATCATCATAATATCACACATTCCTCCGGACTCGAACCGGGCATCATCATAATATTACACATTCCTTCGGACTCGAACCGGACATCATCATAATATCACACATTCCTCCGGACTAGAACCGGGCATCATCATAATATCACATATTCCTCCGGATTAACCGGGCATCATCATAGTATCAATAATTCCTCCGGATTTACCGGGCATCATCATTGTATCAATATTTTCCAAGACAACAACATACACACATAAATGGCCCCAAATCAATAAACATACACAAGTTCACAATAATCGAGTAATAGAGATGTAAGATGCATAAACCATCACACTTTATTACTAATCATCATCATGACATGTGAGTAGAAGCACAGGCATGAGTATCTAGATGACATACACAATTACCATATTTCCTTGGCTATCCATAACACGGTAATAAGACAACAATCAAGAATACACATTTTTCAACCATCGATCTTATTCATAAACCGACAACCGGGTTTAACCCTTATAATCTCAATACATAATTTAGACGCTCATCAAGTATCTAGGTTACCAAGGAGTTACATAGTTCAAGCTTAAGGTGGGTCAGGTCCCACTTCTAACTCCCACTAATACTAAAGTCACTTCTACAAGACAAAATTCTACCCGGATTTAGGCTAGATTATCTAAGTCACCCCATAAAGGCTTATCAATCCTTACTAAGCATATAGGAAAAATCTTCTTCAAGTATTCTTCCTAAGACAATCCAACACCAAGGTCATCTCCTATCTAGGCATTTTATATAGGTCAATACATTTCTAAGGATAAATAAGTATACCATTCATGTCTACTTAGACAACTATAATGTTCACACACTAGTCATGAGACCACAATTAAGCTAACCAAGGTCCTAGGCTAAGGGCCAAATATCATACCTTACAAATCCATGGCCTATAGGAATTAATAAATCCCAAGTTTACCATTTAATCAACTATCGTTTGAATTCCCCGCTCAATCTCGCAAGATATCAATGATTACATTACAAACAAGCTCAATCTATACTACGGGTAGGCCTAACCTACCTTGAATCCAAGCAACTCACGAACCAACGAGCTTTCCTTTTCTTTCTGAGAAGCTTCCTCTTCTACAAGAAATGCTATCAACAATATAAGCATTACAATAAAAATGAAAATACCCATTATAGCATCATTGAGCCATGGGTTTCAAATAGACACCACAACTCCAATTAGGTTTCACCCTTGGAAAGGAGTTTCCAAGACCAATCATAAACTAATTATCTTTAAGGAGTTACAAACCCTAAAGAAATTTGAGTCAAACACTCAATTTTTGGGGATACAATTGACCCACAATGATTTAGGGTTTTGAGTCAAGAAATAATGAAATTAATATCAAATTAGAGGAATTCTTACCTTGGATTTGTAGTAAAAAGATGGATTACACAAGTTGTTTAAGTTTCCAATCAACCCACAAGACTAATTTTTGAGTCACCACTCTTTTAGGGCTGCTAGGGTTTTAATAAAGGTGAAGAATGCTCAAAATCTGTCAAAAGCCCCTTTTTATACGGTTTTAGATGGGCCCGCAAGGTCAAAATTTATTTTTGACCTTCTGAACTCATTCGAACTCCGTTTTTCGCAAATGAACTATGTAACCCCACTAAATTCAACATTTCGGACGCATTGGTGAAGTCAAATTTTTCATACGAGGTCATTTAGACTACTTGTGGGTCCCACACCCCTATATTTTGATATTTGACTTTTCGACTAATTGGTCGAAATGAGCTCGGGTGCTATGGGATCCAAACCAAGGGTCTATCTATCCTAAAATTGATCTTACATAGATGTTGGCACAGTCGAGATTTGCATGTGAAATTATTTTACTGAAATTTCGTTCGGAGGCCGTTTGGAATCGACGGAAACTTTCAGTTATAAAAGTGGTTCTAAAAACCAAACGAACCGTCAGGTAACCGAACTATCAATTCTAGCAAGTCACTAATGACTTGGGATGGCTATGGAGGAGCTCTATCGGCAAAATAAGCAAGAACATGGCTAATGAACTGAAGGGTCATTACACCCTCACCCATAGTGCCATATGGGTACACTTCCCATAACTCCACACGGAATTTTATGACCAGCATATCCTTGAAAAGGTCGGAAGGAAATTGGGGACACTAATAAAAATTGACACTTGCACCTCCACTATGCTTCGCGAATGGTATGCAAGAATATGTGTGCAGGTACCACTGGAACACCCGATTAAAAATCATGTCATAATTAGCTCTCACCGGCAACCGGCAGTTTATGAAAGTGAGAACATACTGTGTACTAGCTGTGGTAGATTGGAACATACTCATAGGGGTTGCCCTTCACTGCCAAAAACTACCCCACCAGATATTCCCACCACCTTCATCGGTACCCATGGCCACTCAAGCAAGGAGCAAAGTCGAACCCGGAGGCCCAGGCCCATGTATAGGTATAACTCTTCGACAAAAATTCAGGCACATTCATTAACCCGAATTTGGCCTAACAATAAAATGGGAGAGGCCGGGACCTAGGCCCAAATGCTAATCCACACTACTCCCACCAAAAAAATGAAAAAAAAAAAAGTTAAACCATATAGGCCCAACTCATTTGGCAAAAGCTTAGCTAGCAAAAGCCAACTTGGTACCTTGCCTCCTCACACCTTGGAGAAAGGACCAACCAACAAACCCCTCAGCATTATTAAATTTAATTCCCTATCTGACCTCTCTAAAATTAATTACAATGGGGCCACTAGGCTCCTCTCCCTTCACAACCCTACTCCTAACGTTCATCGAAGACCATCAAATTTATTTGTCTCTACAACTCCCCGAAGAAATTACTCTACCCCTGCAATAAATAATGATAAGGGCAAGACGATTGAAGTACCCAAAGAGGTCACTTCAATTAACTCCCTCATTATTACCAATATTAGTAAGGGGCAATGGTCGGAAAAACTAGAATTACACCTCCCACCACTAATGAAAACCCTAAAGCAGAGCAACAAGGAAATTAAGCGCCTCCTTGCCCTGTTTGGGGAACTAAGTATAGACACTCAGTACTGGGAAAACTTCCCAAGAGAGAGTTCAATAAGCTCTACAATGCAAATATTTTAGCTTTTCTCCCAATAGAGAAGAGGATGTTCTCTCTGAGCCTGATGAGCAGGAAGATCCCTGTACCATCGGTAATACTTTTGAAACTAATTACAACAGTACTAGAGCCTCCCCAAATAGGCAAGGGGAAAAAGCCTAGGCCCAGGCCCAGGCCCACGCCTCACTCGTCCCCCATGAATATAATCATCTGGAACACGAGGGAGCAAATAACTTTAATTTCAAATGCCCATGCAAGGATATGGTAAAGCTTCATAGACCGGCTATGCTTGTCCTTTCAGAGACAAAAATGGTTGAACACAAACTCCTTACCAACGCACTAAGATATGATGCCTAAGTTCAATCCTCAGTTGTGGGGCTTACTGGAAGCATTGTTGTCCTGTGGAAAGAGGACTACCTCTAGCTGAACAACTTCACTGTCACTACCCAAGGCATTTACGCCACAGTAAAGGTAATGTCAGACCTAAATCCCTCCCCTTGGCTCTTCTCTATCTGTGCCAGCCCTGACCTTAGCAATAGACGCCTTCTTTATGACGAACTCAATACTTTATCCTAATCCTACTCGAGTGAATGGCTCATGGGTGGGGACTTCAATGAAGTCCTACAAGCTAAAAAAAAGTTGGGTGGTCTGAATATCAATAATAAAAGAGTCTCTCTCTTTAAAGGATACCTGAATAACTGTGGCATGATAAATCTCGGGTTTAAAGGCTGTAAATACACTTGAACCAATAAACATTACAAAAATAGGAATAACCTTATTCTTGAATGAATTGATAGGTGTTTCGCAAATAACTCTTGGATAAATCACTACCCAGGGGTCATTGTCATCCACCTACCTCAAACTAAGCTTGATCACTGCCCAATGTTGGTTAATTTTTATAACCCCACCCCTTGTAACACAGGGGAACCGTCCAGGTTTGAGCACGTGTGGTGTAATCACCCTATTTTCCAAAATATTATTAAAAAAAGCTTCTTTGTTTAGAACTGTCTCACTAAGGCCATTGACCTCTTTTAGAAAAAAGCCATGGCTTGGAACAAAAATATCTTTGAGAACATCTTTCAAAAAATAAAGAGAATCCTTTTCAGACTTGATGGAATCTAAAAGTTCAACCACTACCACCATAGCTCCTTCTTCCAAAATTTGGAAAATAGACTCCTCATTGAGTATAATGGAATGCTCAAAATTAAGAAGGATTTCTGGAAGATCAGGTCCAGAATAAATTATCTCTCAGAGGGCAATGTCAATACTAAATTCTTCCACACATCCACCAGATTAGAAGAAGGAAGAACAAAATATGCTTCCTCAAAGATGAAGTGGGAAACACGATATCAGATAGGGATACCATCTCCTCCTGCTTCTCTTTTTTCTTACAACAACTTTATACCATTGATCACCCTTATATTACTGCCCTGAATCCCTCCCTGAAAGCCACCTCTCATGCTATCTCTGAAGTACTTAAGGATACTCGCATTGCTCCCTTAAGAGATATTGAGATCACCAAGGCCCTTAAAGGCTTCAAACCTCTTAAAGCCCCTGGATCTGATGACCTTCACCCTTTCTTCTTCCAGAAATGTTGGGATTTTATGGGTGAAAAAACCAAAACTTTAGTCATAAAGTGTTTACTGAGGCCAAAATACCTGAAGATATCAACAATAGCCTTCTGTGCCTGATTCTAAAATGACATAATACTAATCTTATCCGAAACTTTAGGCCAATTAGCTTGTGCAATACCATCTACAAGCAGATCACCAAGATCATTCTAAATAGGATTAAGCCTCACCTTGACATTATAATTGGTCTCACACAAGCCAGCTTCCTTAGCATAAGAGGGCATCTGTTTATGTCATTATAGTACAAGAGTACATATTCCACTTTAGGAAGATAAGAGGAAAGCATCATAACATGAATCTTATGATAGACCTAGAGAAAGCCTTTGACAGACTAGAATAGTCTTTCATTCACAACTCTCTCCACTTTTTTAACTTTCCCATCAAGTTTATCCAGTTTATCATGTCCTGCGTGTCTAACAATACCATCTCCATCCATATTAATGGGGACAAACACCTCCTTGCAAACCTACTAGGGGTATTAGGCAGGGGATCCCATGTACCCTTACCTCTTTATAATTTACATGGAGAGACTTTCTAGGGAAATTGACAAACAAGTTCTCTATAAAAATTGGTCCTCCATTGCCATCACCACCAATGGCCAAAAGTTATTCCACATTTATTTTTATTGATGACCTCACTCTTCTTGCCAGAACTGACAAAACCAACTGCAAATCCATCATTACTACCCGCACTGCTTTATGCAAGGATTCTGGGCAAAAAATCAACAAACCCAAATCCAAGGTCTTTTTCTCTAACCAAAATGCCTTAGAGTGCTCCACCCTACTAGGCATCGAAAGTAGTCAACTTTTTGGAAAATACCTTGAATTCTTCATTTTTCACAAATCCCCCACCAAAGCTGACTTCCAGCCCATCATAGACAATATGAACAATAGACTTGCAGGGTGGAAGTCCAAAATGCTTAATATGGTTGAAAGAACTATTCTTGTTAAATCCACCCTTAGCAGCACGCCTACCCATGTTATGCAGTATATTAAGCTTTCCGCTAGTGTTGTTGACACCATCAACAAACTTTAAAGAGGGACTTTATTTGGGGCTCTAACTCTGATAACAAAGTCCACTTGATTAACTGGACACTGTGACAAACCAAGAACATAAGAGAACTTGTCCTCCACAGAGCTGAGGTTAGGAACAGGGCCCTCCATGCTATGCTAGCCTTGTATGGAGGCTTGCCATGAAGCCTAACTCCCTCTGAGGCTGGATTCTCACCACCAAATACCATAGACCCTCCAATACTAGTAGGATTGTTTTCAGAACATGGAAAAATATCCAACAAGGCTAGAGGAACTGCTCCAAGTGAATGGCCTGGCAGATTAATAAGAGGGATAAAGCCAAGCTCTACACTTATAAGTGGATCCTCTTACCCCCATCCATCAGGAGCTCATCCAAGGGCCCCTCCCTGAAAATGCTGAGAACCTCTTGGTTAACACTCTCCGCCCCCCTTCAGGCTGGGACCTTTCTAATTTGGCTATTTGTCTTCCTTAGCATATCTTCAGTTATGTCCAAGACACCCTTAATGATGCTCAGGTCAACAAAGAGGACTCTTAATGGAGAAAAACCTCTAATGGAAAGTTCTCTACTAGTAGTACCTATGCCTCTATCATGGACAATCATGACCTAGACCCAGCTAACTTCTCTTGGATCTGAAAATACCAACCCCTAATAAAATTAAAATCTTCATCTGATTGCTAAACCATGGTAGACTGCCCACTAGGCAGTACCTCTATGGTTAGGAGTAACCACCAACTCCAGCTGCCACTTTTGTAACCACTCCACTGAGGATATTGACCATATCTTCTTTAAATGCCCTAATGCAACTAACCTCTGAAACAACATCCTCAACCGAAGTTCCACCATCCACTCCATCAATCTGGACCTCCTCAAAGCAGGCCATTGGCTCCAAATTTGGCAACAACTAAAGGGGAAAAATTATAATGCATACATAACTTGGGACAATATTATCCCACAATGCATATGGGGCACCTGGTTAAAGAGGAAATGAAAATCTCTTTAACAACAAGAAAGATCCTGTTGACTGGATGACCGCCCTTGAATTTGCTATTGAATTTTAACTTGTTAATCCATAACAACAATAACATCACAAAGGTTAGAGACACCATTCCAGTAAAATGGGAGCCCCACGACAGGGTTCCTTCATACTCAACACTGATGGAGCTGTCAAAACCAGTCCAGGCAAGGGAGGTTTAGGGGGAGTAATCCGCAATTACAAAGGGGATTAGGTTGTTGGATTTACTGTCTGCACCCCATACGTTACCCCCTGCATGCTGAAATCAAAGCCCTCCTCTAGGGCCTCAAAATTGCTAACACCCTAAACCTCAAACCCCTCCAAATATGCTCTTACTCCATAGAACTCACAAGCAATTGAGCAGGGACATGATCTATATACTAACATTTTATCTGATTGCAGGAATCTAATACAGGAACTGGAAGCAATCAGGTGAGGTACATCTTTAGGGAGAAGAACCAAGTCGCAGTTAGCATGGCCAAGGAAGGAAGAAAACTAACACTCTTTGAAGCACCATGTATTTTGTCAGTTCCTCTACTTATGCGACAACAACTGTAGAAACAGATGGGATAGGAACGGTTTTTCTTAGGAAATCAAAAACTCTCAACATTAACCTGCAAGGCTGGGTTGTGGCCAAAACTATTAACCCCCTCCCCATGTTTTAAATGGAGCCCATGCTCTAATGAACAACTCGATGTTGGATTGCTCTTAATTTGTACTAATTCCCTGATTACCAAAAAAAATATCACAACTCTTCAAATTAATACTTGCCACGTAAAGTATAAAAATCAACAACTCTTGCTAAGTTAATACTAGCCACCTCAACCTTTATTTTCATCACATTTGCATGTCCCTCCGTAAGTTAATTTTAAGTGAAGTTTCAATATGTGTTTGGTCATAATTTTTTGAAAACATATTTCACTTAAAAAAAAATAATAATGAAATAATTTATACCTTATAAGTTCTAAAAATATTAAAAATACTCATAAATTTGACACTATAGTAGTTAAGTAAATAACCAACAAATATAAGTTTATGGTTTTCGCGACAAATTAAACATTACTTGTATAGGATGAAATAAGTGTAACATGTAATAGATTTCCGGTGAATAGCTCGAGCGCATGAATACCACAACAAATGCCACGACTACAAAAGGGGGGCACTCGAAGGCGACATGACGAAAGAGTCCTCTCGTAGGGATAAAGAAGCTTCCACCCGTCGTCACCAGTAACGTGACACAAAAAGACAAGTAGAGAACACAAATGTTAGGTCCCTCAGAGATACGGACGAGCTTCTACATAATAGAGCCAAGCTTCTGCATAATAGAGCCAGGGGAATACTAGCCAACCCACTAACAAATCAGGCCAGGTGGCATTCCCTCATAGGTGAAGATCCTTTAGGACAAAGCCGCTAGAACGCGATTGGCTAATGCATAAACTTCTACATTATAAATAGTCGTGGTTACTCACTTGTAAAGAGATCATCTTCTTCCTCTCCCTCATACTTAGAATTAATAACTAAAATACTAGTTGCTTAGTCTCTAAGCTTTCTTTAGCTCTCGATAGAGCCCGAGCTCTCCCTCATACTTAGAATCAATAAATAAAATTAAAAATTACACAAATACACAACTTATGTTTTCAATATTACAAATATCCCAACTCCCTAAACATATTACAAAAATTCCACATATACACAAAAAGGCTATGTATATGTCGGCTATGTTATGTATATTAATATGGAGAGAGAGTAAAGTAATTAAAAAGTGGGAGAGAGTGCAATTACTTTTAAAAGGTTGGTATTTATGTTATTTATACTAAATAAAATACTAGTTGCTTGGTCTCTAAGCTTTCTTTAGCTCTCGATAGAGTCCGAGCGCTTATTGCCTTTTGAGTTAATATTATTAGTTTCTCCTAATCGTTTATTGCCCTGACTGCTAACAAATCAAACCCCAAGCAAGATTGAATCATAACGCGTGCTCTTAACTCGCCTACAAATTCAATTGTACGAAATCCATGCTAAACAATACTTGTACTAGAAAAACACATGAGGTTGTTCCTCAATCATATAACTTTATAATATTTTTATATAGTTTTAAATTTTTTTTGACCCACTAATATGGACTACACACACTATTGTACATGAAAATACAACCAAAGCGAACAGTACGTGTCATGGGCTTCTAATAAATGATCCATTGGATTATATTGTATACGCTTTTCAAATGGCTGAACTATTCAACATCTAGTTGTAAAGATTTAATAGCAGCCATTCTCCAATCAACTCAATATACAACTAAGTTGCACTCATTCTGCCAATCCCAGCATCTCCAAGAAGAGCCAAAACCTCACTTTGAAGAGGTAACATTGGCTGGCTGCTACAAATCTGAGATAATGGAAAAACAAGGGATGAGAAACATTCTAAAACCTTAAAACCTTAGAACATAAGAATAATATGATTCGAAAATGAACACCAACGCGCACGGTCAGAATCAAAGAGAAGAACAATCAAAGTTTTGGCTCATTTTGCCGCCTCCGCACATCATGGTGGATGGAGTATTGTTGTCCATCACTCCACACATTTTATTTTGTTGGAGTGCATCCAAAAGTTCAGTACATGGTCAACAAACTCAACCATGGACGATACCAAGTCTCGCACATTCAAAGTATTAAACTACAAACGCTAATTTAAGAGACAGCGGCTAATAAGGCGTGTTTCTTACAGATCTTCAATCATCTCTTACATGCACATACCATCAAGCTTTGCCTACAAATACAATGATGCTGTTATTAAATAGCCAAGATGTTGCGATCCTTTTATTCTCCTTTCCACGTTTTCAGTTCCAGGTTAGGGGCAGTACGAATATTTTCACAAATGTTAAAACTATTTCCCTCTGAATTAAATAAACAGGAAGTTTAAAAAAAAAGTGCAGCCTGGTGATCTTTGTTGTCTGTGTCAAAGATCACCAGACAACTATCTTGTTTTGTTTCCTTCTACCTCTTCAATGGCAGGGTGAAGGGGATTGGTAAGGAGGAAGGAGGTTTATACATATTCAAAAGTGAATGGGGATGCAGATAGAGGTCAGATACCTCAGAGCTTAGCTGCAAGCGTTTCATTAGAAGAGTACAGTCTATGGCATAGAAGACTAGGACATCCTTCATCTCAAACTCTTAAATGCTTAGGACTATCTCATAATAATGATGACACTCACTGCCTTGATAAATAAATGTCCAGTTTGCTAGCTAAGAAAACTAGACTACCATTTTCTCTCAGTGACTCTAAAACATCTGCATGTTTTGATCTTGTACATATGGACCTGTGGGGCCCTTATAAGATTCCGACATTTGATAACAAATACTATTTCTTGACAGTAGATGACTATAGTAGATATAAATGGATTCATTTGCCGCAACTTAAATCTGAAACAACTGTTGCAATTAAAGATTTTTTCTCTTTGATCAAAACTCAATTTGGTGCTTCTGTCAAAGTAGGAAGATCCGACAATGGGGTATTCTACTGCTCAGAAGGGCTATTTACTCATGGAGATTGCTACTAACAAGTTTTTTGTTAGTAGAGATGTGGTATTTCAAGAGAACAGTTTCCTTTTTGCACAATCACAATGCACTTCTATCAACACAGAGTCCACAAGCCTACCTATTGAAGTTGATGATCCTTTAGAAATTAACCCATCTGCAGAGGTCAGAGGATGTAGAATTTCCAAGCATTGATGTAGATGTTCAGCCTTCTGCAATACAGTCCACATCACAGAACACTGCAACGTCGGGTGACCAAGATGCAGATCCTTGCACCTCTATCCCCACTTTCATCTTCTCCTGAAATATGCTCTCCAAGAACAACATCTAGAGTGTCCAAGCAGCCTGTTTGGCTGAAAGATTATGCAATTTCTAAGGATGGTAAGAACTGCAGATATTCATTGGCAAATTACCTCTCCTATGATAAAACTACAAAGTCATATCATAGCTACTTGAGTAAATTTTCCACCTTGATTGAACCACATACTTTTAGACAAGCTGCAACAGATTCAAGATGGGTTGAGGCCATGAAACAAGAAATTCAAGCACTTGAAGATAATAAGACTTGGGAGGTGGTGCCTTTACCACCTGAAAAGAACACTGAGGGATCCACGTGGGTTTATAAGATCAAATATTAAGCTAATGAAAAGGTAGAGAGGTTCAAAGCTAGGTTAGTGACAAAAGGTTATAGTTAATAAGAAGGTTTGGACATTATGATAATTGATACCTTTTGCTCCAGTTGCTTAGATAGTTACAGTTAGAAGTGTTATTGTTTTAGTAGCTTCCAAAGGTTGGTTTCTATATCAGATGGATGTCAACAATGTTTTTTTACAAGGTGATCTTGATGAAGAAGTTTACATGGAGATGCCAGAAGGTTACAAACAGCAAGGAGACACAAGAGTGTGCAGGTTGTTGAAGTCATTATATGGTCTTAAACAGGCTTACAGACAATGGAACCTGAAACTCACTGATGCCTTGCTAAATGTTGGCTTTGTCCAGAGTCTACATGACTATTCCTTGTTTACATTGAAGAAACAAGAAGACATAGTGATAATTTTAGAATATATTGATGATTTGCTCATTATAGCAGCAGTTCTTCATTGATCTCTGATGCTAAAGAAGTTCTGCACAAGCAATTTAAGTTGAAGGACTTAGATGAGCTTAAGTACTTCTTAGGCATTGAGGTGTTAAGATCCACCACACGAGTTATTTTGAATCAGAGAAAATATATTTTGGAGCTTATTTCAGAAATAGGTCTTAATGGTGCTAAGTCTGCTCTTACTACTTTGGAATCTAATCTCAAACTGACTACAGTGGAATTTGATCATGCCAATGGTTGTCTTGAAGAAGCAGTTTTGACTGATGTTACCTTTTATCCGAGGCTTGTTGGTAAGTTGACGTATGACACCATTACCAGACCTGAAATTAGCATTATTGTTTAAACTCTCAGTCAGTTCATGCAACTTCCCAAAAGATCCCATTGGGAGGCTGCTACTAGAGTGGGTAGACACCTTAAGGGTATTGTTGGTCAAAGCATTTGGTTGAAGGCTCAACCTGCAGAAACTCTTTCCTGTTGGTGTAATTCAGATTGGGCAGCTTGCCCTAACACTAGGAGGTCTGTTACTGGTTATATAGTCTAGTTTGGGGACTCCTTCATCTCCTGTAAGTACAAGAAGCAGCTGACAGTGTCTAGAAGCTCAACTGAAGCCGAGTATAGAAGCATGACTTCAGTAGTGGCAAAGGTGACCTGGTTGGTTGGTCTATTCAAGGATTTGAATGTGCATCTTACTCAACCTATCAAGGTATTCAGTGATAGTAGATCAGCTTTTCAAGTTGCTGCAAATCCTGTGTTCCATGAATGAATTATACACCCAGAAATTGATTCTCACTTTATTAGAGACAAAATCAAGTCTGGTTTAGTTGAGACTCTTTATGTTCAAACTCATGATCAAGTGGCTGATTTGCTTACTAAGAGCCTGTGTCAACCTTAACATCTGATGGACAAGCTTGGTGTGCTTAATGTTCTGCACCATTCAGCTTGAGGGGGAGTATTAGAAGCTGCATTGACAGATGATGAATAGCGCAAATTAAGTAGCTTTTTTTACTGTTTAATCTCAGTTTCTGCTTTTACTATGCAAGTGGATGCTTAGTTGATTAGTTGATTAGAGTGAGCTGGTGCTGAGCTATATGTTGGTTGAGTAGGTTAGTGTGTGCAAGTTTATAGTCTATAAATAGTGCGCTGTCTAGATATTTTGTACAGTTTTCAGAAATGCAATAAAACAATTCCATTTTTCCCTTTCTCTGCACATTGCTCTGCTTTGCCCTTGAGCTCATCAATGGTGGATGAAACTCATCAATGATAGATTGAGCTTCCATATTCAAATTTTCTCAAATACAATGATGCTGTTATTAAATAGCGAAGATGTTGTGATCCTTTTATTTTCCTTCCCACATTTTCAATTCCAGGTTAAGGGCAGTACAAATATTTTCACAAATGTTAAACTATTTCCCTCTGAATTAAATAAACAGGAAGTTAAAAAAAAAAGTGCAGCCTGGTGCACTAAGCTTCCGCTATGCGCAGGGTCCGGGGAAGGACCCGACCACAAGGTCTATTGTACACAGCCTCACCGTACGTTTCTGCAAGGAGTTGTTTCCAAGGCTTGAACCCGTGACCTCCTGGTCACATGGCAACAATTTTACCAGTTACTCCAAGGCTCCCTCTTTCAACAGGAAGTCTTACATATAATAAGGCAAGCAGAACTGCGACAACTTTGTGACTAACAATTTTTACCTGAACTAAAAGTGCAAAGAAATTAAAGATGTGCAACAATTCAAGGCAGGCACATTAGAGGACTTGTAAGCAAAAGGAGGACAGTGAACCTGAAATAAACTACAGTTTGCTTCCATGTCCGCTACCGGAAAAGCCTTGGCACTGTTTTCTTGGGAATCTTGCCTTCAAGTTTTAGCCTTCTATATGCTTCTCTTATGTGACATGGCCTGATAGGTCCTGTATCTTTTCTCTCTGCCATCACCATTTTAGCTGCAAAATGAATTGTCAGATGATTGAACACGTGATTACTTGGACAAAGTAAATGCAGTATAGGCCCTTCAACTTTCCTTAACCGAGGACATTTCCACCTTGAAACACTACGATTGGCACCGCTACCCCTTCTATTAACTGAACTTCAACATAGCAAAAGCACTATTCAGGTATTAACATATCTTCACTGCATAGGCAGACCGGAAGTTGGTTAAACATAATTCACTGAGGTTTACGAAAAATTCTGTCTATCAGTCTTATGGAAAAGGGAGAGGAGAAGAAGGGAAAGAGGGTAACAGAGTCGGAGACTACTTGGAACAAAGGAGCAGAACTGCTTGGGCTGACGCTGAGGCAGGAGAGTCATTCTATTTTTCTTGCTTAAAATTCCTTGTTTTCCCTAGTTGTAGCGTCAAGCTTCCTAAACCAGTCAGACACATCAAATACAATTTCAGACACGTAGGCAGCTGCTTAATTAGCATAGGACTCTTCCATTACCATGTGATTTGCCAGTACATAGAAGACATTTTAAGCAAGACAGTCTCATCAAACGCAATTTCAGACACGTTGCCAGGTGCTTAATTAGCATAGAACTCTTCCATTACCATGTGATGTGTGGGTACATAGAAGACATTTTAGTGCCACTCTTTGTTACTATAAAGGGGGTAAAGTGTTGCAAGCAAATTTTAACCAGCGACGTGCTTAGTAATGGACGGTATAAGGGATCTTAGGCTTTTAATTCCTAATTGCTGCAAATTGATCAGAAATTGATGACAAAGTTTGGCAAAATATTTCGGAGCTGTGCACTAGAGTCTAAGAAAAGAAGCTAAATAAACTCATTCCAAAAACAATTCATCCTCATTATTTCCAAATAAAGGATACAAGATTTGCTTCATCAATTATCTTATATAAAGTTGATCTGTCTACGGACCTGTTTCAATAAGCTCACCGACAAACATTTTTGCTATCCCAGACACCACAATTGTCATAGGAATAGATATCTTTGCACTTCCTGTGATGCTGGTCAGCAACTGCATCGACAACATAGACGAAGAGTCAGGACAGAAATTAGATTATGCACAACAAATTATCAGACCGGAAAAGCAAACATCTCAATGGCCCAGAGGCTTGCACAAGGCCATCATATATTCATAAAGATTTGGATTCACTCGCAATTATCTGACAATTACATGCCTATTGAGAAAACAAATTCTGGCACTACATGTGTTTAATGCAAGACAAAAGACATTGCTTCAATGGCCAATGTTAAGGATTGGTCAAATATCATGTACAAGGCCATCTCAACAAACAAATGATATCAAATCATGCATGGAGAAGTATAAGACAGGACAAAGTAAACATCTGCACAAGGTCACAATAAGAGAGCAAAATTACTCTACCCAACGTGTATTTTCAACAATTTGCTATCATGTTGGTGAGGGCCTGGGCAAGGTGGACCATATTTGATTAGAAATCCCCATTAGAGGATCAGCTGACAGATAAATGAATTTCTGCCCATTTCCTCAGTGTAACCTTTTTTGTCCAACTCCATTCCCCAGCTCAAGCAAACAAAAGGTAACACACACATGAATAAGGCAACAAACACACAAACAAGCTACGGTAGCGGGGAAATCCTGGCAGCTCAGTTGGTTGGCTACCTGAACTTTCACCTTGTTGGTGAGGGTTCGATTCCCCGCGTTGTAATATCCTTCCCCTACCCCCCAATTCTTTTTTTTTTTTAAAAGAATAAAAAAAAAGCTACGGTAGAGGAGAAACAACTCTAACATCATCTATTCTGATTTGCATATAATAATACAAATCATATTCAGAGCAAAACGGGGTAGGGGTGGGGGTTAAAAAGCTGATAAATCGGGAAGATGGCAAAACATACCCGTTTCATGTTGGATTTCTGAAATCCAGATCTCCTAAAAGATTCATATCTACTCATTTGCTCATCTGTAAATTGGGATAAGATGGACCTGAAAGAGAAAAGACAACAAAATGAACCTAATACCTATTGGTATGACAATAAATAATAGATTTACCCATCTGTAGTAGCTGTGGGGTATAGTCACTGCCTCTGCACAAAACTTCTAACTAGATCTAGCTCAAATGCAAAGCTAAATCTTTTAACTTAACAGGAGATGCCACTCAGGTGAGGCTACACAACCATCGGTTTTTCCTAGAGTCCAATTATTGTCTGGATAAGGTTAGTCGAAGCTGCATGTGAGACAACAACAACATAGCCAGTGTTCCCACGAGTGGGGACTGGGAAACCATAGGTCACATGCCAAATGCCAAAATACTTAAGAGAAGCATAATGCATGAATTATGGCGATAGTCCCTCTTAGAGCGAGTGGTACCTTCCATGTATCACAATATATATTATGCCTCTAAACGTTAGCCCATATTACATAATGAATAAATCCAATATTTATTCTAGGTCCATAATTTAGTGACATTTCTCAAATAAAACTGAACATGCACACAATTACAAACACCGGAAATATCATATAAAATAGAGTTTCACAAACATTCGTTGTTACAACAAAATTTTACATAGTGGAACTAAGTACCATTGTGACTATATGATCCTTGAATTTTTGCAGTGGCATGCCTTTGGTTAAAGGATCAGCTAACATCACTGTAGTGCTAACGTGTTCAATGACCACTTTCTTATTTTTAACACGTTCTCTTATGAGTACACAGCCTTACCCCTACCATGAGAAGGTAGAGAGACTATTTCCGCTAGACCCTCGGCTCAAGGAAAACAATTTTGGTGCATGTTCCCCATCCCTTAAGAGGGAAATACTGCCGGTCACATAGCAGCCACCAGGTATAAGAGAAGAATACAATGGATTTTTCAAATTTTCTAGTGGAAGAAGGAGATCCAGTTAACGAAAAGTCTAGGCTGCAGAAATTCAAGCATCTAAAAGTCCATCTATAACTAATGTTATTACATACCGGAGGCTCTAAGTTGTGAATGACATCTAAAATCCCAACCTTTACTTCTCATTGCTTCATAATTGTTTTCTAAGTTTTTCTTCCTTTCGGGCTGAAAGCAACCATCACCTCATAACTCTTATTGAAACAAGAAACATTTCAGGAATATTTTGAAAATGTAAGTTGATGCGGAGAAAGTTGATGTCTTTTTGTGCTTTCACTTATTTTGAAGGAACGAAAAATAGATCGCAAACAGAGTTTGATAACATAGAGTTACAAGTACAAGATTTCGAAGCCAAAATGTCTACCTCCTTCCTTGTATGTGTAGATACACTATTATTACTAGCTACAGAACTAATGAATATAGGAGAGAGAAATTTTCTAAACTGAAGCACACATAACAAGGAGGTGCAGAGGGTCTATCATAAACAAACTCTCTACCTTCACAAGGTAGGGGTAAGGTTGCGTACAAACCACCTTCCCAAGACCCCAATTGTGGGATACACTGGGTATGTTGTTGTTTGTATGACAAGGAGGTGCAGAAGAAATACTTCAACATAACAGGTATACATTCAACTGCAATGTATTATTCCCATTTTATTGGCATCACTATATGGCTACTTCTCCATATTGCCTTCACTTAACGATACTCATACAAATTTCAATTTATTATTTAACAGCTACAAATGTTTCCTACTGATATTTAACTGCAGTCTATCAACCAAGATGTTTTTTATCTGTTCATGGATCTCAATAGAAGCATCAACCTGCTGGTTATATATACATATTTTTGGTACAAAATGATAAGAGCAGATATCCCGAGGGAACGCAACATACAGACGTTTATGAATGAACAATGAAGAGAATACAGGTGAGAGGAAGTGATCCAAATTATAAGGAAAAGAGTTATCCTTGTATGCAAAATGATTAGTAGGCAGGTCCAACAAGCCAGAAAAGCTATCAGGGAACAGGATGATACCATACAATCTTGATAATTCTCTATGTTGATTATTGCCTCACTTTCTGCAGTAAAAGTAGGAGTAGTTGCTGGACATTATCCAGTTTTTTAGCCATGTTCTCAACTTAGTTTAGTTGCTGTTTTTTAGGTGTTAATGGTTCAGTTTTTTTAGGATGTACTGATCATGGAATCATGTGCAAGTAGTTGCTTAATTATAGGATTTGGTTGTTGCAATTTTTTCTATTTAAACACAATTTCAGTTTAATGAAAATCATATCTTTCCAGCAACAAATACTCCTCTCTCTTTCTTTCTTTGTTTTCACTTCAAAGAGTTGAAGTTAACCTTACAAATCCAACAAATTGGTATCAAGAGCTCTCTTCTTGAGGGAGCTGCATTTGAGGGAAACATATCTTTCTCTTCTTGTTTTTTTTTTTTATGGATTCAGAGACTCCTTTCACTGCACTAGCACCACCAGTCTTCAAAGGTGAAGGCTATCATGTCTGGGCAGCAAGAATGGAGGCACACATGGAGGCAAACAATCTGTGGGAAACTGTAGAGGAGGACTATGAAGTTCCTCCCTTGCCTGAAATCCAACCATGGCGCAGATTAGGAATCACAAGGAAAGAAAACAAGAAAATCAAAGGCTAGAGCAACGTTATTCGCTGCAGTCTCATCTGAAATCTTTGTCAGGATTATGACACTGAAATCAGCTTTTGAGGTCTGGAATTTCTTAAAGAAAGAATATGAAGGAGATGAACGGATCAAAGGTATGCGTACTCTTAACGTGATCCGAGAATTTGAACTTCAGAAGATGCAGGATTCAGAGACAATTAAAGAGTATTCTGATAGATTACTCAACATTGCCAACAATGTAAGATTACTTGGCTCTGAATTTCCTGATTCTAGATTGGTTCAAAAAATTCTCGTAACAGTCCCCGAAAGGTTTGAAACAACTACTTCCTCGCTAGAAAATTCTAAGGATTTGTCACAGATTAGTTTGGCAGAACTATTGAATGCTTTGCAGGCACAAGAATAGAGAAGACTAATAAGGTCTGAAAGATCTGTTGATGGTGCACTACCTGCAAAATTTCAATCAAACCAGGGAGACAAAGAAAGGAAGAAGCAGAACAAGAAGGAAAACTCAAGTTCTCATTCTCCTGGGATCAACAGGGGAATGAAACGTGATTTTCCTACTTACAAGCATTGTGGGAAGAAGGGTCATCCACCGTTCAAATGCTGGAGAAGGCCAAACCGTGTGAGAAATGTCAGTAGATGGGACATCATCAGAAGGTTTGCAAAAACACTCAGCAAACTAATGAATGCTGCACAGGTAGCAAATCAGGAAAATGAAGAGCAACTCTTTGTAGCGACATGTTTGGCAACTAGCTGCTCGAGTGACAAGTGGATTATTGACAGCGGTTGCACAAACCACATGACATTTGATCGTGATCTCTTCAAGGAGTTGGATACTGCAATAATTTCCAAAGTACAAGTTGGTAATGGAGACTACATTCCTGCCGAAGGCAAAGGTACTGTGGAAATGAAATGCTCCTCAGGTACAAAACAAATCAAAAATGTGTTTTTTGTACCTAATATTAGTCATAGTTTGTTAAGTGTCGGGCAGATGCTTGAGAATGGTTTCAAACTTCTCTTTGAAACCAATTACTGTCAAATCAAGGATGAAGATGGCAGAAACTTATTCAAGGTAATGATGAAGGGAAGGTGCTTTACATTGGATCTTTTAGATCATGAGCAAAAAGTTTATTCTGCAACTAAAATCAATGCACAAGTTTGGCACAAAAGAGTCGGACATTTCAACCATGCTGCGGTAATAAACTCACAAAAGAAAGATCTGGTTCGAGGGCTACCTAATCTTGAAACCGAAATTTCAGATTGCAAAACATGCCAATTTGGCAAGCAAGCAAGGCTTCCTTTCAAAAAAGCAACCTGGAGAGCCACTGAAAAGTTAAAATTAATCCACACAGATCTGGCTTGTCCTCACCGAACTCCGTCACTCAAAGGGAGTACGTATTACATAGTTTTCATTGATGACTATACGAGAATGTATTGGATTTATTTTCTCAGGTTCAAGTTAGAGGTTGCCACTATTTTTTGGAAATTCAAGCAGTGGATTGAAACTCAAAGTGGCTGTAAGATTCAATCATTAAGGTCCGACAACGGCAAGGAGTACACATCTGATCAATTCAATACATTTTTTGAAGAAGCTGGAATTGAACACCAACTCATTGCTCCATATACTCCACAGCAAAATGGAGTTAGTGAGAGGAAGAATCGTACCATAATGGAGATGGCTCGATGCTTGTTGCATGAGAAGTGTTTGTCAAAAGAATATCGGGCAGAAGCTGCTCATACATCAGTCTTTCTACTCAACAGGCTTCCAACAAAAGCATTAGAAGGAAAGACACCATTTGAAATCTGGTATGGTTATACACCTTTAAATAATCTCAAAGTGTTTAGATGTTTGTGCTTTACTTATGTGCCACAGAGTAAAAGAGATAAGCTTGATAAAAAGGTGGAAGATGGAATATTTGTGGGTTATAACCTTGTTTCAAAGGCTTACAGAGTTTTCCAACCTCATACAAGGAAAATTCTTGTAAGTAGAGATGTTCATTTCATGGAGGAAGAAAAAGGAACTGGGAAGAAGCAGAACCGGTGCTATTTCCAGATCAAAGTAAAATACCACAGCTGAAACAAGATGAATTGGTGGATGATATTCCGGTGAGAGGCACAAGATCACTCTCTGATATCTATCAGAGATGCAACATGGTTGTTCTCGAGCCAACAGATTTTTGCGAAGCAGAAAAAGATCCAAAATGGAGAGCTGCAATAAAGGAAGAACTCACCATGATTGAGAAGAACCAGACTTGGAAACTTGTGAAAAGACCTCAAGATAGGAAAGTCATAGGAGTGAAGTGGATTTTCAGAACCAAGCTGAACGCAAATGGCTCTATCAACAAGCACAAAGCCAGACTTGTTGTAAAGGGGTATGCTCAAATTTTGGTATTGATTTTTCTGATACATTTGCTCCTGTTGCTAGATTAGAAACCATCAGATTGTTGTTGGCTATAGCTGCACAAAATGGTTGGAAAGTATTTCAGCTAGACGTTAAATCAACATTCTTGAATGGCTATCTTGAGGAGGAAATTTACGTCGAGCAACCTGAAGGGTTTGCAATCAAAGGGCATGAAGATGATGTGTATCAGCTCAAAAAAGCTTTGTATGGACTAAAGTAGGCGCCCAGAGCTTGGCACAGCAGGATTGATGAACATTTGGTGCAGTTGGGTTTTAGAAAAAGCCTCAACGAAGCTACTCTCTACATTAAAGGTGATGAAACAAATCTTATTGTTATTTTACTATATGTAGATGACCTGCTGGTTACAGGAAGCAATCATAGCTTGTTTAGAAATTTAAAGAAGATATGCAGCATACTTTCGAGATGACAGACTTGGGAGAAATGGTTTATTTTCTAGGAATGGAAATCAAGCAAAAGCAAAATGAAGTTTCCATCTGTCAAAAGAAGTATGCAAGAGACATCTTGAAAAAATTTAGGATGGAAAATTGCAAAGAAACAACTACTCCGATGTGTCAAAAGGAGAAGTTGAGCAAAAATGATGAAGCTGAAAAAGTGGATGAGACTCTTTACAGAAGTATGGTTGGATGTCTCATGTATCTTACAGCAACTAGACCCGACATTTTATATGTTGTAAGTCTTCAATCTAAATTCACTAATTGTGCAACTAACACTCATTTTAGAGCAGCGAAAAGGGAAGATATGTTAAGGGAACATTGAATGTTAGAATCAAGTTTAATGCAAATCAGAAGCACGTGTTGCAGGGGTATTCTGATAGTGATTGGGGTGGTTCTTCTGAAGACATGAAGAGCACTTCTAGTTATTGTTTTAGTCTTGGTTCAGGCGTATTTTCTTGGTGCTTTAAAAAGCAAGAAATTGTTGCACAGTCGACGGCTTAAGCTGAGTTCATTGCAGCAACAGCTG
The DNA here is from genome assembly GCF_002878395.1 of Capsicum annuum. Lineage (NCBI taxonomy): Eukaryota > Viridiplantae > Streptophyta > Magnoliopsida > Solanales > Solanaceae > Capsicum > Capsicum annuum. The sequence continues at coordinate 8,015,346 of NC_061121.1, forward strand.
CTGCAAATCAAGCCTTATGGCTTAGAAAAGTGCTACTTGATCTGAATTTAAAGCAAGAGAAGTGCACAGAGGTGTTTGTAGATAATCAAGCAGCTATTGCTATCTCAAATAATCCTGTTTTTCATGCGAAAACCAAGCATTTCAATATCAAATTATATGCAGAAACAAGGATCGATTGGGTTAAAGTACTGCAAGACGGATCTTCAACTGGCAGATATGTTTACCAAAGCCTTGCCAAAGAGCAGATTTAAATTTCTCAGAGAAAGACTTGAAATTTGCAGCAACTGAAGCAAGGAGGAGTGTTGATTATTGCCTCACTTTCTGCAGTAAAAGTAGGAGTAGTTGTTGGACATTATCCAGCTTTTTAGCCATGTTCTCAACTTAGTTTAGTTGTTGTTTTTTAGGTGTTAATGGTTCAATTTTTTTAGGATGTACTGATCATGGAATCATGTGCAAGTAATTGCTTAATTATAGGATTTGGTTGTTGCAATTTTTTCTATTTAAGCACAATTTCAGTTTAATGAAAATCATATCTTTCCATCAACAAATACTCCTCTCTCTTTCTTTCTTTGTTTTCACTTCAAAGAGTTTAAGTTAACCTTACAACTCCAACACTCTATGAAAAAATCCTTAAAAACAAAAAGGAGTTCGAGAAATTTCAACACATAAATTGGCAAAACTTACTGCATCTTCGCCAGTTTGTCAGGATCACTACTTGATGAGAGTTTTCCTAGCTGCACGTCCATGTTTTCTTCCTCTTCCTCCTCATCTTCCTCTTTGGGCTTGCTAATTGGACCAGCAGTACCAACAGCGACTGGTGTAGCTTTAGATGTTGAAGGTTGTTCTCGAGAATCAGTATTAACATCGCCACCTCCATGCACTTCAACACCAACTGCACCTTGGTCTTGGCCTTCATTCTCTTCATCGCCACCAGGGGATTCAGGGGGTGAGTCATCCGGCTCCTCAAAAGCAGCTTCAAAAGGATCCTTAGATCGCTTCATGGAATTTGCTGCACCAGAATGTGAGATTCAAGTGAAAATTTGAACTAAACACCATGCTTATCATTCATCCATTTTCATTGAGATATACCAACTTCCAACCAGTGTTGTCAAAGGTGCGGTTAAGCCCTAAAGAAAGGCTCAAAACATGTTGAGCGCTTCTCCTCACTTAATATGTGCTTAAGTGTCATCATCAATGTTCTAAGGCATACTTTTCCTTGCCAATGAGCCTCTTCTGAAGAGGCCACAAAAAACAATTGATATTTCACATTGTCGTACTCTTTTTCAGTTATTCATATATTTGTCATTCATGCTTAAAATTATTAATCTTGGATTAAAGCCCATGCTTTATTTGCGTTTTGCCGTTAAAACCCCAAAAGGTTATAGCTTTTTTTGCGCTTTTTGCTTTTGATGACACTGCTTCCAACACAAATGTTGGTGTGATACTGACCAGATTGATTTGGACCTCACAAAATGGCCAGACTCTCAACTGAACTGATGAAGCTCAGATTGTCAGGTCAAATGATCAATTGCAAGGATGAAGAAGCTTAAAGAAACATTGTTGCATTTTGGATTAGAAGCGACACCATCCATTACATTTCTAGATTAAGAAAAAAATGATGTTGGAGTAGTAAACAAAAGCAGGTAGTCAACTAATCATGAGAAACACACGAAATACTGCACTATTTCAAGTGAGACCCAACAGGTAAAGCAGTTGCCTACTTGCCTTGTTAGATTTTTGTTATATAACTGCAGTTGTTTCCCCGTTAGGTTTTCATCGACGAAGCAATGGATTCTAATGACACTGAAAAAGATATCCTCTCTCTTCTTTTTCACAATCCGATAAAATCCCTGAGCCGTGTGTGTGGTAGATAATGGACTCGCCCCTCTACCCTTACCACTTAAATACCAGGCTTTGTAGCTAAAGGGTTTGAACATGTGACGTACACCTAACCCACATATCACTCAATGCTCTTACCACTAGACCAAGCCCTCTGGGGCAATACGATATCTTCTCTATACATCCTAAGTCACAAAACTAAGACTATAAGGGGTCGTTTGGTACGATGGATAAAGGATAATAATTTTTGAACAAAATGTAGGATTATTTTATCCCGCAGTTGGTTAGAGGTATTAGTTAGTGGCCGGATAAGTTATCCCATATATATGGTGGAATAACTTTGTCTATCCCGCATCCCCCATACCAAATAACTTCTAAAGGTTCAAGATTTGCATGTACGAACCTATATACATTGCGAAACTAAGGTGTTAACAGCTGTAGCATGAAATAGGCCACAGAAAGGGAAAGATTTGCAGCTGATTTCAATCACAGTCACAGGAATAATTCAAGCAGACGTATACTAATCAAGAATGTCGAAATGGATACATGATACCTGTTGCTGGTAAGAGATAATAGGTACCTCGTTGAATTAGTCGAGGCGTGCCCAAGCTGGTCCGGACACCACAGTAACTAAAAAAAGACTGTCAAAATGAAATGCATCAACACCCAATTATTCAATATAAGCCCTGCGGCCTAGATATCAATGAAGTAGGTCGAGAACCATGGCGTCTCATATTCAAATCCCCGCTATAACAAAAAAAATACTAGGTGATTTCTTCCTATTTATCTTATATACTCCGATGGACAGGTAATCTAGTACTAATTGCTAGAAGAGGTACGGGCTGGTAGTATCATGTGAAATTAGTCAAGGTGCATGCAAGTTATTCATCCTAATATTAAGCATCTAAAAAATGAGTCGAGAACTACAGGTGTAAAATTTAAACTTCAACACAAATAAAAAATATTAGTGGAGGTGCATACAAGTGGGCTCGGACACATCAAGGTTAATAAAAAAAAAATTATATGGACAGTAGTAATGTAGAAAGAGGAAAAACCCAAATCCAATATATGGAAAATCAGAAAATACCTTGATTAAGCAAATAATGTAATTCTGAATCCTCACCAAAGATGATTCCAGACGGGCGACCCGGTTGATCTGAAGAATTTTAACGGGTCATGGGTCGTTTCATGGGTCGGGTCGAGCGGGGTCGGATCTAGTTTGGTTAGGTTCATAAATGTTATTATACATAAATAAATAAATGAAGAGCTAAATTTAGTACTCCCTCCGTTCAACTTTACTTCTCCACTTTCTTATTGATGCTAGAGGTGCATGGCTCGTGTCAGCATGATCTAACACTATAAACAACTTTTAGCACTAATATTCGATATTGATGAGATACAAACATAAATGTACATTGATTTAAAATGATAATTTTTAAAATAATAACTATTTAATGGTACTCGCTAAGGAGTGAGGTTTTATAAGATAGTTTTTTTCCACATGATAAAAAAGTGTAATGTGTCATGTAGTCGGGTTCTTTTAATTATTTGATGATAAGATTGAGACATGTTACAAAATATAGAAAAGATGTAGAACTAATATTCATAGGATTATTTCATATAAAAACTGGAACAAAAGATACTTCAATTAACAATAAAGTCTTGGATCATCTTCTCAAAGATGATTACAGTTGAAACAGCTGCAACAAACATGTCATAAACGCATATTTTTCTTGTTATATCAACAACAACAACAACAACAAACCCAGTGTATTCCCACCTTTTCTTGTTATATCAAATACTATTAATTTTCTAATACATAAATAACTTATAATAATTAATTAGGGGTGATATAGTAAAATCACGGCGCAACTCTTGAAGTAGTCATGTCAAAACCAATGTTTTAATTAAATATTATAAATTTTTTAATACATAAATGACTTATAATAATTAATTAGAGATGATACAGTTAAATCACGGTTGAAGGAGGTCAAATTAATTTAATACATCAAGATTTAATTTATCATTTTATGTCTATTTTATTTTTTTTAAATATGATTAAATTTTTAACACTTAGATAACTCATAATAATTAATTATAAGAGATATTTAGCAAAATTGTGGTTGAAGCAGCTGCAACAGAAATGTCATCTATTTTTTAATTAAATATTATTAATTTTTTAATACATAAATGACTTATAATGATTAATTAGGATGATATAGTAAAATCATGATTAAAGCAGTTGAAACAAACGTAATAAATATCTATTTTTTAATTAAATATTATTAATTATATTATATAAATGATTTACAATAATTAATTAGGGGTAATATAGTAAAAAAATTATTAATTCTAATATATAAATGACTTATAATAATTAATTTAGGGTAATATAGAAAATTACGGAGCAATTAGGGATAATATAGGAAGACATGTCATCTATTTTTTTAATTAAATATTATTAATTTTTTATGTAATTAATTAAGGGTAATATAGTAAAAAAACATTATTAATTCTAATATATAAATGACTTATAATAATTAATTTAGAGTAATATAGTAAATCATGGAGCAATTAGGGATAATATAGGCAGACATGTCATCTATTCTTTTAATTAAATATTATTTTTTTTTTAATACATAAATAGCTCATAATAATTAATTAGGGATGATATAGTAAAATCACGGTTAAAGCAACTGAAACAAACGTCATAAATATCTATTTTTTATTTAACTATTATTTATTTTAATATATAAATGACCTATAATAATTAATTAGGGGTAATATAATAAAAAATAATATTAATTTTAATATATAAATAACTTATAATAATTAATTAGGGGTAATATAACAAATCACTGAACAATTATGGTAATATAGTAAATGACGAAGCAACTGATTATTTTATAAAATATTATTATTTTTTATTATATAAATGACTTATAATAATTAATTAGGGATGATATATAGTAAAATTAAGGTTAAAGCAGCTGAAACAAACGTCATAAATATCTATTTTTTAATTTATTATTAATTCTAATATATAAATGAACTTATAATAACTAATTAAGGGTAATATAGTAAAAAAATGTTATTAATTCTAATATATAAATGACTTATAATAATTAATTAGGGATAATATAATAAATCACGAAGCAATTAGGGGTTATATAGGCAGATATGTCATCCATATTTTTTAATTAAATATTTTTTATTTTTTAATATATAAATGACTTATAATAATTAATTAGGGATGATATAGTAAAATCACGGTTAAAGCAACTGAAACAAACGCCATAAATATCTATTTTTTATTTAAATATTATTTATTTTAATATATAAATGACCTATAATAATTAATTAGGGGTAATATAATAAAAAATATTATTAATTCTAATATATAAATAACTTATAATAATTAATTAGGGGTAATTTAAATGAAGCACTGGTAGAAACCATAGAGAGACATGTCATCAATTTTTTTAATTAAATATTTTAAATTTTTTAATACATAAATGACTTATAATAATTAATTGGGAATGATATAGTAAAATCACGGTTAAAGCAGCTGAAACAAACATCATAAATATCTATTTTTTAATTAAATAATATTAATCCTAATATATAAATGACTTATAATAATTAATTAGGGGTAATTTAATAAACAAATATTATTAATTCTAATATATAAATGACTTATAATAATTAATTAGCGGTAATATAATAAATTACGGAGCAATTAGAGATAATATAGTAAATGATAAAGAAGCTAATTTTTTCAATTAAATATTATTAATTTTTTAAAACATAAATGACTTATAATAATTAATCAGAGATTATATAGTAAAATCATAATTAAAGCAGCTGAAACAAACATCATAAATATCTATTTTTTAATTAAATATTATTAATCTAATATATAAATGATTTATAATAATTAATTAGGGTAATAAAGTAAATAAATATTATTAATTTTAATATATAAATGACTTATAAAAATTAATTAAGGGTGATATAATAAATCATATAGCAATTAGGGGTAATATAGGCAGACGTGACATCTATTTTTTAATACATAAATGACTTATAATAATTAATTAGGGATGATATAGTAAAATCACGATAAAGCAGCTGAAACAAACGTTATAAATATGTTTTTTTAATTAAATATTATTAATTCTAATATATAAATAACCTATAATAATTAATTAGGGGTAATATAACAAAAAAAATATTATTAATATGTAAATAAATTATAATAATTAATTATGGTTAATATAGTAAATCATAGAATAATTAGGGGTAGTAAAGTAATTGATGTAGCACTGGCCAAAAAATATGATTAAATTTTTAACACTTAGATAACTCATAATAATTAATTATAAGCTATATTTAGCAAAATTATGGTTGAAACA
>NC_061121.1:8024599-8037781 GCF_002878395.1 Capsicum annuum
ATTACTTATAATAATTAATTAGAGATAATATAGCAAATCACGAAGCAATTAGGGATAATATAGTAAATGGCGAAGCAACTGATTTTCTTAATTAAATATTCTTAATTTTTTAATACACAAAGGACTTATAATAATTAATCAGGGATGATATAATAAAATCGCGGTTAAAGTAGTTGAAACAAACCTCATAAATAAATATTTTTTTAATTAAATGTTATTACTTCTAATATATAAATAACTTATAATAATTAATTGGGGTAATATAGTCAAAAAATATTATTAATTCTAATATATAAATGACTTATAATAATTAATTAGGGGTGATATAATAAATCACGGAGCAATTAGGGGTAATATAGGCAGACGTGACATCTATTTTTTTAATTAAATATTATTAATTTTTTAATACATAAATGACTTATAATAATTAATTAGGGATGATATAGTAAAATCACGATTAAAGCAGCTGAAACAAACGTTATAAATATGTTTTTTTAATTAAATACTATTAATTCTAATATATAAATAACCTATAATAATTAATTAGGGGTAACATAGTAAGAAAATTATTATTAATTCTAATATATAAATGAATTATAATAATTAATTAGAGGTAATATAGTAAATCCTAGAATAATTAGGGGTAGTATAGTAATTGATGAAGCACTGGTAGAAACCAGTTCTTCTATTATATAGAAATTAGAGGTGCATGGCCCGTGTCAGCACGTGCCCAACACTATTGACATCTTTTAGCACCAATATTCGATATTGATGAGATACAAACATAAATGTACATTGATTTAAAACGATAATTTTTTAAATAATAACTATTTGACGGTACTCGCTAAGGAGTGAAGTTTTATAAGATAGGTTATTTTCACATGATAAAAAAGTGTGATGTGTCGTATAGTCGGGTTATTTTAATTGTTTAATGATATGATTGAAACTTGTTACCAAATATAAAAAAGATGTAGAACTAATATTCATAGAATTATTTCATATAAAAACTGGAATAAAAGATACTTCAATTAACAATAAAGTCTTAGATCATCTTCTCAAAGATGATTATGGTTGAAGCAGCTGCAACAAACATGTCATAAACACATATTTTTCTTGTTTTAATTAAATACTATTAATTTTCTAATACATAAATAACATATAATAATTAATTAGGGGTGAAGTAAAATTACGGCACAACTCTTGAAACAGCCATGTCGAAACCAATGTTTTAATTAAATATTATGAATTTTTTAATACATATATGATTTATAATAATTAATTAGGGGTGATACAGTTAAATCACAATTGAAGGAGGTCAACTTAATTTAATACATCAAGAGTTAATTTATCATTTTATATCTATTTTATTTTTTTAAAAATATGATTAAATTTTTAACACTTAGATGACTCTTAATATTTAAGTATAAGCGATATTTTGCAAAATTATGGTTGAAGCAGTTGCAGCAAACATGTCATCTATTTTTTTTAATTAAATATTATTAATTTTTTAATAAATAAATGTCTTATAATGATTAATTAGGGATGATATAGTAAAATTATGGTTAAAGCAGCTGAAACAAACGTCATAAATATCTATTTTTTAATTAAATATTATTAATTCCAATATATAAATGACTTATAATAATTAATTAGGGATAATATAGTAAAAAAATTATTAATTCTAATATATAAATGACTTATAATAATTAATTTAGGGTAATATAGTAAATCATGGAGCAATTAGGGATAATATAGGCAGACATGTCACCTATTCTTTTAATTAAATATTATTATTTTTATAATACATAAATAGCTCATAATAATTAATTAGGGATGATCTAGTAAAATCACGGTTAAAGCAACTAAAACAAACGTCATAAATATCTATTTTTTAATTAAATATTATTAATTCTAATATATAAATAACTTATAATAATTAATTAAGGGTAATATAATAAAAAAATATTACTAATTCTAATATATAAATGACTTATAATTATTAATTAGGGGTAATATAATAAATCACTGAGCAATTAGGGTAATATAGTAAATGACGAAGTAACTGATTTTTTAATTAAATATTATTAATTTTTAATACATAAATGACTTATAATAACTAATTAGGAATGATATAGTAAAATTATGGTTAAAGCACCTGAAACAAACATCATAAATATCTATTTTTAATTAAATATTATTAATTCTAATATATAAATGACTTATAATAATTAATCAGGGGTAATATAGTAAAAAAATATTATTAATTCTAATATATAAATGACTTATAATAATTAGTTAGGGATAATATAATAAATCACGGAGCAATTAGGGGTAATATAGGTAGACATGCCATCCATTTTTTAATTAAATATTATTAATTCTTTAATGCATAAATGACTTATAATAATTAATTAGGGATGATATAGTAAAATCACGGTTAAAGCAGCTGAAACAAACGTCATAAATGTTTTGCGGAAATTTTGACTTTTGAGAGAGTCGCCACTTAATTTTGAAAAGGAATTAAGAAACTTTTAAAGAGTTGCTTAAAACGATTCAAAACAGGAAAATCGATTTAAGTTAGAGATTCCGAGTAAGTGGTTCTTATTAATGTTTTGGGAAGGTGTTAGGCACCTAAAACGTCTGCTAACTTGCGGATATCCAGACTGTTTGAAAACATTCTTTTGATTAACTTCGAAAAATTAATTTGTTGAAAAAGTAATTGATTAAGGAAAAAGTTTTCGCGAAATCAGTTTTTTTAGTGACATAGTTAGGGATTTAACTAGGTTCGCAAAGAGACAAGCAAACAAATAAATGAAAGGAAAAGGGGAAAAAGAGGGGAAGCAGTGATTTAGGCTTTTTGAGCCCAAACCGTCGACCCTGTCTAATCTAGTTGGGTTTTTGACCCATTTTCACCTGTCCTAATTCTATGTTTTCGAGCCTTAGCTCGAGTCTCGATCCACCTGTATTAAATACAACTTTGACTTCGTGGCCCAAATAAATGAATAAGAAAATAAATAAATAAAATAGATAAAGACAACAATAAATAATATAAACAAATAAATAAAAAGAGACTTTCTAGTCCCTTTGCCGCTTCAAAGACGGGATTTTAGCCCATTCTTCTTCTCTTGAATCCTTGTATTTGTACACCACAGGATCACTTTTTGGAACTTAGGCCTTCAGACTTGAATCATGGAAATGGGCCTCTTTGGCCAATTGAGGGATGCAAAGGGAAAGAGTCCATTTGGACTCCAAAGTGGATTCATGCGAGACAAGAACAATAAAGAATGTTAAGACGTGATCAACTAAACAAGAAAAAGAAAAGGGAATTGAAGAATGTAAACACGAAAATCAAATCAAGGAAGTAAGTAAGACATGTAGCATACGATCATCTGAAGGTAAGAAAGCATATAGGGCGAACTAACTTATACTCTGTCACTGAAAAAGCAAAGATGTAGAAAAGGCTCATAAGAAAAAAGGAGGGTGCGTCCATATAGTCAAACAGCATGCTAAGCAAATATGTCTTGATGTAAACTTATTCGCACTCAGGTATAAATGACATGTTTGATACCCAAGAGCGTATGATGAGTGATAACGTGAGTAGCGCATGACATACTGTAAGTTTATTTGAAAGATATTCATGATCAGAATGACATGTGCTTCATATTCAATAATATCAGTTAAAGAAAGCTAATTCAAGATTCTATCAAGCCAGACGCATGGTCAGAATATGGACGAGGTTTTGAATACTCACTGAGACTTAATCCATAAAGCTTACATGTTATTCAATTTTATCAAGAAAGTAAACATCAAGAAAGCCGAAAACATAAGGCACATAACAATAGCCTGGAGAACGAGCGAGGTACTCAATGTTTGACTCATGAGTCATAGTAATAGCTATAAAGCAAGCCCTTTCGAAGGAACGAATTTCCTTTTAAGTTTTGAACTTTTTCAGTCACTCAAAACAGTAACCTCGACAATGACAACATATTAATTGCACTTGACCACGAGACAAATAATATTTGAATCTGGAAGAGTGCTTAAATAACCTGCAGTATTAAGTTCTGGCAGCAGGTATTTAAGGATGGAGACAAGCAATTGTGATGCGTTGTGCCATCTCTAATCCCATGTTGAGAGTAAAATGAATGCAACTTCATCCCTACTTTCTTGATTATTGTTGACAGAGAAAGATCCTTGGGAATCCTTAGCCTGAGTATAGACTATACACAGTACAATGACAACAAAATTAAACTGACTTTCTGAACAAACATACTCAAATGCCTAACATCCTGAAATACGACGATGTTATCCTTCTAATGTGTTTTCATGCTGAAAATAAACCCAAAGGAAGAGTGAGAATCTAAATTCGGGATTCAAAACAAAACGAAAGACATAACTCACAAAACCAAAGGAAAATATGGCAAAGTCCACTATCCTCATCCTCACTCTCTCTTCGGCAAACTCAAAAAGATAGCTTTTGGTAGCCGAGATAATCACCGAGGAATCACAGGATTTTCTATTTTTTAGCAGACTTATCTTTGTTGTTCCTTGTCCTTTGAGAAACCAAAGAACTTAAGAGGTAGTTCCACTAATGACATTATGGCTCACAGTTACAATAACAACCAATATTAACAATGATCAAAACAACAAATTATTTCAATCCTCCTCCTCGCTCACTCAAATAAGGTAGTCGTCGAGGAATCCTAGGATTTTTTAGCATATCTTGGACCTTACTCATTGTCCTTTTGGCATATGAGAAGCCAAAGGAACTTGAGAGGTAGCTCTGCTAGCAACGCCGCTAGCTTCGACTATCGTGACGCCATCCGGTAATAACAACAGACATACACAATCAAATAACAACTACGAGCCAAACATCCCCCTATTAAACTACCGAATACAATCAAAAGCAACAGACTTAGCCTAATAATCCAGCCCTTCTCGCCTCAAGCAATACACTAAGTGGAACATAGTCCGAAAATTATTCAGTAACCCCAAGAATGAACGACAGACCATGACATCAAAGTAAAAGAATGACAAAAATCAAACCCGAACATAGATTAATCTTAACACCACAACACACTCAACTCCTTCATCCACAACAGCAACTCATGGTCCTTAAGACCTCTATAGCAGACAACCCAGCATACCACATCAATGAGAGACATTGAATGGCTACAGGATGGGGAGATAAAGGAGAAATAATTGAAAAATAACTGAAACGGAGTTTTACCTGTCTCCTGGCAGCAAAACAGGACGACGAGCTATCAGTAAATTACCTCTTAGAGATTTTGCAACCCCCCAGATTTTCAACTAAGGTTTTCAACCTAAATTTAGAAACTTCTAAAATTTTCCTTTTTCTATTTCCAAATCAGAAACTCGCTCAAAAGATTTCCCTCTTCAACCCTCGAATCTCTCCATAGCAATGTCGAAACCCTAAAATTTCTAAGAAACAAAATTCGAGTTCCCAAAGCTTTTCTAAACACAATTTCTAAACCCTCAAATTTCTGACCCTTTTTTTCTTGATTCTCCCTAGAAGAGAAAAAGGACTTCCAAAGAAAAAGAAGACTCTTCTTGTTTTTACCCCTCGAAAACCAAGGGAAAAATCCTCCCAAAAGAGAATGAATGACTCTTTATATATAGAGAATGAATAGGGGCCCTTCTTCAATTTTTTTTTTGAATTTTGAATCCCCCCACATCACCTTATTTTCCCCCGATTCGTAACGGGTAGACCAATCAAAATCCTCCCCAACGAATTTCAGTCGAAAACCAATTAAAACCCCCCCAGGTATGTACGAAATCGTACAATCTCATCCAAGATTCGCAGAATTGAACCATTGAGGAGATACCTGGACCTATTTCAAAAGCTTCTCGAGCTTTCTTCGTATGAACTAATGAGACATGTATGGAGAAAGGTCGGGTTGGCCTCATTCTGGGTTCATGAGACATGGGTCGTAAATTGAAAATGTTAAATTTGAGGGCCGGGTTCGAGTTGGTCTGTCGCGATTGGAAGTTGTTAATGTTGAAGGTGGTTTTGGCATTATTGTTTTTGAATGTTGTTGATGCTGATGTTATTTGGAGAACATGAATTGGGCCCGGGTCAGGAGAATGTTTTGGGCTGGGGGTTATTAATTGAGTTGGGCTGTCATTTAAAGAATTATTGGGTTGGGCTGATTTTGTTTAAAATGGGTTGGTTTGGGATTTAAGTAGTAGGCCTGGAATTGGGTAGATTAGGAGGTAATTTTAAGGATTGGGCTAGAATTAGGATATTTGGGTTTTAATTTAGGCAATTGAATTTAAATTATAGCCAAATTAAATACCAATTGGTCAATTGCATTTCAATTGGGGCCAATTTGATTTCAATCAGAGCCAAATTCAATAAATTGACTAAATCAAATCAAAATTTGATACGAATTGACCCCTTGTTCAATCCCGAGCTTCTTGATTTAATAAAATCAAACAAGTATTTCTCCAAATAGATTATTTGTACGAATAAATTATATTTAAATCAATATTTAATTGTTTAAAATTTATTTTCCAAATAATCCTTTATTTAAAGTCCAATTTTGATGAAAATGTTCATTTAAATGATGTCATTTATACAATCTCGTATATGCAAATACAAAAATATATAATTATCACTTAAATGACAAAATTAGCCCGAATACCTATTTTAAAATGCATTTATTTGGAAAAAAATAATTATTGTAATTTTATTCGAAAATCGAAGAAACCCGAGATTAAACATAGTTGTGGAGGGCAAAAATTAGGTGTCAACAATAAATATCTATTTTTTTAATTAAATATTATTTATTTTAATATATAAATGACCTATAATAATTAATTAGGGGTAATATAGTAAAAAATATTATTAATTCTAATATATAAATGAATTATAATAATTAATTGGGGATAATATAGATGAAGCATTGGTCGAAAACATAGACAGACATGCCATCTATTTTTTCAATTAAATATTATTAATATTTAATACATAAATGACTTATAATAATTAATTAGAAATGATATAGTAAAATCACGCTTAAAGCAGCTGAAACAAACGTCATAAATATCTATTTTTTAATTAAATAATATTAATTCTAATATATAAATAACTTTTTAATAATTAATTAGAGATAATATAATAAAAGTATTATTAATTCTAATATATAAATGACTTATAATAATTAATTAAGGGTAATATAGTAAATCACAGAGCAATTAGGGATAAAACTGTAAATGACGAAGCAGCTGATTTTTTTAATTAAATATTATTAATTTTTTAATGCATACATGACTTATAATAATTAATCAGGGATGATATAGTAAAATCACGGTTAAAGTAGCTGAAACAAACGTCATAAATATCTAATTTTTAATTAAATATTATTAATTCTAATATATAAATGACTTATAATAATTAATTAGGGTAATATAGTAAAAAAATATTATTGATTCTAATATATAAATGACTTATAATAATTAATTAGGGATGATATAATAAATCATGGAGCAATTAGGGGTAATATAGGCAGACATGCCATCTATTTTTTTAATTAAATATTATTAATTTTTTAATACATAAATGACTTATAATAATTAATCAGGAATGATATAGTAAAATTACGATTAAAGCAGCTGAAACAAACATTATAAATATTTTTTTAATTAAATATTATTAATTCTAATATATAAACGACTTATAATAATTAATTAGGGATGATATAATAAAAAAATATTATTAATTCTAATATAGAAATAAATTATAATAATTAATTAGAGGTAATATAGTAAATCACGAAATGGTCGAAACCAGTGCTTCTATTATATAGAATATGAATTAATAAGCTCTAAATAATAGAGTAATTATACTATATTACCCTTTTAAATGTAATAAATTTACTATTTAAAAAAATATAGTAGATAATAAATTATATTTAATATTAAAAATAAAATGAATAAAAATAGACAAATTATCCATTGATTTTATAAATTGGACAAGTATTGTTGGACATTTTAAAATAAAAACGTGAACAAGTAAAGATGGATGAGGAAATAATAAATACAAGACATAAGTTACTCTCTTTGTCTCATATTAGTTGTTTATCCTGTTAAATATAATTGTCTCATATTAGTTGTCCACCTTTCCTAACTAAATTAAGAAAACATTAATTAATTTTTTCATATTGCACTTGCAGTTAATTTTTTTGAAAGTTTTCAGACTTGTTTCTATATTAAAATTGTGTCCTAAAATGTATTATATGTGTATTTAATTATTTTGATTAAAAAAATTTAGCTATGAGCACTAAGAATAAAAATATACTATATTGATAAATAAGATTATATATTTGTACTGTTTATCTAAATTGCTTGTATGTAAACATACACCTTAACTTATCATATTTATATAAATCTCCATCTTTATAAAGTAATTACAAAAATTTCAATTAACAATGTAACTTCATTGGATGTATCAGTCGCTAATTATGTATCTCGACAGACCAAAATTAGAAAAAAATGTATCGTGAGCTAATTATGTATCTTTACAAGAAAAAATGTATCTTCATTGGATGTATTTGAAGCTAATTATATATTTCGAAAGATATAAAATCAAGATTTTCAGTAATTATGCAAAATATCAAGATTTTCTCTAATTAAACCTCAATCTGTCGGGATTTATGTTGTTTGCTCTTTAAAAAAGGCAGGTAACCATTCACGACGCCCATAGAAGTGGATTGGGCTAACCATTTTAAGACCCATTGTCATGATGGGCCTGTCCGAACCAACCCACAGCCTACATATGATTGGACTAGACTAACTATATTTTGGAAAGTGTAAACAACATAAATCCCCTACCTAATGAAACTAATTACATAACATCCCTTTAAGTTTTCTCTCTTCCGATTTTGGCAAATATACTCATACATTCGGCTGTCCATCATACGTATCTCGACAACAACAACAACAACAACAACAACAAACCCAGTATATTCCCACAAAGTGGGGATCATACATATCTTGAATGTGTGATAAAATAGTTAATCTTATATTTAAGGCAAGATAAATCAGAAATTATTTGACAGTTCCTTAATTAATTAATGATAATAATTAGTTATAATTAATTACAATATTTGACAGTTCCTTAATTAACGACAATAGTTGATAGTTCCTTAATTAATGATAATAATTAGCTATAATTAACGACATTAACGACAATATTTGACAGTTCCTTAATTAAAGACAAGGCAGTCTATTTATGATGTGTGTGTCTGTTAGAACACATTCTCCCCAATATCTCATGGGGAGTTTATATTGAAACAAGAGTGCTCTTGCAGTTTCTTGTAGGTATTTATGCTTTCTTTTCATAATGCTATTTTGTTGTGGAGTGTATGGACAACTTTTCTGGTGTATTATGCCTTTGGTTTGAAGAAAAAGAGATGCTTCTTTGCTAGTAAACTTAAGTTCATTGTTCGGTCTCACTGTTTTGATGGTGGTTTTGAATTGGTTTTCAACCATATTGGCAAAAGCCTTTAAAATTGACAGTGCATTTCTCTTTGTACTCAGTAGATGAGTCCATGTGGATTTGCTATAATCATCTGCTAGTGTGATAAAGTATTTAAAATGATCATGTGTGGATACATGGTAAGGCCCTTAAAGGTCTACATGAAGTAATTCAAATGGGGATGTGGGTGTTGAAGGCGTCTTATATGAATCATTCGAAAATATTTTGATGAAAAGATTTGATTTAGGGTATATTTGCAGTCTTACCGATAGAGTGCTGAATAATTTGATTGCGACAACAGATTTTGTGAGTGAATTTATAGCACCAAAATTAATTAATCATAAGAGAATACATACACCAGCGAATATAATTGAAGAGATGAAGGTTGTTTACGGAGTTGATATTAACTACATGAAAGCTTTGCACGCAAAAGAGATGGCAATTGCTATGCTTAGAGGTGGACCATCAGATAAATATCGAAAAAAACCCCGTTATATCTATATGCTGAATCAAGTGTATTCGGAATCACACATTCGGATGCATAAGGCATTAGATAACGAGTTTAAATACTTGTTTATTCCCTTACATTCCATGATAAGGGGTTTTGAATTTTGTCGACCCGTCGTAGGTGTGTATATACTATGTAATTTGATAACTATTACAGTAAATAGTAGTTGAAACGTAATGTGTATTACATAGTTATACATTAACGTTTCATGTATAAGTAATGTATGATACACTATTATACTTTATTAACATGTATGATGTTTTACTGACAACAATGACTTTTAACTGACCACATGTATTTATTTTTGTTTAAACAACATAAGAAATGGTAGACTCATGTAAAATAATTCGTGAAAATTTAAGTTGCCCTTTCCATTTTATTTTATGCATATGGTTATAGATTATACTTTTGTGTAAATGTGTGATACATTCACAAAGTATTTAATGTAAAAAATACCTTAAAAGTATGTTAATAATGTATGATATAGTGTTATCGTTTATAAATATGTATGACTTTAAATATTTTTTTTTTATTTTCTATTAAGTCATGAACGTTTAACATCATCTATGATGTTATGTAATACATAAGTTTTAACTTATGAGACACTTGTTTCATATATTATTAACTTATAACATAATTTACCTATTGCTAAAAATTCAATTTGTTGATATACAATAACACATTATTTTGTAATTTAGTTTTATACGTTATATAATAAAATGTAAGGCAAACTCAATAACTATCAAACTATATTAGTAACATTACAATATAGTGTAAGTAATTGCAAAATATTTCTTCAGAAGATATGTATGTATAATAAGTACAAGGACACCCATAAAATGTGAATTAACATCCAAAAAGTTACATTATAACCGTTTGACATCAAATACAAAACCAAGAATTAATTGTTTCAATGTCGACTATTACAAAAAAAAATGCTACTCTAAAGTAATAAGTGCACTTTCATCAATTGTTTGGAGATAACTATTCCTTGGTCGAGGAGGATCATCGTTATCACTCGTGTACCCTTCTTTTGCCTTTGTCACTCCGTAATGCCATAGTAATGAAGCATAACATGCACGTTGAGTTCCAGCATCAAACCCATATTAATGGACTTGCTTTCCTTCACTTAATATTTCTTCATAGGCACATACAAAGACGCCACAGTCCCTAATTTTAAAAAAAATGATGAATTAACAGTCCGTTTAATAATTATAACATCGTTATACATGTAAAAAAATCAAATTTACTTAAATGGTTCAGTAGGTATTTCATGCCCTGAAAAATTAAAATCAGACCCTAATTACACAACAGTTACACATGTATATGAGGGTAACTTATACATTTAAAAAAATAAATCAGACTCTAATTAAACAACAGTTAGACATGTATAAGGGTAACTTATACATTTAAAAAGTAAATTGCAGTAATGTATAATGTCATAATACACAGTTTCACCTTAAATATGTATGACCTATAAGCTTGTCAGAATGTATAATGTCACCTTATACAATATTAAGATTTTATAGCTATTTGAATGTTCAGAGCTGCCAATGTATAACATATTGAAATATATTTTAGAATACCTATATTATACATTAGTGGGACGAAATAATTAATGTATAATGTCTTATATATTATAGCTTATACTTTACAATATAAACTTCTAGAATGTATAATGTCATATTATACATATAAAAATATTCAACTCATACATTATGTACCTATATGTTTGTAATGTCACCTTATATTAAATTCATAGATTTGATATATATAATTTTACTTAATACAAGATCAGCCTTTTGTATGTATATAAAAATGTATATCATACATTGGTCAGATAAACAAAGTAATGTATAATGTATGCACAACTGAATTGATAGAACACATGTGCACACTATATAAACCTATATTATCAACTTATAATCAATACCTTTGGAAGACGTGGTCGACCAGAATCATCAACCTTCTTTCACTTGCCACTTTTGAACCTGACTTCTTCGATCGAGAACTCGCAACTTCCTTCAATTTCTTCATTGTAACGGGGTCGTTTTGGTGCTTTGAACGATTCTCTTCAAAATTGGGTTCCTCAAATACGATTGATTATATTGATTTAACAGTAGCAACTACAAAAAAAAAAGAAAATCAAAGATCTAACTTGTAGTATATGAAAAAAAGGCAAAAATCAAACTACAAAACTTGAATATCACGGCAAAATACGGTAATTTCATACAAAATCAACATGCAACCAAAGAAAAATCGAAAAAACTCCAGAATTGGTAAAGTTGAAAAAAAATTCAAAAAATTAATGAAGTAAATCAGTAAAATCAATTAAAACTTGATAACTTACAAATTGGTAACCTCTAAGTAGACGTTACTTGAAATTTGCCATGAAAGATGGGTTTCAAATATGAAGGAAAATACGGATGGGTAATGGAAGCAAGTGGAAGGAAAATACGGAAGAAAAAACTGTGTTTTAGATGTATAATGTTTAAGAGAGAGAAAGTAGCAAATAAGGGGATTTATGTAATTAGTTTGAGATCTGTGTAAATACTTTACCAAATTGAGATTTAATGTAATAAGATAACTTTACCTTGTGTATATATGTAAATTTTAGTTTTGATAATTCTACCAAAGATGTACAAAATAATCTATTATGATTTATGCACTAGACATTTTTCTTTGATTAACCAAAAAAAAAAAAATCTTTGACTACTTTCTATTGACTAAAGAATCACTTTGGTCAATAACAAAATTTCAAGATTTGGAGTGAAAACAATATCTAATTGCCAATTACTTTATAGTAACTAATTTTTTCCATGGAAACAAAAATTAGCAAGTTCTTTAATGAACTATGTAGTATATAATATGGTGGTCATAAGCCTTCTTCTAAACTCAAAAATCATTCTTTTACCCAACATGGCCAAGACTAATTTGAAGATTGTGTTTTTGGTAGTTGCTTTGATCTTGGTCACTTCATCTGGTAAGTCCATAACTAAGTCAATAAAAATTAGTGTGTAAATATAAAATGTTAATGAATTTTATAATTTACAGATATGGCGACAGGCTTAAGAAAGTGTAGATCAACACCTGATTGTCGAGGTGAAGAACGGTTTCCAAAATGTGATTGTGTTGATGGAACATGTGTATGTTTTGCCAACACATACAAAATTGGTCG
>NC_061121.1:8040781-8051810 GCF_002878395.1 Capsicum annuum
GTGGCAAGTATTAACCTTGCAAAAATTTTTATTTAGTTATTGGATATGTTGAGTCTCTAAAAAATGTCATTTGGTTGATGAAGAGTATATATGTCATATGTCATGATGTTTACTTGATAAAATAAATTGCAATAAAATTAGATGGTTGCAACAATGATCTGAATTTTTTTTCTGCAGAGTTTATTGATTTTAATGTTTTTTTATAAATTTATTTTAGTTATGCTTTCTTTTAAGATCTTTTATTTTTAAGCATAAAAAAGGTATAAAAGTAACACAAGATGATTTCATAAAATCATTTCTTTTATTCCAATCATGATTAAAATTGTAACCTTGCATTCTAAAGGTGCAAAATTCTCATCTATCCATTGCCCCTCAGCAAATTAATATGTATAAATAACTCAAGATCCAAAATGGAAAAAAGAGAAAATTCGTGAATATAACTGTTTATATCTAATTCCTGCATTCATTTTAAGGCCTAACTAATTCAGTTTTTTATCAAAAAATTTCACTTTAAAAGTAAAGTGTTTTTTTTTTTTTAATTCAAAAATAGCTTTGATCCATTCAACATCTTTTGTGAGCTTAAAAATACTCAAATTATTCCTTTTTATGATAAAGGAAATACAATCTCACAACTCATCGTTTTGAGAAGAATTTATCCAAGATGAAATGCATTAAACTGTTGTAGTGAAATTTAGTTATGTCTCATTCATTATTACTCCCTCCATTTCTTTTTATTCGATCAATATTGACTTGACAATACTATTAAAAAATATTTATTAAGAATTTATTTTATTAAATTAAATTTATTAATCTCGCCTTGAAAAGTTATATTTGTCTACCATTAATAATTTGTATTATTATTTAATGATAAGTATAATAAATTCCAAAATATAATATCCTCAATTTACTAATGTCCTTACAAAACTCTACTACAGTATACTAAATTAAATCTTCTTTTTAAGTGGACGTTTGGCCATGAAAACTATAATTTTTAAAGTTGGAGTCAAAGTCGTAATTGAAGTTGGAGTTGGAGTTGTGTTTGTCCATGAATATAATTGAGATTATTTTTGAATTTTTGTGAGAGAAAAAAGATGGAAAGAAGCGAAAATAATTTTTTCTTATTTTTCACTTTTCCAAATATAACTCCCAGTTGTGTTTGGAATTCTAATGGCCAAACATCAACTTGGAGTTGGATTTAACATAAAGTAAAAAAAAAATCGAAAAGGTGAAAGAAAAATTCATTGCCAAACGGACCCTAAAATCATATTTTGGTAAAGTAGGTCGTAACTGTCATTTTAGATGTTAACATAACTATTTAATAGATATTTGCAAACATAATGCATAAGTTTTTTCTACACTTTATGTTGAAATGTTTAGTTGGAACACCGATTTTATCCTGTATTTAGATAGAGGTGACAAAATTAGTTTAAATTTCTTTGACCACCCAAATATAAATGGGGTTAAATTGAAGTGATTTTGATGATGGATTTATTCGATATTAACAACCCAAATGAACCTATAATGATGCCCAACCTTGACCTATGAAAATGTCATTTTTACCCACCACAAAGTTTCATTCTTGATAAAATATTTGCATATAAATCATTATTAAAAAAATTCTTCATTATTAAGAATTGTTACTTTTCTTAAAAACAAATTACAGAATTTCACCATTATTGATTATTGTACTTTATAAGTTTTAATTTATGTGACATTATTTTTTGTATTTGAAATTGTGTAAATTTTAATCAATATTTTAAATTGTATTTTCTAATTATATTAACATAAAAATATTGCAATTCATAATAATTTCTTTTAGTATATAAATTTCAATTCTAAACTAAAGTTAATCCTATATAATCTAATAGACATCGAAAAGGCAATTCACCCTTAACAAAGCAAGATTCTGTAGAATACTTTGTTGAACACTCTTTTACTCCCCTAAAATAAATACAGCTTTTGCTTTGGTTAGCTACCAGATTAGATGATCCTGAAATATACAGAAAACATTTGTATAGTAAACTGGTAAAAGTCCCATCTCCTCTATGGAAGAGCAACAAGTCATCTGCAAAAGCTCAATTGGACAATATCCAGTGTTTACAATAAATTTTTAATTCAAGAAAAATAAACTTAACCCTGAATAAAATCTGAAGAAACAAATTTTTTTATTTTGATAAACAATGTGAGTACTATTAAATTGAAGAAGAATGCAATGATCTAGCTCGTATGAAGGATTCTTATGGAGAAGAAAAATATCTGGATGTTGTAGAGAGAGTATTATTTTTTGAAAGAGAAAATGAGAATCCTATCAGCTAATCGTTCGACTCAACTAACTGTAGGCTAATTAACTAACTATTACATGTAATTAATTACAAATAATTTGACTTCTCTATACCCCTCCTCAAGTTGGTGGTGAGGATCTCACTGCTAACTTGTTCAACAAAGAAGTATGTTTGATTCCAGTGAGAGCCTTTGTAAGGTTGTCAACTAGTTGCTTTGAAGTCTCTGTGTAGTGAAGGGTGTACAACCCCCCCTGAAGTTTCTACCTCACAAAGTGGCAATCCACTTCAATGTGTTTGGTACTCTTATAAAACATAGGGTTTCGGTCATATGTATAGCAGATTGATATATCACAGTATACTGCAATGAGAGAAGGATCATGAACTGTCAATTCATCAAGCAATCTATGCAACTAGACAAGCTCACCTATAATCTTTCTTAATGATTTGTATTCATCTTTGGCAGAGGATAATGAGATAATTTCCTGCTTGTTAGATTTCCAAGTAATAGAGATATTCCCTAGCAAGACCAAATAACCACTAACTGATCTTCTTGAATCAGGCATGATGCCCAATCAGAGTCACAATATACTTTGACACTGCAGTCTGGATTATCTGACATATAGACTCCAAGGGTAGGGTCCTTTTTTAAGTATCTAAGTAGATGAAATGTTGCTTTCAACTGAGGTGTTCTAGGGTAATGCATGAGCTGACTCAATTGTTGTACACTAAAGGCTATGTCCAACCTTGTATTAGTTAAGAAATTTAATTTTCCAATCATCTTCCTATAGTATATGAGATTAGATAAAGGTGTACCTTCTTTAGCACTCAACTTTACAGCAGGATCAGGAGGAGAAGAAAACTGCTATAGATGAGACAATCATATTTCTTTAAAAGGTCCACAACGAACTTCCTTTGTGAGATGATTTCCCCTCCTTCAGTCTGAAGCACTTTCATCCCCAACAAGAAATACAACTTTCCAAGATCCTTGATCTTGAAAGTGTTATGGAGAAATTCTTTTAGGTTGTTGATTTCTTCAAGATCTGTACCAGTGATTACAATATCATTAACATATACATCTAATAACACTATCAATGAGCTAGTTTTCTTGTAGAAAAGTGAATAATCATGATGTGAATGTTGATAGCCTCTAAATAATAAGGCCTTTATGAGCTTAGCATACCATTGGCTGCTAGCTTGCTTCAAACTATAAAGAGATTTGTTCAACTTGCATACTAAGGTTTTATTAGATACTTCTAAACCTTGAGGTACTTACATGCATACTTCTTCATAGAGATCTCCATAAAGAAAGACGTTGTTAACATCAAGTTGGTACACTGGCCAACCTTTCTTAACAACACACGCGATAAGAGTTTTAAGAGTAGTCATCTTAATTGGTGAATAAGTTTCAGTATAGTCCATATCAGCTTGTTGAGTATAGCCTTTTACCACTAATCTGTCCTTGAATCTCTCAATGCTTTCATCTGCTTTATGTTTAATCTTGTAAACCCATTACATCCAATAGCTTGCTTACCAGTGGAAGAGACACAAGGTACCAATTATAATTGGCATGAAAAACTTCAAACTCTAGTGTCATGGCCTTCTGTCAAGCAGGACTGAGTACCACTTTTTCATATGAATTTGGTTCAATATCATTGCAAATATTTTTAAGAAAAAACTGACTGGTGGATGCAATAGATTCATGAGATATGTGATTATGTTTAGTGAACAAGGCAGTCAAAGATAATGGATTTATGGACTGAATTGTTCTAGGCTTTAGGGTGGGACAGATGAAGTCCTGTAGATGTATAGGGACTTTACTAATTCTGAGGGAATTTCTTTGTACTACTGGTTCTGAAGATGTGGGTGGTGCAATAGGTATTGATACATATGTATCTGGTTCATGTGTGTGAAGGTAATTGGAGATATTTGAAGGTGACATGAGGGTTGGTTCAGAACTTAAACCTTCAAAGACAAAATGAGAATGGTTATTTGTGACATTTACATCCTAATTAGAAGTTACCAAAGTGTCATATGTACTAACATCAATACAATCAGATGATGAACATGGAGACATATTTAAGTACAGAGGTAAAGATTTTAGTTTTAGTAGATAAGGTAAAAGGAAAAAGATGCTCAAAAAAGACTACATCTCTGAAAATTTATATTTTCTTAGTGGCAAGACTCATGACCTTATAACCCTTGATCCCAAAGGGATATCCAAGAAATATAAGTAGGGTTGTTTTGGGCTCAATTTTGTCCCTGTTTACTTTGGGTGCAGTAGGATAACACAAGGAACCAAATGACCTCAAATGTGCATAGTCAGGCTGCTTATTATATAGAAGTTGATAAGGTCATTTATTGTGTAAATGAGTGCAAGGCAGTCTATTTATGATGTGTGTGTCTGTTGGAACACATTCTCCCCAATATCTCATAGGGAGTTTTTATTGAAACAAGAGTGCTTTTGCAATTTCTTGTAGGTATTTATGCTTCCTTTTCATAATGCTATTTTGTTGTGGAGTGTATGGACAACTTTTCTGATGTATTATGCATTTGGTTTGAAGGAAAAGAGATGCTGCTTTGCTAGTAAACTCAAGTTCATTGTCTGATCTGACTATTTTGATGGTGGTTTTGAACTGGTTTCTAACCATATTGGCAAAAGCCTTTAAAATTGACAGTGCATTTTTTTTTGTACTCAATAAATGAGTTCATGTGGATTTGCTATAATCATCAACTAGTGTGATAAAGTCTTTAAAATGATCATGTGTGGATACATGGTAAGGCTCCCAAAGGTCTACATGAAGTAATTCAAATGGGAATGTAGGTGTTGAAGGCGTCTTGTATGAATCATTCGAAAATATTTTTGATGAAAAAATTTGATTTAGGGCATACTTGCAGTCTTAGCGATAGAGTACTAAATAATTTGATTGCGACAACAGCTTTTGTGAGTGAATTTACAGCACCAAAATTAATTAATCACAAGAGAATACACACACCAACGGACATAATTGAAGAGATGAAGGCTGTTTCAGGAGTTGATATTAACTACATGAAAGCTTTGCGCGCAAAAGAGAAGGCAATTGCGATGCTTAGAGGTGGACCAACAGATGGATATCAAAAAATACCCTGTTATATCTATATGCTGAACCAAGTGTATCCGGAATCACACATTCGGATGCATAAGGCATTAGATAACGAGTTTAAATACTTGTTTATTGCCTTACATTCCATGATAAGGGGTTTTGAATTTTGTCGACCCGTCGTAGGTATGTATATACTATGTAATTTGGCAACTATTACAGTAAATAGTTGTTGAAACGTAATGTATATTACACAGTTATACATTAACATTTCATGTATAAGTAATGTATGATATACTATTATACTTTATTAACATGTATGATGTTTCACTGACAACAATGACTTTTAACTGACCACATGTATTATTTTTTGTTTAAACAATATAAGAAATGGCAAACTCATGTAACATAATTCGTGAAAATTTAAGTTGCCTTTTTCATTTTGTTTTATGTGTATGGTTATAGATTATACTTTCGTGTAAATGTATGATACATTCACAAAGTATTTAATGTAAAAAATACCTTAAAAGTATGTTAATAATGTATTACATAGTGGTATCATTTATAAATATGTATGCCGTTAAATATTTTTTTTATTTTCTATTAAGTCATGAACGTTTAACATCATGTATGATGTTATGTAATACATAAGTTTTAACTTATGAGACACTTGTTTCATATATTATTAACTTATAACATAATTTACCTACTGCTAAAAATTCAATTTGTTGATATACAATAACACATTATTTTGTAATTTAGTTTTATATGTTATATATAATAAAATATAAGGTAAACTCCGTTACTATCAAATTATATTAGTTACATTACAATATAGTGTGCGTAATTACAAAACATTTCTTCAGAAGATATGTAAGTATAATAAGAATAAGGACATCCATAAAATGTGAATTAACATCCAAAAAGTAACATTGTAACCGTTTAACATCAAATACAAAATCAAGAATTAGTTGTTGCAATGCCGACTATTATAAAAAAAATGCTACTCTAAAGTAACAAGTGCACTTTCATCAATTGTTTGGAGATAACTATTCCTTGGTCAAGGAGGATTGACATTATCACTCGCGTACCCTTCTTTTGCCTTTGTCACTCCGTAATTGTAATGATCTGGGACTACTCCCTAGTCGTCACATGGTGCTTACAGTCCCGACGGACCACAAGCTAACCCATGAGCTGGTACTTGTCATGAGGAATGAATAATAATATCATGATTGTGAAAAACATCTGATATTGCTATAAGGTTTTATCATTGAATCAATACTGAAATATGAATCTATAGAAAAACTGACTGAATCTAATTAAATACTGATAAACTGACTTGTCAACTGAAAATCTGAATACTTGATAACTGACTCTAATGGCTGAAAAGCCTCTAAAACTGACTGGCTGAATATGAATTGATAGGACAGGTCCCCAACTAACTCTGCTAACTATTGAAATAGAGATATAAAGCAAAATAATTTGTCCTCGAATAATAAGGACTCACCACTGCTACTGTACTGCTGATAGCATGAGGAGTGAGGTCTAAGCGTGATTCGGAAACTGAGCGCCAGCACCTATGATATAATACATCAAGTGCAAAAGAAAGGTATGCGATCAGTACTTTGAATGTACTGGTATGCTACATGAGGTAGGCTAATATGTATGGTCTCATGAACAGAACAAATCATTAACTGAATATGCATGTAAAACATGGACTACTGAGTAGAGAACATGGAATCTGTAGATACTGAAAATATAGAGAATTTGTTAATACTGAGTACGCATGAAAGTATGTAAATACTGAAGATACGTGAAAATCTGTAGACACTAGAGATGCATGACCAAGCATATAACATGAACTGAGTAAAATATATAAACTGAAATAGTGAAAAATACTAATATTTGTATGCTTTGGTCAAGCAACTCTAAGACTGCATAGCTAAACTGAGACTGTAACTGAGACTAAATGTGAGACTGTGGGAGGTATCATCTAACTGACATTCTCCAATTTGAGCTAATTGGGGTCTAACCTGTAACCCCAGTTGAAAGGATGTTAATATCGTGCCACGGGTACTAACACTGACTGTGTGGATCCACTAAACTATAATATCCAAAAGACTAAGGGTGTCAATCCTGAACTGATGGGTGGCCACTGCCAGATAGTCAAGCCTAATCTGACGGGTGACTTTTCATATCCTACCTGGCTACGTAGTTCTGGAATATAGGGAATGCTGCTAACGACTCTGCCTATCTGACATGGAAGCTGCCATCCCTATACTCTCTCGGTGCTAAATGCTACTCCCAACTAAAAGACACTGAAATACTAGATAATGTTGAGTTCATCTGACTGGTAACTGACTATTCTGATAATGCTCATAGTATGTTCTGAAGATTATTCTGTAATGTACTGATACTAGACTAAGTAAACAGCTATGGATTTCGGGTATTCAATACCCCCAAGACTCAAAACAATAATAGTAAAATAACACTAAAGCTTGAAGGACAAAACATGATGGCTTTTATTTAAATCAATCACTTTTGTAGGAATTTTATCAAACACTTGTAGTTCAGGGTTTAAAACAATCATAGGAATGCCATGGAACTTATAAAAATAGCATAAATTCAATATAATAGTACTAAATCATGGTTTAATTCAATAAATAATAATACTAACGCATGGAGAATTGAATAGCAACGATAATTTCATGGTAATATAGTATAAAATCAATAGTGCATGGAGATGCATGGATGAAATCATAATTTAAAACATAATAACTTGGTGATTAAAATGGGTTACTTTTGCTCCATGGATGAAAGGAATCCAAGGATGAACATCTAACATACCTGGGATAATGAATTCCTTGAAGTTCTGGGCGAGTTCTTGAGGATTGGCCTTGAATTTGAGAGTTAGGATTTCTTGTTCTTGAAAAGCGGATCTTTGATTGTGTGATAAATTGAAATAATGATGACTACTTGAGGTATTTAGGGGTTAAATTGCGTGTTTCAGGTTAATTAGGACCGTGGAAAAAGACCTAAATACCCCTGAACAATTTTAAAAACAAAAGCTGAAAACTGAAGATCCCTATTTTTGGCCTTGGCACGACGTGCCACTATCGTGCCAAGCCACTGGAAAAGGAACAATTAGGACCTGGACAAACACCGCTACGCGGGGTTATCACGGAAGGCCTTTGAAATGCCAATTTAACCACCTCCGCGATGCGCCAACATCGCGGAGGCCCACTGAAAATTGCCAATTAGAAAATTGATTTGCTCCGCGATGTGTCATGATCGCGGAGTCATACTAGAAATTGATAATTGTCATTTAAAATTTCTCCGCGACATGCTAAGGGTTAAAATGACGGGGTCTAACGACTGAACTTAAAATCGCCATAACTTCTTATCCGATTATCTGATTTGGGCAAATTTTATATTGTTAGAAAGCTAATTGAATTTCCTACGCAATGGAAGTCTCTAAAATAAAAAAATAATGAGTGTTTCAAAAATTTTATATACGAATACTCATGCGCTGGGACTTAGATTATGCTAGGAAAATACGGGGTGTTACAGTAATGCCATAGTAATGAAGCATAGCGTGCACGTTGAGTTCCAGCATCAAAACCATAAGAATGGACTTGCTTCCCTTCACTTAATATTTTTTCATAAGCAGACACAAAGACGCCACAGTCCCTAATTTAAAAAAATGATGAATTAACAGTCCGTTCAATAATTATAACATCATTATACATGTAAAAAAAATTAAATTTACTTAAACGGTTCAGTAGGTATTTCATGCCCTGAAAAGTTAAAATCAGACCCTAATTACACAACAGTTACACATGTAAGAGAGTAACTTATACATTTTAAAAAATAAATCAGACTCTAATTGAACAGCAGTTAGACATGTATGAGGGTAACTTATACATTTAAAAAATAAATTGCAGTAATGTATAATGTCATAATACACAGTTTCACCTTAAATATGTATGACCTATAAGCTTGTCAGAATATATAATGTCACCTTATACAATATTAAGACTTTATAGCTGTTTGGATGTTCAGAACTGCCAATGTATAACATATTGAAATATATTTCAAAATACCTATATTATATATTAATGGGATGAAATAACTAATGTATAATATCTTATACATTATATCTTATACTTTACAATATAAACTTCTAGAATGTATAATGTCATATTATACATATAAAAATATTCAACTCATACATTATGTACCTATATGTTTGTAATGTAACCTTATACTAAATTCATAGATTCGATATGTATAATTTCACTTAATACAAGATCATCCTTTTCTGTGTATATAAAAATGTATATCATACATTAGTCAGATAAACAAAATAATGTATAATGTATGCATAATTGAATTGATAGAACACATATGCACACTGTATAAACCTATATTATCAACTTATAATCAATACCTTCAGAAGACGCGGTCGACCGGAATCATCAACCTTCTTTTTACTTTCCACTTTTGAGACTTTTTCGATCTAGAACTCACAACTTCCTTCAATTTCTTCATTGTAATGGGGTCGTTTTTGTGCTTTAAACGATTCCCTACAAAATTGGGTTCCTCAAATATGATTGATTATATTGATTTAACAGTAGCAACTACAAAAAAAAAAAAAGAAAATCAAAGATCTAACTTGCAGTATATGAAAAAAATGGAAAAAATTAAACTACAAAACTTGAATATCACGACAAAATACGATAATTTCATACAAAACTAGTATGCAACCAAAGAAAAATCGGAAAAACTCCTGAGTTATTAAAGTTGAAAAAAGAAATTCAAAAACTTAATGAAGTAAATCAGTAAAATCAATTAAAGCTTAATAACTTACAAATTGGTAACCTCTAAGTAGATGTTACTTGACTTTTGCCGTGAAAGATGGGTTTCAAATATGGAGAAAAATACGGATGGGTAATGAAAGCAAGTGGGAGAAAAATACGGAAGAAAAAATCGTATTTTAAATGTATAATGTTTAAGAGAGAGAAAATACCAAATAAGGGAATTTATGTAATTAGTTTGAGATCTGTGTAGATACTTTACCAAATTGGGATTTAATGTAATAAGGTAACTTTACGTATATGTAAATTTTAGTTTTGATAATTCTACCAAAGATGTACAAAATAATCTATTATGATTTATGCACTAGACATTTTTCTTTGATTAACCAAAAAAAAAAAAATCTTTGACTACTTTCTATTGGCTAAAGATTCACTTTGGTCAATAACAAAATTTCAAGATTTGGAGTGAAAATAATATTTAATTGCCAATTACTTTATAGTAATTAATTTTTTCTATGGAAACAAAAATTAGCAAGTTCTTTAATGAACTATGTAGTATATAATATGGTGGTCATAAGCCTTCTTCTAAACTCAAAAATCATTCTTTTACCCAACATGGCCAAGACTAATTTGAAGATTGTGTTTTCGGTAGTTGCTTTGATCTTGGTCACTTCATCTGGTAAGTCCATAACTAAGTCAATAAAAATTAATAAGTTTTATAATTTTCAAATATGCCGATAAGCTTAAGAAAGTGTAGATCAACACCTGATTGTTGAGGTGAGGAACGATTTCTAAAATGCGATTGCGTTGATGGAACATGTGTATGTTTTGCCAACACATACAAAATTGGTCG
>NC_061121.1:8054810-8064502 GCF_002878395.1 Capsicum annuum
ATCATTTTGCCTTCATTTTAAGGCCTAACTAATTCAGTTTTTTATCAAAAAATTTCACTTTAAAAGTAAAATGTTTTTTTAATAAAAAATAACTCCGATCCATTCAACATCTTTTGTGAGCTTAAAAATACTCAAATTGTTCCTTTTTATGATAAAGAAAATACAATCTCACAACTCATCGTTTTGAGAAGAATTTATCCAAGATGAAATGCATTCAACTGTTGTAGTGAAATTTAATTATGTCACATTCATTATTATTCCCTTCTTTTATTTTTACTCGATCAATATTGACTTGACAATACTATTAAAAAATATTTATTAAGAATTTATTTTATTAAATTAAACTTATTAATTGCGCCTTGAAAAGTTATGTTCATCTACCATTAATAATTTATATTATTATTTAGTGATAAGTATAATAAATCCCAAAATATAATATCCTCAATCTACTAATGGCCTTACAAAATTCTACTACAGTTTACTAAATTAAATCTTCTTTTTAAGTGGACGTTTGGCCATGAAAATTATAAGTTTTGAAGTTGGAGTTGAAGTCGTAATTGAAATTGAAGTTGGAGTTGTGTTTGTCCATAAATATAATTGGGATTATTTTTGAATTTTTGTGAGAGAAAAAAGATGAAAAAAAGTGAAAATAACTTTTTCTTATTTTTCACTTTTCTAAATACAAGTCCACGTTGTGTTTGAAATTCTCATGGTCAAACATCAATTTATAGTTGGATTTGACATAAAGCAAAAAAAAAAAAATTGAAAAATTGAAAAAAAATTCATGGCTAAACGGACCCTAAAATCATATTTTGGTGAAGTTGGTCATAACTGTCATTTTAGATGTTAACTTAACTATTTAATAGATATTTAAAAACACAGCGCATACGTTTTTTGTACACTATATGTTGAAATGTTTAGTTGGAACGCCAATTTTATCCTGTATTTAGATAGAGGTGACAAAATTAGTCTAAATTTCTTTGACCACCCAAATATAAATGGGGTTAAATTGAAGTGATTTTGATGATGGGTTTATTCGATATTAACAACCCAAATGAACCCATAATGATACCCAACATTAACCTATGGAAATGCCATTCTTACCCCCACAAAGTTCCATTCTAGATAAAATATTTGCATATAAATCATTATTAAAAAAAAATTCTTCATTATTAAGAATTGTTACTTTCTTAAAAACAATTTACCGAATTTCACCATTATTGATTATTGTACTTTATACGTTTTAATTTATGTGCATCATTTTTTGTATTTCAAATTGTGTTAATTTTAATCAATATTTTAAATTGTTTTTTCTAATTACATTAACATAAAAATATTGCAACTCATCATAATTTTGTTTAGTATATAAATTTCAATTCTAAACTAAAGTTAATCTAATATAAACTAATAGACATCGAAAAGGTAATTAAACATTAACAAAGCAAGATTCTGTAGAATGCTTTGTTGAACACTCTCTTTTATTAAGCAACTTTTGCTCTGGTTAGCTACCAGACCAGATGATCTTGAAATATACTGAAAACATTTGTATAGTAAACTGGTAAAAGTCCCATCTCCTCTATGGAAAAGCAACAAGTCATCCGCAAAAGCTCAATTGGACAATATCCAGTGTTTGCAATAAATTTTTAATTCATGAAAAATAAACTTAACCATGAATAAAATTTGAAGAAACAAAATTTTTTATTTTGATAAACAGTGTGGGTACTATTAAATTGAAGAAGAATGCATCTAGCTCATATGAAGGATTCTTATGGAGAAGAAAAATATCTGGATGTTGTAGAGAGTATTATTTGTTGAAAGAGAAAATGAGAATTCTTAACCCTTTCATTGATGAATAGGCAGTTATACACAAAAATCTATGCACAAAATATCTTGTGAATCACAGCTGATCACAACTATCAGAACTGACTCTGTTGAGTCAGCAACCAACTCCAACTAATCTATCAGCTAATCATTAGGACTCAACTAACTATAGGCTAATTAACTAACTATTACATGTAATTAATTACAAATAATTTGACTTCTCGATACACCTCCTCAAGTTAGAGGTGAGGATCTCACTGCCAACTTGTTCAATAGAGAAGTATGTTTGATTCCAGTGAGAGACTTTGTAAGGTTGTCAACTAGTTGCTTTGAAGTCTCTGTGTAGTGATAGGTGTACAACCCCTCCTGAAGTTTCTTCCTCACAAAGTAGCAATCCACTTCAATGTGTTTGGTACGTTTATGAAACACAGGGTTTTGATCATATGTATAGCAGATTGATATATCACAGTACACTACAATGGGAGAAGGATCGTGAACTGTCAATTCATCAAGTAATCTGTGCAACCAGACAAGCTCACCTACAATCTTTCTCAATGGTCTGTATTCAGCTTTGGCAGAGGATAATGAGATAGTTTCCTGCTTCTTAAACTTCCAAGTAATAGGGCTATTCCCTAGCAAGACCAAATAGCCACTAACTGATCTTCTTGAATCTGGGCATGATGCCCAATCAGAGTCACAATATGCTTTGACACTGCAGTATGGATTATCTGACATATAGACTCCAAGGGTAGGGTCCCTTTTCAAGTATCTAAGTAGATGAAATGTTGCTTGCAAGTGAGGTGTTCTAGGGTCCTACATTGTAATACCTCGAGAATCCCAACCGATAGTAGAACCATGCTTCAAGATCATGAGAAATAAATTATAGTGATTTAGTAATTTTATGATCAAGTTAGATGTATATTAAGGCCTCAAATACGTTCTAGATATTAGACGAATCAAAACAACCCTCATCGATTGAATTCTTGAGAAAGATATTATTATAGTTAACTTTAAATTAGCATATAATTTGTTATACTATGAATTTTTTATCTCATGACCCACCAACAGATAGCTAATTGAATTATATTTCCAGTGATACTAATTTCACAAAAATTCGATATCAGAGTAAAAAGTTATGATCGTTTTACTGAGAGCTATTCGAGCTGCCCAAAAGCGACGGGCAAGCTGACGGACCGTCAAGTCAGCAATGGACCGTCGCTTTGGCCGTCGCAACTGAGGTAGTAAGGCCATTTTATGGGCCAAAACCGATGGTTGGAGTGACGGTCAGTCACCAGAGTGACGGTACATCACTCAGACCATCAATTTTATTCGAAACAGCGCTGAAACAACGTTTTAGAGGGCTTTTTGGGTCCTTTTCCACCCTTTTTAACCCCTAACTACATCGAATCAAAGAACATAACTCCTCATTCATCCATAACATCAAAATTAGGGTTTTCTCTCAAAGATAATCCCCAAAAATAAGATCCAAACCCTTCTTCAAGAAACTAAGAGATTCAAGTTTTTCAAGTCCAAGAACTTCAAGAAACTCACCATCAAGGTATGTCATGTGTTGATTCATGGGTATCTTTAACCCATGAAGCTAAAGAATCTCTTTTCAAAATCCAAGATTTATATATTTATCAATGTTTATGATTTGATTGAATTGAAGATTGGTGTTCATGTTGTTGTTTGGTTTTGTTCTATGTTATAAACTATTAATTACAAGAATTGATTCTAATATGTGATGATTTACGCGATATTCATGATAAACCCTTCAATTTACAAGTTGATTGATGTATTCATGATTATTAGATGTGTTGATGATTGTATAACCAAAGAATGCTCTCCATATGTTTGATTAAATGTCTATGTGAAGGGAAAAGTGCCATACTAGTATGATAATGTGAAATCCCCATCCATATACAAGTTCATGCATATCAAGTGTTTGATGAAATGTCTTAGTTAATGGATTATGGATATATGTGTAGCCATTGTGGTGATTTAGAATTCATGCCATAAATTACTTTTATGCAATTCCATTTATGTACAAAACTATGATAACCATGTGCTTCATGAAATCCCCAAATTATTATTATATTATGAATTGTTGATATTGGTCATGTGTTCAAGAAGTGTCATGTCCTGTCAGTTTCATGCTATCGAGTCCTGAGGGTACTTGTACCCAATAATTTAGCTGTGTGCCTAGAGCCAATGTCATGTTTTTAAGATACTCCCAGTCAAGACATGTTCAGTAGGATTCAGTCAGTCTCATGACTCAGAAAAACTCAGTAATCTCAGTAATCTCAGTCAGTTATCAGATCTCAGTGATACTCCATTAGTCAATGGAATTCAGTAAGCTCAGTCCAATCAATTCAGTATAATTAAGTCAGTGTCCAATCAAATGAGAGTAGGATTCAGTACCGAGTGAGCCCAAGGATGGGAACTTACCTGCGAGTAGAGGGTGTGATTCTTAGAAATAATCCTTGTGCTCCAGAACTACGTAACTAGCGTAGGTTGAAACATCTAACCTGTTAGATGAGGGTTGATGAGGTGTCTTAACCTGATAGATGAGGGTCCTATCATTCTCTTTAGAGTACCTGTTAGATGAGGGATCACTCATAGCTTGTTCTTACCAGTGGCGCGGTATTGACATCCTTCTAATTGGGGTTACATATTGGACCCTAACTCAGCTATAATGCTTTATTTGGGGTGTGTCGGTTAGATAACTATTTCCCATAATTTCAGTTACAGAATCAGGATTGTCAGATACAGTTATTTAGTCTCAGTAATAAAACTCAGATAGTTCTTCAGATTTTAGGACTGTCAGATACAGTCAACTCAGAATAGTATGAAACTTAACTATTTTCACCAAAACTTAGACTATCAGATACAGTCGCTCAGTATCTCATGTTATCAGTACTCAGACTCAGTAATCATGTTATCAAGGAATCAGTTAATAGTATATTAATTATACGAAATCCATGTTATCAGTATTCAGTTTTAGGACTGTTAGATAAAGTCAATCAGACCAGTTCTTCATAATCAGAATTGTCATAAATAGTCTTTCCTTTATCAATAATATAACATTAGTCTCTCATGTTCAGTAGACTCAGTTATCAGTATCAGTAAACTCAGACGTCAGTAAATCAGTACTCAAAAACCCGTACCAGTGTCAGTATGATCTCAGTTACAGTTACTAGTTCATGCTTGTATTCTCACATTCATGTTATTCAGTCAGTTAGTATTGTTCATGCATATGAACCCCATGCATTCAACCTACCTCACATGCATACCAATACATTTAATCGTACTGATGCATTTGAGCTATGGTGTTTTATACCACAGGTTTAGAAGCACGAGCTCTAGAGCATCAGTAGCATTCCGGTTCCAGCAGTCAGAGTCAGCAGTGAGTCCTCATCCTTCGAGGATTTGATCATTAATTTACTATTTCATTACTTATTTATTTCAGTAGTTGGAGTTAGTTAGGGAAATGTCCCATCAACTCCTTATTCAGATAGTTTAGAGGCTTTCAGACTGCATCATATTTCAGACAGTTTATTTCAGTTTTGGGTATTGTGATACCCTATTACAGATATTGTTTTATATTTAGTATTAGTTCAGTTTGGAACGTTATGGACTTACAGCTTATATTCCGCATATTTACAGTATGTTATTCAGTGCTCGGTTACAGATATCAGTCATGGGTTAGCTTGTGTTTCTTTGGGTTCATGAGCACCGTGTAGCATTCTGGGTACTAGATTTGGGGCGTTATAAACTTGGTATCAGAGCCTAAGATTCAACAGTGTCCTAGAAAGTCTGAAAAGTCGCATCTAGTAGAGTCTTGTACATGGATGTGTTGTGCACCTTACTTATGGACTGTAGGCTATGAGATGTTTTAGGAACTGTTTCCCTTATTTCATATTTTAGATCATGCTATAGAAAGGTTCTCTAAGAAACTTATGTAGGTTCTCATCATGCTTCACTCATGTTAACTCCACCTTACTTTCAAGGTAATAGAAATAGTGAAGCTTAAAGTCCTAGGGGTAGGGCTTTCCCAGACAGTCCCCACAGATAGTTATTGGATTGACCACAGGCTTAAAAGTATCCCATCAGTTTTGTTATGTTCCAAAGTTTTACAGATCTTATTCATGATCATGAGAACTCATTCGCGAACCCAAAATTAGGTATGCCATCAGATCCCTTCTCAGAATCCTATGATAGTATATGACCTAGAGTTAGAAGCATGAACCCAGGAGTTTAGCAGTAGTAGAGTTGGGAAAATGTTATCCAAATTGAGCAGATTATGTATTCATGGGGATAGTCATACGAAGGTAGACCAGTAGGCTTGAACAGTGCAATCAAGAATTTAAGATTATTGATCTAAAATTAAGTATGAAAGTGTGGATGTGAATTAGGAGATGCAATATTAGTAGTATATGAAGAAATAAAAGTAGATGATGTGTTTTGTAAGGCAACCATGTGTCATGCAGCTCATGACTCATATACACATATCATGCTTTACAGTATACTCAGCTTCAATGGCTTATGCTTTACATATCAATGTTTATGATTTGATTGAATTGAAAATTGGTGTTCATGATGTTGTTTGGTTTCGTTCCATGTTATAGACTATTAATTACAAAAATTGACTCTAATATGTGATGATTTACACGATATTCATGATAAACCCTTCAATTTAAAAGTTGATTGATGTATTTATGATTATTAGATGTGTTGATGATTGTATAACCAAAGCATGCTCCCCATATGTTTGATTAAATGCCTATGTGAAGGGAAAAGTGCCATATAAGTATGATAATGTGAAATCCCCATCTATATACAAGTTCATGCGTGTCAAGTGTTTGATGAAATGTCTTAATTAATGGATTATGGATATATGTGTAGCCATTATGGTGCTTTAGAATTCATGCCATGAATTACTTTTATGCAATTCCATTCATGTACAAGACTATGATAACCATGTGCTTCATGAAATCCCCAAATTATTATTATATTATGAATTGTTGATATTGATCATGTGTTCAAGAAGTGTCATGTCCTGTCAGTTTCATGCTATCGAGTCCTGAGGGTACTTGTACCCAATAATTTAGCTGTGTGCCTAGAGCCAATGTCATGTTTTTAAGATACTCTCAGTCAATCTATGTTCAGTAGAATTCAATCAGTCTCATGACTCAGGAAAACTTATTAATCTCGATAATCTCAGTAAGTTAACAGATCTCAGTGATACTCTATCAGTCAACGTAATTCAGTAAACTCAGTTTAGTCAATTTAGTATAATTAAGTCAGTGTCCAATCAGATGGGAGTAGGATTCAGCACCGAGTGAGCCCAAGGATGGGAACTCACCTGCGAGTAGGGGGTGTGATTCTTAGAAATAATCCTTGCGATCTAGAACTACGTAGCCAACGTAGGTTGATATATCTAACCTGTTAGATGAGGGTGGTTGATAAGGTGGCTTAACCTATTAGATGAGGGTCCCACCATTCTCTCTAGAGTACCTGTTAGATGAGGGATCACTTATAGTTTGTCTTTACCAGTGGCGCGTTATTGATACCCTTCTAATTGGGGTTATAGATTGGACCCCAACTCAGCTATAATGCTTTATTTGGGGCATGTCGGTTAGATGACTACTTCCTACAATTTTAGTTACAGAATCAGGACTATCAGATATAATTATTCAGTCTCAGTAATAGTACTAAAATAGTCTTTAGATTTTAGGACTGTCAGATACAGTCAACTCAGAATATTATGAAACTCAGCTAGTTCTATTAGAACCTAGACTGTCAGATATAGTCGCTCAATAGCAATTATTTTAGTTATACAATTATCAATATCTCATGTTATCAGTACTCAGACTCAGTAATTATGTTATTACGAACTCAGTTAATAGTATATTAATTATACAAAACCCATGTTATCAGTATTCAATTTCAGGTCTGTCAGATACAGTCAATCAGACCAGTTCTTTATAATCAGAACTGTCAGAAACAATTTTTCTTTTATCAGTAATATAACATCAGTCTCTCAGTGTTCAGTAGACTGAGTTACCAGTATCAGTAAACTCAAATGTCAATAAATCAGTACTTAGAACCCCGTACCAGTATCAGTATGGTCTCAGTTATAGTTACTTGTTTATGCATGTATTCTCACGTTCATGTTATTCAGTAAGTTAGTATTGTTCATGCATATGAACCCCATGCATTCAGCCAACCTCACATGCATACCAGTACATTCAATCGTACTGACGCGTTTGCGCTATGGTGTTTATACCATAGATGTAGAAGCACGAGCTCTATAGCATCAGTAGCATTCCAATTCCAGCAGTCAGAGTCAGCAATGAGTCCTCATCCTTCGAGGACGTGATTATTACTTTTCTATTTCATTACTTAGTAATTTTAGTAGTTGGAGTTAGTTGGGGACATGTTCTATCAACTCCTTATTCAGACAATTTAGAGGATTTCAGACTACAATATGTTTCAGATAGTTTATTTTAGTTTTGGGTATTATGATACCACATTACAGACATTTTTTTATATTCAGTATTAGTTCAGTTTTGAACCTTATGGCCTTACAGCTTACATTCCACATATTTACAGTATGTTATTCAGTGATCAGTTATAAATATCAGTCATGGGTTAGTTTGTAGTCCTTCAGGTTCATGAGCCCCGTGTAGCATTTCGGGTACCAGATTCGGAGCATTACATGCATGAAATGGCTCAATTATTGTACACTAAAGACTATGTCCAACCTTGTATTAGTTAAGAAATTTGATTTTACAATCATCTTTCTATAGTACATGGGATCAAATAAGGGTATACCTTATTTAGCACTCAACTTTACAGCAGGATCAAGAGGAGAAGAAAAACTGCTATAGGTGAGACAATCATATTCCTTTAAAAGGTCCAAAATAAACTTTCTTTGTGAGATGATTACCCCTCCTTCAGTCTGAAGCACTTTCATCCCCAAGAAAAAATACAACTTTCCAAGATCCTTGATCTTGAAAGTGTTATAGAGAAATTCTTTTAGGTTGTTGATTTCTTCAAGATCTGTACCAGTGATCACCACATCATCAACTTATAAAGGTAAGAACACTATCAATGAACCAGTTTTCTTATAGAAAAATGAATAATCATGATGTGAATGTTTATAGCCTCTAAATAATAAAGCCTTTGTGAACTTAGCATACCACTGCTTGCTAGCTTGCTTCAAATTATAAAGAGATTTGTTCAACTTGCATACCAAGATTCTATCAGATATTTCTAAACCTTGAGGTACTTGCATGTATATTTATTCATGGAGATCTCCATAAAGAAAGACATTGTTAACATCAAGTTGGTGCATGGGCTAGCCTTTCTTAACAACGCAGGCGATAAGAGTTCTAACAGTAGTCATCTTAATTGGTAAATAAGTTTCAGTATAGTTTACACCAGCTTGTTGAGTATAGCCTTTTACCACTAATATGTCCTTGAATCTCTCAATGCTTCCATCTGCTTTATGTTTAATCTTGTAAACCCATTTACATCTAATAGCTTGCTTTTCAGTGAAAGAGACACAAGGTCCTAATTATGGTTGGCATGAAGAGCTTAAAACTCTAGTGTCATGGCTTTTTGTCAAGCATGATTGAGTGCAACCTCTTCATATGAATTTGGTTCAATATCATTGCAACTACTTTCAAGGAAAAACTGACTGGTGGATGTAATAGATTCATGAGATATGTGATTATGTTTAGTGAACAAGGCAGTCAAAGACAATGGATTTATGGAGTGAACTGTTCTAGGTTTTAGGGTGGGGGGGATAGATGAAGTCCTATAGATGTATAGGGACTTTACTAATTCTGAGGAACTTTTTTTTT
>NC_061121.1:8067502-8098190 GCF_002878395.1 Capsicum annuum
CCTATAGATGTATAGGGACTTTACTAATTCTGAGGAACTTTTTTTTTACTATTGGTTCTAAAGACGTGGGTGGTGCAATAGGTGTTAAGACATATGTATCTAGTATATGTGTGTGAAGGTAATTGGAGATATTTGAAGGTGACATGAGGGTTTGTTCAGAACTTAAGCCTTCAAATAACAAATGGGAATTGTTATTTGTGACATTTACATCCTGATTAGCGGTTACCAAAGTGTCATGTGTACTAACATTCAGATAGTGAACATGGAGACAAATTTAAGTACCGAGGGAAAGGTTTTAGTTTTTCTAGATAAGGTAAAAGGAAAAATATGCTCAAGAAAGACTACATCTCTGAAAAATTATATTTTCTTAGTGGCAAGACTCATAACCTCATAACCCTCAATCCTAAAGGGATATCCAAGAAATATAAGTAGGGTTTTTCTGGGCTTAAGTTTGTCCCTGTGCACTTTGGGTGCAATAGGATAACACAAGAAACCAAGTAACCTCAAATATGCATAGTCAGGTTGTTTATTATATAGAAGTCAATAAGGTCATTTGTTGTATAAATAAGTGCAAGGAAGACTATTTATGATGAGTGTAGCTATTAGAACACATTCTCCCCATTATCTCATAGGGAGTTTTTATTGAAACAAGAGTGCTCTTGCAGTTTCTTGTAGGTATTTATGCTTCCTCTTCATAATACTATTTTGTTTGGAGTGTATGGACAACTTTTTTAGTGTATTATGCCTTTGGTTTGAAGGAAAAGAGATGCTTCTTTGCTAGTACACTCAAGTTCATTGTCCGATCTGACTATTTTGATGGTGGTTTTGAACTGGTTTTCAACCATATTGGCAAAAACCTTTAAAATTGACAATGCATTTCTCATGAGTCCATGTGAATCTGCTATAATCATATACTAGTGTGATAAAGTATTTAAAATGATCCTGTGTATATACATGGTAAGCCCCCAAAGGTCTACATAAAGTAATTTAAATAGGGATGTGGTGTGTTTAGTACTACTGGTAAAGGGTAATCTAGCCTGCCTAGCCATAGGACATATAGTGCACACAAATGGTTGTTTGGATGGAAAATGTGTATGCAATGTGGTGATAACTCTCATTTTGACAAAGGTTACATATCCAAGTCTATTATGCTACAACAAATTTACATCATCAATAACAGAAAAATAGGAACATGTGGCAAACAAGTCACCTCTTTTCTTTGAGTTTGAAACATATAAATGAGGAAATGGAATATGAGAGGAATTCAGACTATCTTTCTCAATATAAATAGAAAAGTACAGGGGTTTTTAACCAACCCTATTAGCATTAAATGTGTTGCTGACTTTATTCTTATTTACAAAAGGCTTAAAAGAACTAGTACTGGAAAAACAACAACAAGAAGAAGAAACTGCATTGATGTCATCATTGGCATGCCTTAGACATCTTGACTAAATAAAATAAATCCCATCTTTGCCATTACCAATCACCTGAGGCCTCTCTACGGAAGAGGCCTACAACAGACATAGTGAATCAGTAAAGAAAACTATGCATTTTAAGGAGGATGACAATGAATGCACTTATATGAGATTATATTTAAATGAGGGTACATATAACACTAAAGAAATCTTAGGTCTAATAGTCACATCTTCAATATCTAGGACCTTTTACTCTATAGCCATTAGGAAGGGACATTAATAGTGGGTAAGGTAGTCTAATGATGTTACTGAGAGATTTTTTATTAAATGTCATGTTGTTTGATGCCCCAAAATCTATAATCCATAAGTCAGCACTAGACTCAAAACATTTGCATGATGAATTAACAAAATCAATTGAGTACAAACTATAGTATCTGAAAAACTGACAGGACTAGTGCTAATAGCTGATCTATGATCTTCCCCTGCATTATCATGCTAGAACTGTTGCATAAGATTGATAAGATGGTTGTGCTTCTCTATTGTAAATGCATTATTGTGGCATGTACTTAGTGAAGCTTCATCTCTATGAACATGAGTCATATCATGTGGGATTTCACAAGCATTAGCAACAACTTTCTTTCCTTTGTAGTTTGAATTAGAAGGTTGTTTGTACTGTGAAACTCCATGAACTTGAGTTCTGGAACTCTGATTATTCTCATGAGAATTATTTTGTGGATAACCATGTAATTTGTTGTATTTGTTCTTAATATGTCCTGTCTTCTTGCGGTACTCGCAAAACAAACCACTTGTGTTGTTATTGTTACTGCATGCGTAGAAGTTATTCCTGCCTGAGTAATTTTTGATTCCTCCATAGCCACCATTATTGTGTGTAAAGTTGTTCCCAGATGATATATTAGAGTAATTTGTCTTGAAATTTTTTCTAAATTGGTTTCTGTTACTACAGTCACCTTCATAGGACTTGACATTCATTGAGGCTGATTCCATCAACATGTAATTGTTTGGTTTGAATTCTCTTTGTTTCTCTTCTTCTATCAGTAAAGAGAAGGATTATTCCATTGAAGGTAAGAGAGTCATCATGAATATGTTGCCTCTCACCATTGTATACACCTCATTCAATCCCATGAGGAATTGGATCAAAAGTCTACCTTGTTTTGCCTTATACATACCATCCTTAGCTCTACACACACTTATACAATTGCATTGAGTCTTAAAGATCAAAGTACTTAATTCTTCCCATATTTTTTTCAATTTCATATAGTATGTAGTGATAGCTAGG
This sequence comes from Capsicum annuum, assembly GCF_002878395.1. Classification (NCBI taxonomy): domain Eukaryota; kingdom Viridiplantae; phylum Streptophyta; class Magnoliopsida; order Solanales; family Solanaceae; genus Capsicum; species Capsicum annuum. Next base: position 8,070,215 of record NC_061121.1, read on the forward strand.
GCACCTTGAGACAAATCATTAACTTTCTTTTGGATTTGATATAATTTTGCCCCATTTGTTTGGTCATACCTGTCTTCCAACTCCTTCCAAAGCTCATGAGAATTGTTAACATATTCCACACTGTCCGATATATCCTTGGATAAAGAATTTAGAATCCACGAAAAGGTAAATTTTCATCAAATTTCTCACAGTTCCCGTCAATGAAGCACAATTTATTCTTAATCGATAAAGCTCTCAGTACACCACGTCTCCAGGATCTATAACCCAATCCATCAAATTGGACTGGAACTAACAATCATTTCGGGATTATCAAAGGGATGAATATACAATGCATTTCTCGCATCAATGGTAGTGTTACTCGAACTATTAGATATTTCAATAATTTTTTCATTCATTGTATTCACCATTATTTCTTAAAAATTAATCACGCATAAATAAGAAAAAAACTATGTTGATGTACTGATCGATTTATGTGAAGAATCTAGAAATTAATGGAGGAGATAATAAATTATTTGAATGCAACAACAAACAATAAAATTCATCATTCTGACTATGAAAAACAAGTAACAGTTGAAGGAAAATTGATGCGATAGCAATAGAGATGATGAATTTGGGGTAAATGTGCAAACCAAACTAGAATTTTAGTAGAGTACGAAGCTCTAAATGCACAATCTTTTCTCTGATACCATATTAAATTGAAGAAGAATGTAGTGATCTAGCTCGTATGAACGATTCTTATGTAGAAGAAAAATATCTGAATGTTGCAGAGAGAGTATATGATGAAAGAGAAAATGGGAATCCTTAACCCTTTCATTGATGAATAGGTAGATATATACAAAAATCTATGCACAAAATATCTTGAGAATCACAATTGGTCATAGCTGCCATAACTGACTCTGATAAGTCAACAACCAACCCCAACTAATCTATCAGCTAATCGTTAGGAATTGACTAACTATAGGCTAATTAACTAACTATTAAATTTAATTAGTTACAAATAATTTGACTTCTCAATAGGTACAATTCTATTTCTCCCTTGATTCTTCTCTCTAAATTTTCTCCATAATTTGGGGTTGTTAGTAGCGTATTTTTCGAATTCTTCTCTTGATTTTCTTTGTAATTCGAGGGTTGTTAGTAGAATATTTCTCAAATATAGGATGATCTCTTTATGAATATCCCATGATTTTGTGGGATATGGAGATTATTGATCTCTTTGTGAATATTCTATGAATTTGTGGGCTATTGGAGATACCTTTTAACAAAATATTTGCCCCTTTTTATATGCATAATTTAGGTTTTGAGTATAGTATCCACCAAGATATGATTAGGGTACAGTAGCCTCCAAGAATTCTAATAGAATTTGAATTCGTTGTAGTTCAACAAAATTTTAATTTCTACACCCAACTTCTTACATCTTGGGTGATACTTGAAATCATGCTTGTGCTTTAAAAGCTTTAGCAATTTAGTGAAGAACTACATAACCAAAACAAATAAATATGGTGAGAGAGGATCACCCTATCTAATCCTTCTCTTCGTTGCAAATGGAATAGTAGGACACCAATTAATAAGTATAAAATACGAAATAGTGGTGAGACCAGCCATTATTCAAGACATAAAACTCCATTCTAATCTATCATATGCCTTTTGTATGTCAATTTTGATCATGCACCTAGATGAAACACCTTTCTTCCCATATCCTTTTATCAACTCATGATGCAAGATCACGTTGTCATTTAGCATTCTCTCTAGCACAAAATCAGTTTGTCCTTCATCCACTAAGTATCCATCATGGGTTGCAGTCTAGATATAAGCATTTTGTAAATTATCTTATATAGGATGGTGCAACATGGTATAGGTCTATACTCATTTATGTTGGAAGGATGTTTGGTCTTAGGGATCAAAGTAACCAAAGTAGAATTTATAGGTGTATATAAGTTACCTAATTTTAAAAAAAGAGTAAAGCATCTAGTACCGCTGACCTATGGCTAAATTTGCTTCGACAAATTCCAACTTCACGGGGGGATTTTATTACCTCATGAACTCAATTTTAGCGTATTTTTATCACCCTTTTGTGCTGACATGACACCTTTTGTAAACCTTTTTAGTTGATGTGACACCTTTGATATTGGCCCCATTTCATGTCATAAAGGTGCCACATCAGCACAAGAGGTGACAAAAATATGTTAAAATTGAGTTTAGGAGATAATAGGACCCTGTGATGTTGGAGTATGTCATAGCAACTTTGGCCATAATTCGAGGGGTAATAGATGCTTATCTCTTAAAGAAACTGAGTATGACACTTCTAATCTCATCACCTATAATTGTCCAAGACTTTTAGGATGCCATTTGTCCATGTATAGTCCCCCCCTAATATAATTTAACTTTGAGATCAACTTAAATGCCTCTAAAAAAATAAAAAGTACCATAAGTGAAAAAATCATATCTATTAATGCTATGGCTGTTGAATATTTTTGAAAGAATATAACTATATTGGCAATCTAACGGAAATAATTTTGTTGTCAAAATTAGATCTTACTTTCAATCTTCTTCTGTACAGTCAACAAAGTTCCCTTGCTACTTAGTTTAAAAAATAAACAAAATGGGAGGGGAGGGGGGTGGGGGAGGGGGGCGAAGCACTTGGTTTCCTTCCTAAATCCTCTTTTTAGCTGCAACCTCTTTTCTCGAGGTGCTGAAGAGATGGATCTTAATCTCCCAGATCGTCAACCACCTCCGCCTTCAACCTATGCAGAGAAACTCAGGTCTGAGGATCTTTTTCCAAAGCTGAACGACCAAGTGCTTAACTTACCTCTACTAGATGAAATTACCCCAACTCGTACCGCAAATAACTTTATCCCCATATCTGCTGCCGACAAATCTAGACTATATTCATTGGAGAAATTCCTTAATAATCAAAGTGGTAGGTCGAAAATAGGGTCATCAACTCTTAAAGAGCAAACTTCAACAAATATGGAAACCCTTGGAAGAGTTGCCTTTAATAGATTTAGGGCATGACTATTTTCGTATTAAATTCACCCAAGAACAAAACTTGCTCCATGCCCTTCACGACGGTCCTTGGTTTATCTTTAATAATTTTATTTACGTACAAAAATGGGAGCCTAAATTTTTAGTTTCTCAAGATCATGTTGCCTTCACTGCCATTTGGATACGCCTTCCTGAGCTCCCAATAGAGTTTTATGATATGGAAATTCTTTAAAAGATTGGTGAAAAAATCAGAACACTATTGAAGATGGATACCTGTACAACGACTAATTCATGCAGTAGATATGCTCACCTATGTGTCCAAGTGCCTTTAGATCAACGCTTACTCCATCATCTGTATCTTGGAACTCACAAACAAGCGATCCTCTACGAGGCGTCAACGCTGCTCTGCACGGCTAGTGGCCGTTTAGGCCACACATATCACTGCCCCAATAAAATTTTACCACAATCAGATGCTTTAGTTGCTGTGGAGATTGCACGAAATAACGAACCAACAACGAAAAAATCCTCCAACTGCTCTTGGAAAAAATTACGTCGATGAAGAAGGTTGGCAACTGGTAAAATTTCCTATAAAGGGTAAATTTAATAGGCGTTTTGCAAATAAAGTTAATACCAATCAGAAGTCATCTTCACAGCCTCATAAATTACCTACGGGTAAAAGAAGCCAAGTAAGTATTTTGACTTCCACAGCAGCAAGAATCCCAGGTAAGTCCCACAACCCCTCTTTATCTTATCATTCTTCAGTCCCTAAATTCTTTAAAAATTCTAATAATAAAATATTAGATACTAATGAATACTGCGTCGTTACTCCTTTGACGACTCAATTAAACTCGCCTAATATCGTAACCTTAACATCAGATAAGGACAACTTTACAAATAAATACGTTACAATAAATCTTTTCCTACCCTTCTTCCTTCATTTTCAATGGGTGGGACCTACAACAACCCACCCTCTTCCAACATGGATAGCATGGAAGAGGTCCCCTCCTTTTCTTATACTATTACGTATCCCAATAACAATGTTCATGGGAATGTTAATCATGCTAATCATTACTCTTCATGTGCCTCAACTGACTTGTACAATTCCTCTTCCTTACCACTCATCACCTGTGTTGAGATGCTCCCTCTAAATTCAAACACCCACGTTGAGCACACAACTCTCACTCCCTCTATACATTATGAATCACCACAAAAACTGTCCTTTCATGGGCCTTCATATTCACCACAGTCCCCCTTACCCGATCCAAACTCTTCAGTAAATCCAGTTTATTCAAATGGAGCAGGACAACAACCTAGTCTCTTTTCTTGTTTATGCGACTACGAATCCTACTCCTCTTAACCTACCCCAGTCTTGGCTGGAGGTTGCATTGATGGGGAAAACACTAATATTTACTATGCAAGTGAATAGACGAGACTACCTAGTTATGATACAAAATTCTCGGGACCTAGCCCATATCATCACAGAGGGGATGACACTTGGAATGGAAGTGTTTAACAACACCACACAATAAAATTCAGCTCTCCTATTTTATCCCCAGTTACTTTAAGAGGAAAAACTTATCCCTTGGATCCAACTGCACATAATAGTGATGCAGATGGAGCCTGAGAGTCACCATGACACGCCGCCTGCTCAATTACCACGTCAAGCTCAGGTGGGGAGTGACAAGAATGGATTATAAACCACCATGGAAGACTTAGCTATGGGGATGTAAAGAATGGCATCCACAACTACCTTCTTGGGTCAAGTACGGGTATTCCTCCTCAAAGAATTGGTAAAAAAAAATATAAATTGTCCCCAAAATATATTCAAATGCTCAATCCATGTGTGGCCGACATTCAATCTGAACGTAGGAAAATATTCCATTATCATGAGTCTATCTCTGAGGGACACAGAACTTCCTAGTTCGCCCCATGGTCTCTCCCTTAAATTTTATCGCTTGATGAATTTTCTAATGGAATTGTCTTGGATCTTTCTCCATGGATTTTAGGCTTAATTTTATAGAGTTGCTTGAGATGCATAAAATTGTGCTAGTTGTTTTGTTGGAAACTCATAGAGACAACCATCAGTCAATGCCCTATGAATTCCATTTTTCAAATGTCATAGCAGTCCTTGCTGAGGGGAAGGTAGGAGGACTTGCCATTCTTTGGCACGCAGACCTCCTGAATGTTACTAATGTGTCTCTTACGCATCCGAAAATCCATTGCATGCTTCAGGTATTGCCCTTCCCTAATAAATAGTTGTTTTCAACTATTTACGCTCCTAATATACCTCGGATAGGCTAGTGCTTTGAGAAAACATTAAAGATATTGTTGACTTTGTGTTGGGACCCTGGCTTATGGGTGGGGACTTTAATGAAATTTGTAAAGCCTCTGAAAAATTTGCTGGATTAGCGGCCAACTGGAATAGGGTTAATCGATTCACAAATTTTTTGGGTTATTATCGGATGCATGACTTGGGTTTCTCTAGTAGAAAATATACGTGGTCAAACTTGCATAGGAATAATAGAACTATTATTGAGCGACTTAATAGATTTATAGAAAATTCTGAGGATAGAATTATTTCTTGAATCTTTCGTCAGACATCAATCGTGCATCCATTCTGACCACTTCCATCTCCTGCTAACTTTAACTACTTCTATTTCGGTTTCTAAAAAACCTTTTAGACCTGAAACTATTTGGACTTCTCACCCCAATTTATAGGAGATAATTGCTAGCTCTTGGGCTCATATGAATAATTCCTTGTTGCCTTAATCTCCTATTTCCAAGAACAAGCATCTACCTGGAATAGAGAGTTGTTTGGTAATATTTTCCACAAAAAAAAGACGGCTCCTTGCACATCTTGCTAGAATTCAAGCTTCCCCAAACTATACTACCAGTTTTTTCTTGCATAATCTAAAGACCTCCCTTACCTCAGAATTTAAGAATCTGCTCCGTGTGGAGCATGAATTTTGGAGGCTAAAGTCTCAGATTCATTGGCTCAATGAGGGGGATGTGAATACTAAATTCTTACACATCTCTATCCTTGGGCGAAGGTTCAATAACAAAATCTTGTGGCTACGGTACCTAGTGGGAAACTAGTTTTGTAGCAGACAAGAAATTAAAAAGCATGTTACTTCCTTCTATTTGAACCTCTATACCTCAGATCTCTTTTGCTCCAATAGGCATTTCCATCGAGCACCACGGGTGGTCCCACCTGAAGATGCTGAACTATTCTGAGACCCCTGATGCACCAGGAATTCGTAGACATAGTCTTTTTGCTTAAGCCCTACAAGTCCCCAAGGACCGATGGAATTCACCATTTTTTCTACCAAAAATAATGGCATATACTTAGTAGCTTAATGAAGGACTTTTGTACTAGTGTTTTCTTTACCAGGACAATCCTGACAAAAATTAATGAAATTTTTATTTGTTTTATTCCTAAGATTTCAAATCCTTCAACCTTTAACCAATATAGACCCATTAGTCTCTGCAACACTAAGTATAAAATAATCACCAAGATTATTGTGAGCCGTATGAAGCCGCTTTTGCACAACCTTATCAGCCTTTCTTAATCTAGCTTTCTAACAAATCATAGGGCTTCAGATAATGCGGTTCTATATCAGGAGATCCTTCACATATTTAAAACTACCAAAGGTAGAAAAACCTTTATGCTTGCTAAGATTGACTTGGAAAATGCTTTTGATCGGCTTGAATGGTCCTTTATTCACGACACCCTTCATCACTTCAAATTTCCTAACTTATTTTTTGACCTTATCATGTCTCGTATGACGTCTTCATCAGTTTCTATCCTCCTTAAATGGATCTGTTATGTCTTTTATCTGCCTTTTCAAGGGCATTTGGCCGGGAGACCCCCTCTCCCCTTAAATATTTATTCTATGTATGGAGTATCTTTCCCGTTGCATTGACTTTGCTATTGACTATGGCTTATGGAATCCAGTTAAAATATCTGCCCGAGCTCTTTCCTTGTCTCACTTGTTCTTTGCAGATGATATTATTCCTTGTGCAAAGGTCGAATCCACCTCATGTATGGAAATTTCAAGTATCTTTGAGCATTTCAATTCAGTCTCGGATCAGAAGATTAGCCTCATCCAATCCAAACTCTTTTTTTCCAAAAATACCCCTCTCTGTGCTAAGGAAATGAATAAAACTATTATGAGTATACAGGAAGGACATGTATTTGGAAAATACTTGGGACATCCTATCGTTACTTAGCTCCCTTCTAAGCATGATTTCCAGTACCTTCTAGACAATTTCAAAACTCGACTGGCGAGTTGGAAAGCTCCTTTTCTTACAAATGTTGGGAGAATGACTCTTATTCGATCTACCCTTAGCTGTCTCCCCAATCATGTTATTTACCTGATTAATTATGTACCTGATTAAAATCCCTACTTACATTATTAAATAAATAAAGTCTTATCAACAGAATTTCATTTGGGGCACCACTCCTGAACGCAAAAATATTCAACTCTTGAAGTGGGCCTCTATTTTAAAGCCTAAAGATCTTGGAGGTCTAGGAATTCAGAAACTTGAAATAAAGAATTTGACGTTGTTAGAGTGTTCAACCTGGCGTGCTTTCTACTCAAATTCTTCGTTGGCCTATGTATGGCATAGTAAATATCTAGGACAGTGCTTGGACGTCTCTCCAAACTGGAAGGCTTTAACCCTGAGCTGGCCTTAATGTAAAATAGATGTCCAATAGCAGCATAGCAATGAAGATCAAATCAAATTCTTTACAGATGCTTGGATAGCGCCTTATACGCCTCTTCAAAATCTAATTCATGGACCACTTCTTAAGCAAGAATTTAGATCTAAAGTATCCCAGTATAGAGTAGCGAACAGTTGGTCCTTCTCGCAGCTATCTTTCGACCTCCCTGCTAATGTTGTTTCTCTCATAAACTCTATTCATTTTCCACACTACAATTCCTCAATGACAGATAAAATCAAATGGGGGTTGACAGGCTCTAAATTTTTTAGTGTGAATTCCTGCTATAATGACATCTTCCTCTCAATCTATCCCAACTGGGGTATCTCCAACTTCTCTTGGATTTGGAGATTGGATGTGCCGCCTAAATTAAGGCATTTCCTTTGTCTTATTAATCATAACAGACTCCCAACAACTTCTTACCTTCATCATATTCACTGTATCCTTTTCCTTAGTTGCGGACTCTGTAACTTGGCAATGGAAGAAACTATCGCCTATCTCTTCATTCACTATAAATCCATTGAACCATTATGGATTTAGTTTGGCATCATCGACCAAATTTGATAACTCAGGTATACGATTTTAGAGTACCAACACCCAATGTCGTGGCTCTTGTATGTACTAGGCATAATGTACTCGACCTTATGCCTTTCCAACAAGCTACGCATCAAATTCCCTACAAAGTGCTGCTACCCTTCTGCGTTTGGGCAATCTTATTGGCATGAAATAAATGTGTTTTCCACAATATCCTTTTTGAAATTTCTGCTTCTAATGTACTGTCGTTGGCCACAAAATACTAGTTTTTAGCTTGTAAACATAGAGCAGAGAAGCAAACCAAACTTATGTATATCAAATGGAAGCCCCCTGCACTTTCTTTTGTTATTCTTCATACTGATTACAACTTTTACTTCCAATTTGAAAATGACTTCTATAAAGGGTGTCTATAGAAATTCAAATGGTGAATGGTTACTAGGATTCACTAGTAGGGTCTTTATGCCAAGCCCTTTGGAAGAAGAAATCGAGGCTTTACTTCTGGGTTTGAACATTGCAATTTAATATCATTTTATGTCATTGAAAATAAATATAGACTGCATTCAAATTGTTCAAGCCATATCAAATGTATCATCTGATGATTCACCTTTATTATCAGCTTGCAGGTGCCTGATGCATAAAATAGCTAACCCTCTATCGAAGCACATATACAGGGAACATTATTGTTGGCTCATGCACTGGCACAGATGAATGCAGCTACTACAACACAACTATTTTGGGAACCTCCTGCATCCGTACAGGATATTTTGAGCACTGATAAAAATGGAGACTTGAGTTGTCGTAGGGTCAGGATACACACGTCTGACCAACTTATATTTAGTACTACTGATCGTAGTTGTTAGATTGTGAATACTAGGAATATGTGTATTTATTATTATATAACCATATATATATATAGTATGTCCTGTTACCCAAAAAAACAATACTATTCATGAATTAAAAAGAAGTTAGAAAAAATATCTTAATGACATAGTATAAAAATGCGTAATAGCACTTGGAAGAAAACTTGTAAAGGAAATATTACAGCCAAATACCATTTAGACATATAATTTAGGTAACTAGCGTATAAATATGTATATTTTATGTTGAATATGTATTTACTATACAGATTTACACAAATAATACACATATACATATATGCATATTTAACACATATGCATTATACACTACATATACAATCGAAATATATAGATAGTGTATACTTCGATCATATTGGTAACTAGATGCTCAAAAGGTACATTTATGTGAGCTTCCCATTTGCAAAATATGATGGGTCAAGTTGGAGGAATTGAGTTATGACCCATTATTTCGCCATATTAACTCAATCCATCTTAGTCCAAGTGGATATTTGGTAGAATTAGGCAATGACTCATTTATTGATTCAGTCTATTTGATCCAGTCCATTTTAGTCCAAGTAGCCTGTTTGTCACCTCCACGTAAAAATGACGGACCTATTATAAAATATAAAGCAAAGAAAAAGAAGAATAGCAAGAGAAGAGAGAATAATTCTTATTTCTCTTGAAGAGTGAATCACAATGAAGGAAAAACTCATTATTTATAGGGAAAAACTAACCTTGGGGTTTCTAACTTTTCCATAAATAGAAATTTGCCATATAGTAAAGTAGACATTCACTATATATGACAAAGTAGACATTCACTGTATATGGTAATGTAGACATTCACTATATATAATAATACATTTATAACACTCCCCCTTGAATGTCTAATTGATGGACAATACACGTATAGGTTGTCTCATTAAAAACCTTACAACGAAAATCTAGTGGGACAAAATCTCATAAGAAAAAAAGAGTATAACGCATATTAACTCCCCCTAGTGAGAACATTCTCGAACTTTTGCATCCTAATCTTGTGTATCATCTTCTTCAAAGTTATAGTTGAAAGAGACTTTGTGAATAAATCATCAACATTGTCACTTCAATGAATCTTGTTGCACCATAATATCACCATTCTTTTGGAGCTCATGTGTATAGAAAAGTTTTGGTGAAATATGCTTTGTTCTATCTCTTTTTATGAATCCTTCCTTAAGTTGTGCTTTGCTGTAAAAACTCGAGACTACCCCTAGTCATCACACGGTGCTTAGAACTAAAAGTGATCCCAAGCTAACTCTTGTACTAACATAACTCATGAGCAACTGAAAAAACACATACATCTGAAGAAAAATGCGAAAAATAAATCTTTTCTGAACTTGATCAACACAAAGCTAAATCAATATGATTAACATTCTGCTTATACAAAACAAAACTGAAACTGAATACATCAACTATATTGACTGTCTATGAAGCCTCTACTATACTGACTATAAATAGCTAGGACGCGACTTCAACTACCATTAATCAATACATATGATTAAGAAAATAAATTACATGAATAGCATCTAACTGAAATCCCCAAAGTAGGAGGACTCATCATTTGCGGGCCAAAATCTGCAAGCCGTTTGAATATGATAAACGCGCTACAACTCATACCTACATTATGAGATAATGTAGCACACAGACATATATGTGGATCAGTACTTTTGGAATATACTGAGCATGCGGGGGTGAATGCATAAGTAAAAACTGTAACTAATTTTGCATATAACTTGTAAAGAATACATGCTAAGTGTAAATGACTCACATTGGCTTGAATATCTGAAAGCTGAAAATCATGAATCATGAATAATAAAGCATACTGAATAAATCTTGTGATAATAGCACTTATTTCTAAAAGCTGTACTTTTACTCTTTCTATTAGTGGAATAAGTAGGACTGAAGTCAAGTCTAATTTCAAATCAAGTAGGCTAAGCGTAAAATGACTCACCTCTGTATCTGTAAACTGAAAGATAAAATCTCATAGCTAATATCTGATATAAAATAATATTTGAACAAAATTTTGAGCCTTTACACTTAGTTTCTAAAAGCTGTTTTGTTATTCTTTTCTGTTAGGCTGTAGGAATTTCTTTTAAAAACTTTTCTGTAAAGATTACTCTTTTCTGTAGGGAGGTTTTTCTAACCGACATAAACCATGTGAGATATCATGGATTCCAACGTATACTTCCCCTAAGGGGAAAACCTCGCGTTAGGGAGAGGTGTCATACTTTTGCCAGGGAGTATAACCTGAGCTAAGTGATCACAATCGGTATCTCTCATCCATATAGAAATGGGAATAATCTGAATCTGTACCTACATTGGCTCGTAGTTTTGGAGAAGTAGGATGCGCTAAACCCACACTTCCCGCTCGGTGCAAAATACTACTCCCTTTAATCTGTGTGCTCATTTTGTAGAAAATCCACTTTAAAACTAGCATAAGGGTTTATAATGAAAACTAGTTATGCATCTGTCTATTTTAAGCTGTAATAAAAAATAGAAAAAATGGTCAAAAGCCCTCCCAACCTTAACCCAAATCCCTACACACTCAACCTTTAAAGGTAACCTATTACCCCCTGAATTATTTTTAAAGTAGAATTATTATCCCCCTGAACTATTTTAAAATGGAATTACTACCCCCCCCCCCCCCCCCCAAAACTGACAGCTAGTCATTTGAAATGAGGTGTGATGCACGCGCTGCCACATCATTTCCACATCATTTTTTATTTTTTTTACTCTAAAAAAATTAATTATTTAACTTTATTATTTCCTTTTTTCTTCCCCATTTTTCATTTTGCTCCATTTTCTTGTTCAACCAATTTCATCTTCTTGGGCCAAAAATAAAATTCTTGAGAAAAAAATGGCGGATTAATGAAGTTCTTGAATGGCGGATTAATAAAGTTCTTGAATGGCGAATTAATGAAGTTCTTCAACCCAATTTCATCTCTTTTTACTCAAGATCGCCATTAATGGTGAATTCTTCCCCATTGTGGAAATTCAAAGCTTTGAGCTCGCCATTAATAGCGGATCTTGAGCAAAATTAGAGAAAATTGGAGAAATGGGTTGAAAATTATACGTGGGTTATATTGGAAATTATATATGGCACTGTGGAAATTCAAAGCTTTGAGCTCGCCATTAATGGCGATCTTGAGCAAAAAGAGAGGAAATCGAAGTTCTTGAATTTTTTTAAGTTTTTTGAATCGGAGTTTCCCAACTTCTTCATTCAAGAATTCATTAATCGGAGAAATCTTATTGTTTCCTTAATTCAAGTGTTTCTTGGTTTCGATTTCGGAGAAAAAAGAATTTCTTAGTTTCGGAGAAATCCATTAATGAGGAAGATGAAGAACTCCATTAATGAGTTCTTAAATTTTTGTTTTGAAAAAGAGAAGAAGAAGACATGACGTAGCAATTAAAATTCATTAAGAAAAAGTAATAATTAAAATATTTATTATATTATTAAAAATAATGACGTGGCAATCAGAAAAAAAGAATTTAAAGTGAAATGGGGTCAACTGACGCACCCATGGGCAGGTGTAGTCACGTCTAGTGACAGGTCAGCAACTGGGGGGGGGGGGAAAAAAATTGGGAAAAAAAAGTTTAGAGGGATAATAGGTCACCTTTAAAGGTTGAGTGTGTAGCTGAGATTTCAACTAAAGGTTGGGGGGAGGGGTAATAGACCATTTTCACTAAAAAATAATTTGTTTTCTATAAACTGTAATACAATTTGTAATAAAAATTGTAAAGTGGATCCCATATCTAAGCTGTGGATCAAAAGATCAAATCTTGTTCAAATCTGAATGTAAACTAGTCATAGGATGCTTAAAAGCAAAATCTTCTTGAAATATCAATACTCAAACTAGGGGCTTAAAAACCCATGCTTTAAACTCATGTCAAATCATCACAAAGTTCATGCTTAATAATCAAAATCTTGAAATGCTTTAACAATTCTAGTCAACATAATGAAATTCAAATTCTCAATATGTGAAATCAAGTCTCATGCATAAACATGTGAAAATAGATATGCAATTCAACACTTAGATCACTTGTAACTTCATAAACTTCAAGTAAGAACAATTGGGTATAAACCCTGAATTGAAATTCATGTAAATTCAACTTTTAAAACTAGTTTTGGGGACAAGTATGAAAAGAAATATCCTTTTTCATAACCCTACATACCTTAATTGATGAAGAATTCGCGAAATGATTGAACCTTTAAGCTTGAATTCCTTGATTTCATGTGAAAACAATTGAATCTTGTTCTTGGAAATAGAAGAGGGTTTTTGAGTTACTTACTAATTACTTAGGGTTAAGAGAAAGGAGTTTATGCGTTTAGTATCTCATAAAACATTTTGAAGTGATTAGGGATAGTTTAGGGGTGTGAAATGACGTCAACACCCTTGATCTAGGTCAAAACGGAGTATTTTTGGCACTTGTAAATGACTTAGGAAACGCCCAGTCAATCGCCCAAGCCAAGGTGTGCGACGCATTGTCAAGTTCCTAAGTTTTATTGGGCGGCGCTTAACCAATCGCATACCCGTACTACCTCTCACGAAAATAGGTATAACTTTTTGCTCGGGTATCGGATTAAGGCGAAATTGGTATCGTTGAAAAGATAATTCAATTATCTACAATTTGGTGGGTTTTGAGATGAAGAATTCTACATATATCAAAAGTTATATACGTTCAAAAATGACCCTTGTGAAATTAAACACCAAAAATTGGCCAAATCAAAGGCTCTTAGCTCACTTTGCTCTAAGTGACACTTATGAACATCTTTACCACCTCATAATCTTTATTCAAACTAGGTTAATGATCATGAAACATTGATTTAAGTACGAATCATGGTACTATAGTTTACACTCGCCGAAATAAAGGTTTGAATTCTAGCGCGAAAATACAAGGTGTTACATTATCTCCCCCTTGGAATCATTCGTCCTCGAATGATGGATAGGAACTTGTTGAATCCTTAGAGGTATGGAATAATGTGGACATTATATGTCTTCTAAGAAAGGATATAATTGAGCTGAAACATTAAAACTTCTATCATGAAACTGATTTTTGAGCTTACTTACCTTTACTTACAATAAGGAGTTGATTCATGCTGAGAGTTTAGAATTAACTCTAAATGTTCATGATAAAATCATTCATATAGAACTGCGAAGTGATAAATTATGCAGGAACGAATCATGAGACAACGAGACTAAGATCATACAATGGGTATTACACTATCTGAGATGGAATACTTGGAAAACTAAAACCATTCACTGAATACTTATGAACTGAATCATGACTAAATATCTGAATCTAAAACTGATGCTTGATGCATGGACTGAGCTGAGTTCATAATTTGCAAACAATTTACCTCATGGAATGGCGTTACTTGCGAAACTTTGGGTAGTACGACTAGATGAAAAGTAGGAAATCTATAGGATCTTATCTGTTTGATTGCTAAACTGGATTGCAAGCTATATGGACTGGATCATACTGAATGCTCATACCCAAATAGAGGATTTCTTCAACACTCTCCTAAAAAGTTAAAATGATATCAGGGAGCAAAGCACTTTGGGCATGATCTGAATAAGGCATTATGAATAAGAAATTACAACATTGCTACAACTCTATAGCATGAAGCATAAACCTATAGATCATAAGCTAGGATAGAATTACTAGGCCTTAGGCAATGCAACTTCTTACCTTCAAGCTTAGCAACACTTCTCAAATACTCCCTTAACTACACTATTCCCCTTAAATACCTTACTCGTTTGATTCAACTTATAATACTCACATGGGCATTGAAAAGTCCATCTACTAAAGTCTAGACTGAACTAAATTCTCTCACCATGATCAAGTCTAGCTCGAATCACAAGGTACAACACGCTACACCATAATACTAGTCTAAACCACATGATTCAATCATCTATGTCTTTTCCAGAGCTCACACCCTAAGCATAACGTGCCTTGTCACTTTAATGACTAAATCAGAACTCTTACTATGGATTCACTAGCGCATATTGTATTCCTCCACTTACATCCCAATATGACATTCAAGCCTATCTTTATGACCACTTATGAACTTCAAGGAAAACACCCATAAAGGCATACTTCACATATTCTCAAAACCTCTATCAACAACAACTTCCTTGCACTATTATTAAGAACACACACACCAATTTTCAACTAACTATGACAAGTATTAAAGACTTGGCCTCAATCTTACTTCGCATTTTAGCCTTAGACAGAATAACATAAGTAACCTTTTTTAATGAGGTTCAGCAACTCCCTCTCATCTAAACCATTTCTTATTCATTATCATCACCACTATCTTAACGTAGGAAGAGGTCACTGAAGGGCTAACACATAAGGACCTGAAGCTCAAAAGAATACTATACATAAATCTGACACTTAATTGTGGCCTGAAGAATAAAGTATCCACATCATGGACTCACCAAGGAGATCTAAACTGAAGGCATGCATGACATCAACTGAATTTCACTGGGATCATGAGTTTTTGAGAACTGATCATACTCTAAAACATGAGTTCATACTTAGCATAAGCTATTCAACACAAGACTGGAGTTCATAGATTTTTGAGGAGTGACTTAAATCACAGAGTGAAGCTGATCTTACTTACTAAAAGCTGAGAACAAACTTGAATACGCATGAAGTTTATAAGCATTGGCCTTTGGCATGGATCTATCATGCAAGACATGGATTTTGTATGATAATGACTGAAATCCAAGGAATACTCTTAGAGTAACAAGGGATCATTATCTCATCACAACTCTTATTGACATATATCACAACCTAATTAAAAAAAAATTGATTTGTTTCTTCACTCTACCATCTCTCCCATAGATCAACGCGGACGTTTTAAGCTTATGGGTTTACACATTAATGGTAAACTCACAAGAATAAACTATATTTTGAATTTACTGAATTCATTCTTGAACTACCCTTTCATATATCATCCTTAACTTTTTAGCTTCAATAATCATCATCTAAGACTTACACTCTCATTTGCAAACGTATCTGCCTCACTAAACACATAGTAATATCCTACCAAGATCACACTTCTATACTTATATTTTTTAATTTTTTCTCAAATCATAAGAATCAAAATCATACTTAAAAGACTCAATACCATCTATCCTCAACTTAGATATTAAGAACACCATGTACTAAATAACTAGCCTTCTTCCACTTAGCAACTCAAGGGTACTACTAACCACATACAAAACTTAATAACCTTAGAAAATAATGCAACCCCATATCACGTTGTGCACACCCCTACATCATACCTACAATATCATTCTTAATCTAAAATCAATAAACTTAAATTCTTGCATTCACTTTTCAAGCTTACTAAATCACATCTATATAACTAGCATCACCAACTAAGTAATCATCATTTCCACCTTTATGATCCTCTACTATTCAAACTCAATGTCTAGTGCTAAACATGCTTAACAACCCAACCTCACATACTATTCTCACTTGGAAGCTATAAAACAAGACACCAAGAAACACCAATCCATCTATACACCTAAATTACTTTCATAGCTCTATAAGTTTAAACTAAACTCCCTTTTTACAACCTCAAGGGAAGCCTAAATCAATAATACTCAACGATCAAATACTTCATTAATAACCTATACTTTTCTAACAAAATAAATACGATTAATAACTCCTTTGATACTTCATGCTAACAACAATTCACCTTAACTAATAACTCCTCCTCTACCTTCCACTAAACTAACACACAAGGACATATAACTTCGTTACTAACTCAATCACATGCACAAGTTTATCTCTATACTTATTAATCTTCATTCCCACTTTTCTGGTCACCACACTTCTATACCCATACTTCCAACAATAAAAGAGTTCTACTACTTATAAATCATAACACTCTAGGTTGCAAACCCCTTGAATACAAACTCTATTTAACAACCTAGGTTCATACTATCTCCTTTTATGAGTACTATCCATATTGAAGGGTAATGAGGAATCTAAATACATATCTTACTCTGTCTTAACTGAAGGACTCATGGGGATGAGGAAATAACTTTCAGATTGAGGAATTTATAACACACTAGCGACCTCTTCTCAAGCCCCTTGTGTTATTTGAAGTTACTCATAGTAAATCTGAGAGCGTTATCTTGGGATGAATTGGAAATTACTAATCATGTTATCTCAAGAATAATACATACATGGAGATGTATGGATTAACACACGAATCAACATAAGTTTCTGAAGGAAAAACTTTACAGCACGATCTAGATTATGAAAGAAAGGAAACTTTTCTTAAATTCCTAGTAGCCTGTCGAAGAAAAGTGCAGACGTTTCCATACAGTTCCGCAAGACTCTACTAGACATGGATTCATAGACACCCTAGGACACTTGAACTCTGTGCTCTGATACCAAGTTTGTAATGAACCAAGACTACCCCCTAGTCGTCACACGATATTTAGAACCATAAGTGATCCCAAGCTAATCTTTGTACTAGCATAACTCATTAACAACTAAATAAAACACATAAATCAGATGAAAAATGCGAAAAATAATTCTTTTCTGTACTTGATCAATACAAAGCTAAATTAATATGATTACAATTCTACTTATACAAAACAAAACTGAAACTAAATACATCAACTATACTGACTGTCTATGAAGCCTCTATTATACTGACTATAAATAGTTGAGATGCGACTCCAACTACCACTAATCAATACATAGGAGTAAGAAAATAAAGTACATGAATAGCATCTAATTGAAGTCCCCGAAGTAGGAGGACTCATCATCTGCGGCCCAAAATCTGCTAGCAATCTGAATATGATAAGCGCGCTACAACTTGTACCTACATTATGAGATAATGTAGCACATAAAAAGATATGTGGATCAGTAATTTTGGAATGTACTGAGCATGTGGACGTGAATGCGTAAGTAAAAACTGTCACTAATTTTGCATATAACTTGTAAAGAATGCATGTTAAGTGTAAATGACTCACATTGGCTTGAATAACTGAAAGCTAAAAGTCATGAATCATGAATAATAAAACATACTAAATAAATCTTGTGAGTCACAACACTTAGTTCTAAAAGCTGCACTTTTACTCTTTCTATTAGTGGAATAAGTAGGACTGAAGTCAAGTTTGATTTCAAATCATGCAGGCTAAGTGTAAAAGGACTCACCTCTGTATCTGTAAACTAAAAGATAAAATCTCATAGCTAATATCTAATGTAAAACAATATCTGAATAAAATTATGAGCCTTTATACTTAGTTTCTAAAAGTTGTTTTGTTATTCTTTTCTGTTTGGCTGTAGAAAATTCTTTTAAAAGCTTTTCTGTAAAGATTACTCTTTTCTGTAGGGAGGTTTTTCTGACCGACATAAACCATATGAGCTATCATGGAGTCCAACGTCTAGTTCCCCTAAGTGAAAAAACTCACATAGGGGAGAGGTGTCATACTCTTGCCAGGGAGTATAACCCGAGCTAAGTGATCATAATGGGTATCTATCATCCATATAGAAATAGGAATAATCAAAATCTGTACCTACATTGGCTCGTAGTTCTGGGAAAGTAGGATGCGCTAAACCACACTTTTCGCTCGGTGCTAACAAGTACTCCCTTTAATCTGTATGCTAATTTTGTAGAAAATCCACTTTAAAACTAGCATAAGGGTTTATAATGAAAACCAGTTATGCATCTATGTATTTTAAGCTATAATTAAAACTAATTTATTTTCTATAAACTGTAATACAAT
Source organism: Capsicum annuum (assembly GCF_002878395.1). NCBI lineage: Eukaryota > Viridiplantae > Streptophyta > Magnoliopsida > Solanales > Solanaceae > Capsicum > Capsicum annuum. The sequence goes on from NC_061121.1 coordinate 8,089,102, forward strand.
TTCTAATTAAAACTGTAAAGTGGATTCCATATCTAAGCTGTGGATCAAAAGATCAAATCTTGTTCAAATTTGAATATGAACTAGTCATAGGATGTTTAAAAGTAAAATCTTGAAATATCAATACTCAAACTAGGGGCATAAAATCCCATGCTATAAACTCATGTCAAATCATCATAAAGTTCATGCTTAATAATTAAACTCTTAAAATACTTTATAAATTCTAGTCAATATAATGAAATTCAAATTCTCAATATGTGAAATCAAGTCTCATGCATAAACATGTGAAAGTAGATATGCAATTCAACACTTAGATCACTTGTAACTTCATAAGCTTGAAGTAATGATAATTGGGTATAAACACTGAATTGAAATTCATGTAAATTCAACTTTTAAAACTAGTTTTGAGCACAAGGATGAAATAAATATCCTTGTTCATAACTCCACATACCTTTATTGATGAAGAATTTGCAAAACGATTGAACCTTTAAGCTTGAATTCCTTAATTTCTTGTGAAAAGCACTTGAATCTTATTCTTAGGAATGGAAGAGGGCTTTTGAGTTACTTGCTAATTATTTAGGGTTAAGAGATAGGATTTTATGTATTTAATATCTCATAAAAATATTTTGAAGTGATTTAGGACGGTTTAGAGTTGTGAAATGACTTCAACACCCTTGATCTAGGTCAAAACGGAGTGTTTTTGGAACTTGGCAATGACTTATGTGACGCCCAGTCAATCGCCCAAGCAAAGGTGGGCGTCTTCTTGTCAATCACCTAAGTTTGGTTGGGCGGCGCCTAACCAATCGCATACCCTTACTGCCTCTCATGAAAATAGGCATAACTTTTTGCTCGGGTATCGGATTAAGGCGAAATTTGTATCGTTGGAAAGATAATTAAATTAGATATAATTTGGTGGGTATTAAGATTAAAAACTCTACATATATTAAAAGTTATATACGTTCAAATATTATCCTTGTGAAATCAAACACCAAAAATTGGCCGAATCAAAGGCTCTTAGCTCACTTTGCTCTAAGTGACACTTATGAACATCTTTTACACCTCATAATATTTATTCAAACTAGGTTAATGATCATGACACATGGATTCAATTAAGAATCATGTTACTAGATTTTACAGTCGTCGAAACGTAGGTGCGAATTCTAATGCCAAAATATGTGGTGTTACATATGCATGCTGCATTATCTTCATATAAAATCATCGGTACTTTATCACATTTCAAACCATATTTTTCTTGAATGAGATGTATTATGTAACCCAACCACACACATTCTCGGCTTGCTTCATGAATAGCTATAATCTCAGCATAGTTTGATGAGGTGGCTACGATAGACTGCTTTGTAAATCTCCAAGATATGAAAGTACCCCCATATACGAACATATAGTCTGTTTGAGATCAAACTTTATATGGGTTAGATAAGCACCCAACATCAGCATAACCAACAAGATTGAAACTGTAATTTATATAATAAAATAAACCCATATCAGTAGTCCCTTTTAGATATCATAGTATGTATTTGATTCCATTTTAATGTCTCCTAGTAGAAGTAGAACTATACCTTGATACAAATTAACTAAAAAGGCTATATCAAGCCTTGTAGTATTTAGCAAGATACATTAGCGCGCCAATTTCACTAAGATACGGTACTTCGGGACCAAGAAGTTCCTTATTCTTTTCTAAAGGTCGGAATAGATTCTTATTCATATCAAGTGATCGAACAACCATCGAACTACTTAATGTATGTGCTTCATACATATAAAATCTTTCAACACCTTTTTTGTGTAAGTAGATTGATGGACAAAGGTACCGTTTGTCAAATGCTCAATTTGCAAATCAAGGCATAATTTTGTCTTTCCAAGATCTTTTATCTCAAATTCTTTATTTAGGTAATCAATTACCTTTTAAAGATCTATTTGATTCCAATAATGTAATGCCCCAAATTTGGTACCCGGAATGCTACACCGTGCTCGTGATCCTGAAGGACCACAAGTTAACCCAGGACTGATATCTGTACTTGTACACTACATAATATACTGAATAAATATGGAAATAAAGGATGTAAGGCCATAAGGTTCACACTGAATCATAAATAAAATAAGAATGTCTGAATAGTGTGGTATATAGTATCAAAATAAAACTGAAAACAACCAACGTCTGAATCGAATCTGAAAAGCCTCTAAGTACTGTCTGAATATGTAGTTGAAGGAAAAGGTCTCCAACTAACTCCATCTAGCAAAACTGAGATGAAATTAATAATAATATAAAGTAATGATCATTTTCTCAAAGGATAAGGACTTACTGCTAACTCTGACTACGGAAACTGGGACACTACTGATGCTCTGGAGCTCCTGCTTCTGAACCTATAGTATAAAATACCATAGCGCAAATGCGTCAGTACTTTGAATGTACTGGTATACATGTGAGGTAGGCTGAATGCATGGGGTTTCATATGCATGAACAATACTAACTGGATGACTAACATGAACGTAAGAATGCATGCATGAATACATAATAACTGTAAGTGAGATCATGAAAACATGATTACTGAGTCTGAATACTGATATACGAGACTATATCTGACTGTCCTGAACCTGATGGAACTAGCTGAGTTCCGTAATGTATCTAAGTTGACTGTATTTGACAGTCCTGGAATTTGAAAAACTATATGAGTTTCTTTATTGAGACTGATACTGAAACTGTGGGAGATAGTTATCTAACGACATACCCCAATTCTCTGTAATAGCTAAGCTAGGGTCCAATCTGTGCCCTGATTGGAAGAGTGTCAATACCGGGCCACTAGTTGAGACAAGCTGTAGGTAACCTCATCAGACAGTGTACCTAAAAGAGAATGGCAGGGCCCTCATCTGACAATGCTTATCTATCTCATCAACACTGTCAGATACCCTCATCTGACAGTGTTGATGTCTCAACCTTGGCTAAATAGTTCTGGAATGCAAGGATGACTTCTAAGAATCACACCCTCATTTGACAGTGTGTGTTCCCATTCTTGGGTTCACTCGATGCTAATACCTACTCCCATTTTAATAGACACTGAACATGATTAACTAGAATGGACTAGCTGGATTCATAAAGTTCCGTTGACTGACGGAATACTACTGAGATTACTGAGTTACTGAACTTTCCTGAGTCACATGACTGACTGAATTCTACTGAAGATGTCTTGACTGAGATTATCATGAAAACATGACACTGGCTCTAGGCACACAACTATCTTTTCGGGTATAAGTACCCCCAGGACTCGATAGAAGGAGACTGACATAACATGACAATTCTTGATCATAGGAATAAAGCCCACAATACATAATTCCATAAGCTGCATCGAAAGGAATGCGTATAAAAACATGCCATAAGTCCATCAAATCTAGTTTCATGAACATCCCATCAACAATCATAATGCATACAATATCATAGAAGTCATAGTTTTCATAAGGGTATAGCATGCATTTGTCATTTAGGACACAATTTAGATATAATACATGATTTCTAATCTCTTGGGCATTTTATCAAACACCTTACATGCAAAACTTAGGCATATGTGTAACAATCAAATTATTAATCATGAACAACCAAATTTATATGTTTCCAACTCATATGATATCATAGCTTCATAAAAAACACATACAAAGACCCTAACTTGGGGATTTTACAACATCAATTACATGAACACATCAACCCACAACATAATTACATGGTTCATAATTTAAAAGAGGGTTCTTGAGCTTTATGGATGGAAGGAATCCATAAATCAACACAACGCATACCTTAGATGAAAGTTCCTTAACGATCTACAGTGAAATCTCTTGGATTTGGGTTCTTCAAATTGAAACCCTTGTTCTTGTTCTTGAGAAAAATTGATAAGAAGAAGTATATTTTGGTGTTTTAAGGGATAAATTCCGTGATTTATATATATATATATATATATATATAGGTGGTAAAATGACCAAATTATCCCTCAAAGCATGGAGGTGGAATGCTGAAAAATTGGGCACAAAGGCTATAGGAAGGCGTCGCCTTTCCCAGAGCCTTTTGCAGCTAGGCAACACCTTACTATTGAGGGAGGGGGCCAAGGCTATAAGCTGGGCGGCGCTCTCTTGTAGCCTTTAGCTACTGGTTTGAAATCCAAACGTGCCCTAAACGGATTCTAAAAATTCTGAAACTCACCCGGAATGTACTATCACCTTGCCCCATCGCAACACAACTTTAAAAGTAGAAAACATAGGTCGAGAAGGTCGTCAACTAAATCCCCGAAGTTCGAAGGCTTAAAATGAGACTAAGTTTTGAACACCTAGCTAAAATATTCTAAGTGTTGAACCTTCCAAAGAGCTTTTAGGAGCTAAAAGAGCTGATTATCAATGTAAGATTTTGCGCGGTCTTACAAATAAGCTTTATATCATCGACATAGACAGCAAGTATAACAAAATCCGACGTTGTTTTCTTTATAAAAACACATGGAAAAATTTCACCATTCGCCTTAGACAAATATTCACTAAGATGGTTATACCACATGCGTTCAGATTGCTTCAAACTATGCAATGATCTTTGTGATTTGATGGAATACATTTACCTGAGGCTTTGAACTATATGCTTTTGGAATTTTAAATCCTTTGAAAATTTTCATGTATATCTCATTATCAAATTATTCATATAGATAGGTTGTAACAACATCTATCAAATGCATTTTAAGTCTCTCATGGACAGAAAATAATAATATAACACAATGTTATTGCATTCATAACTGATGAATATGTCTTTTCATAATCGACACTAGGCCGTTATAAAAATCCTTGTGCAATAAGGCGGATCTTATACCTTTATATTTTATTTTTCGCACAAAGATTCATTTATAGAAAACAGGCTTAGTACCATTAGGTGTTTGAGATATAGGTCCAAAAACTTCATGTTTGGAAAGTGAATTCAATTATGATTGAATTACTTTTTGCCATTTTAGCTAATCATTTATTTATCGACATTCTGTGACAAATTGAGGTTCAAGATTCTCATTATCTTGCATGATTTTTGTTGCAACATTATATGCAAAGACATAATCCACTACTATTTCAGACCGATTCAAATTAATTCCAACATCACTTAAATTTATAGATAGTTCCTCATTTTCTTGGGTCTCGGGTTCATTGATTCCTTCAGGGATATCAACATTGCTCAAATCTTAAACTTCCATATGAAGATCTTTCGTAGTGTCATCTTGACCATTTATTTTTCATTTTCTAGAATTTAGATCCTTAGAACTCAATGGTCTACCACGCTTCAAGCGTGCTTTGGAATAATTAGCTATGATAATAGTGGATGGTCCTTTAGGGACATTAATTTAAATTGGGATATTCTCTGCAGGAATATGTGATTTGATGATCCTTTTTAAATCTGTAAATACGTCTAGCATTTGATTTGCAATTTTCTATAGATGAATAATCTTTTGTACTTCTTGCTCACAAATAGAAGCACATGGATCAAGATGAGATATCACTATATTCTCCCCCTAATTTTGAAAAAACTATCCCATCAAATTGACAATTTGCAAATCGAGCAGTGAACATATCTCTCGATAATGGTTCAAGATAGCGAACAATGGAGGGTGATTCAAACCTAATATATATTTCTAATCTTCTTTGAGAGCCCATTTTAGTGCGATTTGATGGTTCTATGGGAACATATATAACATACCCCAAAATTCTCAAATGAGATATATTAGGCCCTTGGCTCTTGCAATGGAGAAAATTTATAATAACTTATCGGTTTAAGACGAACAAGTGTTGCAGCATGCAAAATTGCATGACCTAAAACAGAAGTGGGCGACTTAGTTTTCATAAGCAATGATCTTGCAATCAACTGCAGACGTTTAATTAATGACTCGACAAGGACATTTTGAGTGTGAACATGAGCTACAGGATGTTCCACTCTTATCCCAATCGATAAGCAATAGTCATTATATGCTTGGGATGAAAATTTTGCAGCATTATCAAGACGAATAGACTTAATCTAATTATAAAAATCTATGCCCGTAATCGTATTATTTGTGCCAATAATTTTGCAAATGCCAAGTTGCGAGATGATAATAGGCACACATGAGACCATCTCAAAGAAACATCTATTAGGACCATAAAGTATCTAAACGACCCACTAGGTGGGTAAATGGGTCCACAAATTCCCCATTTATGTGTTCCAAGAACACGGGGTACTCAATCCCAATATTTGTTGGTGATGGTCTCATAGTTTGCTTGCCTTGATAACAAGCATTACATGAAAATTCACCATTTGAAAGAACTTCAAGTTCTTTAATGGATGCCCATTTGAATTTTCTATGATTTGTCTCATCATTATAGATTCAGGATGGCCCAGATGATCATGCCATAGTACGAAAGTATTGAAATTAGTAAACTTCTGATTAACTATATAATGTGCCTCAATTGCACAAATCTTTGTCCAATATAGGCCAGAAGATAAAACAAGAAACTTTTCTATAATAAATGTCTTGCCAGAGACATTCTTGATGATACCAAGATATTCAAGATTCATCGCATCAATTGTCTTGATATGATAATAATTTTCATGGATATCTTCAAAACTCAACAAGTTTCTTAGAGACTTAGGAGAAAACATAATATTATTTATGATAGTTTTTCTCCCTTAGGCAATATTATAATGGCTTTTTCGAAGCCTTCAATTAAATTAGCACTAGCAAAAATTGTACTAACATTAATCTTGCCCATGTTTAGATGAGAAAAATATTTTTTGTCTTTGAATATCATATGAGTAGTACCAGAATCAATCAAACAAATATCTTCACAATTGGACAACTTATTTTGAGAATTATCCATATCTTAGCCTTCAAATTTGAGACAGAAGAATTTCATGCTAATAACGTGGAGTAAATTGCCTGAATGATTACCCATGTTTGGGAAATTGCCTATAAATATCACTTTTATTTTATTTAGGACAAGAATATCATCCAACTTTTTCTTTTTTCCTTAAAATATATTTATCATCTCTAAATATTTCTCTCTCCTACTTGGAATCATTAAAATTTCTTTTTTTTTTTGATAAATGTATAACTTATCAAACTTATTTAATTAAAGTTTTGTCCTAATTCTTTTTTTTTTTTAAATTACACATGATATATTAATCATTGAATATTAATCTAATTACACCAAAATCTTAGTTTATTTTATTTGATATGTAGTCTTCAAAGTTTCTTTTATTTACTTATTTATTTCACCCCTTAATAATAGTTTTAAAATACAAGTACTTATACGAATTGGCACAATAATTTTTTATGTCGTTTATTTTATGTACTAAAAATTCTTAAATGTAAAAGAAATAGAATGATGGATTTCATATTTTAGACATTAAGTTTGTTATTTATATGAGAATAAAAGAATAAAATCTCCTTTTTTTTTGAAGGAAAGAAAAATTATGTAGTCTTGAAACAAATTAAACTTTTTAAAAAATATTAACAAAATGATATCTTCTTTAGTACTATTACAAATGGATTTTTAAAATATTACTCCATAAATTATTCTTTGCTTTTGATGGATTTAGAATGAAGTACGGATATAAATTAGTGTTTAATTGCATAATAAACTAAAATATAAATATAATGATCACAAAAAAAGTGAAGAAACTAAATTAAAAATAATATTTTTAAAAATAAATTTATGTCTTATCTTACGAATTTAATGATTTATTTATGGAAAACTCCTTGTGAAAAATCTGCAAAAAAAAAAAAAAATCATCTTTTCACTATATATTTATCAAAAATTATCTTGCAAAAAAATTGCAAGTAATCTATGTCCAAATTAAATTTTTCAGGTAATAATACATATTAAATTTTTTTTATTGAATTTTGTTTGAAAACAGAAAAATCGTAGGTTTGCCATCAGTACTTTTAAATAACAAATTTTATTATTTTATTCTCTATTATTCTATATTTGAAGGAAATATAATCTCTTTGGATTATAATAATCCAAAAATTCTTTTGTATAATTCCAAAAGTAGATTTTATTCTTTTATTCTCATGTAAATAACAACTTTAATGTCTAAAATATGAAATCCATCATTTTATTTCTTTTAAATTTTAAGAATCTTTAATATATAAAATACATAATAAAAAAAATTAAATGAGTACCAAATTTTATAAGTACTTGAGTTTTAAATATTATTAAGTGGTGAAATAAATAAGTTAATAAAAGAAACTTTGAAAATTACATATCAAATAAAATAATTTAAGTTTTTGGTGTAATTAAATTAATTTTCAATGATTAGTATATCATGTGTATTTTTTTTAAAAAAAGAATTAGGATAAAACTTTAGTCAAATAAGTTTGATAAGTTAAATAGATCTATTTATCAAAAAAAAGAAAGAAATTTTAATGACATAGAATTTCAAGTAGGAGAGAGGAGGTTTTTGAGGTGTTAAGTATATTTTAAGGAAAGTATAAAGAGTTGAGTGATATTCTTGTCCTAAATGAAACAAAAATGATATTTGTAGACAATTTCCCAAACATGGGTGACCATTTGGGGAATTTACTCAATAACGCGTTATAAAATATAAAGCAAAGAAGAAGAAGAAGAATAGAGAGTAATTCTTATTTCTCTTGAGGAGTGAATCAAAATGAAGAAAAATCTCTTTATTTATAGGGAAAAATTGACCTTGAGTTTCTAACTTTTTCGTAAATAGACATTCACTATATATGGTAAAGTAGAAATTCGCTACATATGACAAAGTAGATATTCACTATACGAGGTGAAGTAAACATTCACTATATATGATAATACATTTATAACACGATCAAGTTAAGTCATCACTCATTATTTGACTCATATTAATCCAACTCATTTTATTCCAAATCTTCCAATTTTCACCCCTAATTATAGTAAATCTATATGTAAGGTAATTTATTTATGCACTAGGAATAATTTTTTTTTTACGAGGTAATGTTTTTTTTTTTTTTTGGGTAAAATATTGATGAGGTAATTCATTCATGCACTAGTCTTTTTTCTTTTAATCAAATCTCCATATTTGGTCAAGAAAATAATTT
>NC_061121.1:8101190-8107992 GCF_002878395.1 Capsicum annuum
TAAACACCTTGGAAATCCGGTATGACATGTAATTTGAGCACATTCTGATGTACTACTACATGTTGTCTCACTTATCACTACATCTGAGAATTACAAAACTCGTTAGCAATTTCAGTATACAATTCTAATAAGAGGTTTAGTTACAAAACTATCTATCAAACTATCTGTCATGATTTCTAAAATTGATCATTTTTGAAATTTAAGACAGAATTAATTATTTTTCATTTATCCTTGATAGTAATTTTTGAACATATAAGGGTGTTCAGAATCGAATCTCTTCAGGAAAAAATCTTTTATCTCATAGTAGTATGCTTCAATTCCTGTACGAAACTTTCATTATTGGGTTAGCCATATACTTTATATGCTTTTAGTGATTCACATGACATCATCAATGCTCATATAAGAGTGTTCAGAACTGAATCGCTTCAAAGAAAATATCTTTTATCTCATAATAGCATGCTTCTATTTCTTTACGAAACTTTCGTTATTGAGTTAGTCATATACTTTATATGCTTTTCGTGATTTACATGACATCATCAATGCTCTGGAAAATTAAGAACATCTCAATTATATAAAAATGACACATAGATAAGTAAACAGTAAGAGAGATCATGTTTTAAGATATAAATAAGATTTAAATAGACAAAAGTTCTCCTAATTAAAATCTTTTTAAGAAGCATGATTAAAAAAAAAAAAAAGACAAATAATTTGAAGCGGTTGTACAATACTTAGATATGATAGAGAGAAAGAGAAACTAACCCTGTGAGATAACAATGAAGAAAACCACCAAAAATGCAATCATCATAGTCTTGGCCATCTTGTAAATAATTTTTTACTTAAGAATACTTCAGACCACCATTTTATATACTACATAGGTCATCAAGAACCCTCTAACTGTTTTCCTAAAAAGAAAATTATTTTCTTGACCAAATATGGAGATTTGATTCAAAGAAAAAAGTCTAGTGCATGAATGAATTACCACATCAATATTTTACCCAAAAAAAAAAAAAATTACCTCGTAAAAAAAAAATTATTCCTAGTGCATAAATAAATTACCTTACATATAGATTTACTATAATTAGGGGTGAAAATTGGAAGATTTGGAATAAAATGAGTTGGATTAATATGAGTCAAATAATGAGGGCAAAATGACCTTTTGGACCCCTATACTATTTCGGTTTGTAAGTTGGACACTTCTACTTACATGTTTGTTATCTGCACCCCTGAACCCATTAAAAAATAATATTTTAAACCTTTTTTTGATGAGGATAACAGACTCCCCTCCAAGTCAGTTGTCACGTCAGTCACGCCTGACACGTCTGCCACGTCATCTACCACGTCATTTTAAAAAAAAGACTTACATTAAATTTCAAGTCATTTTTAAAATGCTACATAGCAAATTAAATATTAAAATTAATTTAATCAAATAAGAAAAATTTATAAATTGTAGAAAAATTTGAATAATCATGTTTTTATTTTTGCTCACAAATTAAATCTCAAATACATTCCAAATAATTAAAATTTCTTCTCCAACTAATTTAAAATTTTTAACTATAAATTCATATATACCAATATAATAAATTTTTTATTTTTATATTTGAATATTTTTAACAAATTCACAAAAAGTTTAATTTTTTTCAAGCGAAATTCACAATTTTTTTTTCAATACTCACTATCACTCACTTTCAATTTAAATTTAAATTTTAATCCCCAAGAAAATAAAAAAATTTCAAATTTAAATTTTAATTAAAAAAATTAAATTGAGAGGAAAAATTAAAATAAAAATAAAAAGTGAACGTGGGAGGAGGGGCTGGAAGAGTGTTGGGTCGGGGAGTGGGGTGGGGACGGGGCTGGGAGGGGGGTGGGAAAGGGCTGGAAGGGGGTGGGGAGGGAAAAAAACATTTTTTAAATTTCTTTTTAAAAAAATTAAAATGATTTTTTAATTTTTAAAAATATTTTTAAAATTTAAAAAATATTTTTAATTAAAAAAAATGGAGGGAAAGAGGGATATTTTTTATTTTTTTTTAATTTTAATATTATTTTTATTTTTTAATTATTTTAATATAAAATTGGCCAAAAATTGACCCCCACTCGCAACCCTAGGCGAGTGGTTACACTCTCTTTGTGCTAGTGTGGCAAGGTCAACGGTCAAAGAATGTGAAATGTTGTTTTTTGATGGGTTCAAGGGTCTAGATGATGAACATGCAAGTAGAAGTGTCCAACTTAAAAAACTGACATAGTAGAGAGGTCCAGAAGGTCATTTTGCCTATAATGAGTGATGACTTAACATGATCGTATTATAAATGTATTATCATATATAATGAATGTATACTCCACCAAGAATAATGAATGTATATTTTGTCGTATATGGTGAATGTCTACTTTACCATATATAGTGAATGTCTATTTACGAAAAAGTTAGAAACCCAAGGTCAATTTTTCCCTATAAATAAAGGGATTTTTCTTCATTTTGATTCACTCTCAAGAGAAATAAAAATTACTCTCTCTTCTCTCTTTATTCTTCTTCTTCTTTACTTTATATTTTATAACACGTTATTGAGTAAATTCACTAGATGGTCACCCATGTTTGGGAAATTGCCTACAAATATCATTTTTGTTTCATTTAGGACAAGAATATCACTCAACTCTTTCTATTTTCCTTAAAATATACTTAACACCTCAAAAACCTCCTCTCTCCTACTTGAAATTCCATGTCATTAAAATTTATTTATTTTTTTCATAAATAGATCTATTTAACTTATCAAACTTATTTAACTAAAGTTTTATCCTAATTCGTTTTTTTAAAATACACATGATATACTAATCATTGAAGATTAATTTAATTACACCAATTGAATTATTTTATTTGATATGTACTTTTCAAAGTTTCTTTTATTAACTTATTTATTTCACCACTTAATAATATTTAAAACTCAAGTACTTATAAAATTTGGTACTCATTTAATTTTTTTATTATGTATTTTATATATTAAAGATTCTTAAAATCTAAAAGAAATAAAACTATGGATTTCATATTTTAGACATTAAATTTGTTATTTACATGAGAATAATAGAATAAAATCTACTTTTGGAATTATACAAAAGAATTTTTGGATTAATATAATCCAAAGATATTGTATTTCCTTCAAATATAGAGTAATAGAGAATAAAATAATATAATTTATTATTTAAAAGTATTGATGGAAAACCTACGATTTTTTTGTTATCAAACAAAATTGAATAAAAAAAAAATTAATATGTATTATTACCTGAAAAATTTAATTACTTGCAATTTTTATGCAAGATAATTTTTTGTAAATATATAGTGATAAGATGATTTTTTTTGCAGATTTTTTACAAGGAATTTCCCATAAATAAATCATTAAATTCGAAAGATAAGACATAAATTTATTAAAAAAATATTTTTAATTTAGTTTCTTCACTTTTTTTGTGATCATTATATTTATATTTTATTTTATGATACAATTAAACACTAATTTATATCCGGACTTCATTCTAAATCCATGAAAAGAAAAGAATAATTTATGGAGTAATATTTTAAAAATTCATTTGAAATAGTACCGAAGAATATATCATTTTGTTAATATTTCTTAAAAAGTTAAATTTGTTTCAAGACTACATAATTTTTGTTTCCTTCAAAAAAGGAGATTTTATTCTTTTATTCTCATATAAATAACAAACTTAATATCTAAAATATGAAATCCATCATTTTATTTCTTTTACATTTAAGAATTTCTGGTATATAAAATAAACGACAAAAAAAAATTATAGTGCCAATTCGTATAAGTATTTGTATTTTAAAACTATTATTAAGGGGTGAAATAAATAAGTAAATAAAGAAACTTTGAAGACTACATATCAAATAAAATAAATTAAACTTTTGGTGTAATTAGATTAATCTTCAATGATTAATATATCATGTGTAATTTAAAAAAAAAAAGAATTAGGACAAAACTTTAATTAAATAATTTTGATAAGTTATACATTTATCAAAAAAAAAAAAGAAATTTTAATGATTCCAAGTAGGAAAGAGAAAGATTTTGAGATGATAAATATATTTTAAGGAAAAAAAGAAAAAGTTGGATGATATTCTTGTCCTAAATAAAACAAAAGTGATATTTATAGGCAATTTTCCAAACATGGGTAATCATTCAGGGAATTTAATCCACGTTATTAGCATGAAACTCTTCCGTCTCAAATTTGAAGGCTAAGGTATGGACAATTCTCAAATAAGTTGTACAATTGTAAAGATATTTGTTTGATTGATTCTGGTACTACTCATATGATATTCAAAGACAGGAAATATTTTTCTCATCTAAACATGGGCAAGATTAATGTTACTATAATTTTTCGTAGTGCTAATTTGATTGAAGGCTTCGGAAAAGCCATTATAATCTTGCTTAAGGGAGCAAAACTCATCATAAATAATGTTATGTTTTCTCCTAAGTCTCGGAGAAGCTTGTTGAATTTTAAAGATATCTGTGAAAATGATTATCATATCAAGACAATTGATGAGATGAATCTTGAATATCTTGGTATCATCAAGAATGTCTCTGGCAAGACATCTGTTATAGAAAAGTTTCTTGTTTTATCGTCTAGCCTGTATTGGACAAAGATTTGTGCAATTGAGGCACATTATATAGTTAATCAGAAGTTTACTAATTTCAATACTTTCGTACTATGGCATGATCAACTGGGACATCCTGAATCTATAATGATGAGACAAATCATAGAAAATTCAAATGGGCATCCATTAAAGAACTTGAAGGTTCTTTCAAATGATGAATTTTCATGTAATGCTTGTTATCAAGGCAAGGTAATTATGAGGCCATCACCAACAAATATTAGGATTGAGTCCCCCGTGTTCTTGGAACGCATAAATGAGGATATTTGTTGACCCATTCACCCACCTAGTGGGTCGTTTAGATACTTTATGGTCCTAATAGATGTTTTTTTAGATGGTCTCATGTGTGCCTATTGTCATCTCGCAACTTGGCATTTGCAAAATTGGTGGTACAAATAATATGATTACGGGCATAATTTTTTGATAATCAGATTAAGTTTATTTGTCTTGATAATGCTGCAGAATTTTCATCCCAAGCATATAATGACTATTGCTTATCGATTGGGATAAGAGTGGAACATCCTGCAGCTCATGTCCACACTCAAAATGGCCTTATCGAGTCATTAATTAAACTTCTACAGTTGATTGAAAGACCATTGCTTACGAAAACTAAGTCGCCTACTTCTATTTTAGGTCATGCAATTTTGCATGCTGCAACACTTGTTCGTCTTAGATCGATAAATTATCATAAATTTTCTCCGTTACAAGAGTCAAGGGCCTAATATATCTCATTTGAGAATTTTGGGGTGTGTTATATATGTTCCCATACAATTATCAAATCGCACTAAAATGGGCTCTCAAAGAAGATTAGAAATATATGTTGGGTTTGAATCACCCTCCATTATTCGCTATCTTGAACCATTATGAGAGATATGTTCACTGCGCGTTTTGGCAGATTGTCGATTTGATGAGATAGTTTTTTAAAAATTAGGGGAAGCAGATAGTGATATCTCATCTTGATCCATGTGCTTCTATTTTTGAGCAAGAAGTACAAAAGATTATTCATCTATAGAAAATTGCAAATCAAATGTCAGACGTATTTACAGATTTAAAAAGGATTATCAAATCACATATTCCTGCAGAGAATATCCCAATTTAAATTAATGTCCCTAAAGGACCATCCACTAGTATCATAGCTAACGAGAGATCACGCTTGAAGCGTGGTAGACCATTGGGTTCTAAGGATCTAAATTCTAGAAAAAGAAAAATAAATGGTCAAGATGACACTATGAAAGATATTCATATGGAAGTTTAAGATTTGAGCAACGTTGATATCCCTGAAGGAATCAATGAACCCGAGACCCAAGAAAATGAGGAACTATCCATAAATTCAAGTGATGTTGGAATTAATTTGAATCAGTCTGAAATAGAAGTGGATTATGTCTTTGCATATAATGTTGCAACAAAAATCATGCAAGATAACGAGGATCTTGAACCTCAATTTGTCACAGAATGTCGACAAAGAAATGATTAGCTAAAATGGCAAGAAGTAATTCAATCAGAATTGAATTCACTTGCCAAAAATGAAGTTTTTGGACCTATATCTCAAACACCTAATGGTGCTAAGCCTGTTGTCTATAAATGAATCTTTGTGCGAAAAAAGAAATGAGAAAAATGAAATATAAAGGTATAGGATATGCCTTGTTGCACAAGGATTTTTATAACGGCCTAGTATCGATTATGAAAAGACATATTCATCAATTATGAATGCAATAACATTGTGTTATCTTATTAGTTTCTATCCATGAGAGACTTAAAATGCATTTGATAGATGTTGTTACAGCCTATCTCTATAAATCATTTGATAATGAGATATACATAAAAATTTTCAAAGGATTGAAAATTCCAAAAGCATATAGTTCAAATACTCAGGTAAATGTATTCCATTAAATCACAAAGATCATTGCATGGTTTGAAGTAATCTGAACGCATGTGGTATAACCGTCTTAGTGAATATTTATCTAAGGCGAATGGTGAAATTTTTTCATGTGTTTTTATAAATAAAACAACATCGGAGTTTGTTATACTTGTTGTCTATGTCAATGATATAAAGATTATTTGTAACACCACGCAAAATCTTACGTTGATAATCAGCCCTTTTAGCTCCTAAAAGCTCTTTGGAAGGTTCAACACTTACAATATTTTAGCTAGGTGTTC
>NC_061121.1:8110992-8167449 GCF_002878395.1 Capsicum annuum
TTCGATGTCAATTTTTAATTTTATTTTTTATTGCTCTGAATCATTTTTTTGCATTTAAATCTTCTCATATGTTGTTCATTTTTAAAAAAATTTATCTTTTCTCACTACTATATTCACCACTTTTGCAGAATTATCATGAACCTTTGCTATACAATTATCACCAACGATCTTTAAAATATATACAACCGCCTCACTATTATCTCGATGTTTACAATTATCATTATAAATTCATCACTGCTAGTAGACACTGTACAATCACTATCCCACTTACTACTAACTCACAATCATTGTCATTAATCATCACTAAGATCTAAAATTAAAAAATAATAATAAAAAGTTTAGATCATGATGCAACCAACAAATAATTTTGTTTTCATTAATTTCATTTTCAAGGAAACATATCACATACTTTTACTTTTTTTTTCAACCAAATAAAACATTTTTAGATTCACCCGCACAAATTCCACATTTTCTCAATACAACTATATGAAAATTCTTGCAAGGTTAATACTTGCCACTTGAACCACTATCTTCATGATGAATTGAATGTGTGTTGAGTGAATGACACACATGTTCCATCAACACAATCACATTTTGTGAAGTCATTTTCATTCTTTTTACCATCTAATTATGTCTTACACTTTTTTAAGCTTGTCGCCACATCTGAAAGTTACAAAACTCATTAGCATTTTATAATACTGACATAATAAAGGACTATAAAAATCAACTGATCTAACAGAAAACGATAAGAGAAAAAGAAATACTTACCACAAGAAACAATCAAGAAAGCAACTAAAAAGCACACAACAATTGAAGCCTTGTCCATCTTTGTGAAACCTGTAAGAATTTTACAGTTCTTGCGACGTCTTATTTATTTGGTTTTATGGATACAACCTAATATAGTATTTAGCTCATAGAACTTTCTAAAGAGAAATTTATTACAATAGTCTTATTTTAGACCTTTTTAGTATTGTGTTTTGCCAAAATTTAAAATTTTGTCAGTGGGTCAATAAAATTCTTTGGACTATCAAAGGTTAGTCAAAGAAATTCGTCTACATTATAAATTTACAATATTCTTATGCATCTTCTTATTAATCTCCACTAAATGCAATTTACATTTAATAAATCTACTCTAATATACGATAAAATGGTGTATTTAATTCTAACTGTTGATCATATTAAATTTTCTAATTCAAAATTTTTAAATAGAAATTTCATTGTGTACCAACATAAGCAAATGCTAATCCCCAAAAGAGATTTTGTTTTAATTGTTACGTGTCTAATTTAAGCCATTTATACTATTAGTTTCTCTCTTTTTCTTAAAAAACTTTACTGACACAACAAAATCGATAAAATTAAATATTCAATTTTGAAGGAAAACTTTGGAGTAACGTATTACCAACCTAACATTGTTAGGTGTACAGAGATAATTAGTAAATTATTAAGAAAAACATATTTAGTGGCTACATAAGTTACATCAAAAGAATTAACCACTTTATTGTCAATTTATATCCACTGACGATATGACATATGAGCTCTGATTTTAGTATCTATATCTATATCTATATCTATATCTATAATCTATAATTTATAATCTATTAAAAGTATGAAGACCTTAGAAAATTGATTTGAATTTTTTGCCCTATAATTGTCTTTTTACTATTTTTAAATTATTATTAAAAAGTGTTTACTATAATAAATATATGGAAAATCTGAATCACCCTAAATATATGACAAGTAAACTCTTACCATAATAATAGTGTCCTTGTCACTTTAGAAGAATATCGATACAAGGAGAGAAAATTAGGAGAATCAATAATAAATTAAGGATTCTACCGTACACACGGCAACCTAAAACCCTCAAACATTGTAAACAAGTTAGGTAAAGATCCTACAATAAGATTTGTGTTACTTCAACCTAATAACTGGGTGATAACTTCAAAAGTGGTCAAACCAGGATGAAATCCGTATTTGACTGATTTCCTTGTTGGAGCTGGTATTAAGGTATGAATTTTGTTGTTAATTCTGGTAGAATGTTGTTGAAGCACTTTATGTACATAGATACGAATTGGAAGATGGAATTTCTTTATAGTAAAATAATAAAGTCATGCTAAAACTCATAGTGTTACAGCCAACGTCAATAGTGATTCACTTTGGTAACAATGATGGAATGAATCTTTCTGCACCTCAAACTTCCGATCTAAAAAGATCTCAAAAAACAATCTTTCTGCACCTCAAACTTCCGATCTAAAGAGATCTCAAAAAGCAATCTTATCGATGACAGGGCCACTAGCAATGCCATTTTCTATGGATCTGGCGAGCACCCTGACCATGTTGTTGTGATTAAGGTAATAATACAACGCGAGAAAGCTAAAATATTAATGTACATTAACAACATATGGTTTGGGATTTCATCAATACGTTTCATATGTTGGAGACATCAATAGGGCAATGGATAATAATATACACCCAAGATCGATTTCATGGGAGGAAAGAGCACCATAGTTATGCACACAACACTTAAGAGGACTCTCTTTTGGAAGCTCCAATATAATTTTGTACAACACTCAGCACAATCGCATTCAGCTCAAAATTTTGTCTATTACTTTGCTTTTTGTATCATATGATAATTGTATATCTAACTTTATTTATTTAACTTTTTTCTTCATGTTTTTCTATTTCAGGCTCTTTGCTGCTTGATTGGAGACAACAATTTCCACGGAATAGTGTTAAAGCATCAATTGTTCATCAATGGAAGTATGTTGAAGCAAAGGTTTTTTTTCCCACCAAAATTGTTTATTTCTTTGTCTTTTCCATCTTGGATAGTCACTCTTTGTTGTCCATACTAGAAAGTAGATTTGCAAAAAGTTAAAAAAAAATAACATTAGACAAAGTTGTTGAAGAAAACCTAAAAACAAACAAAGTTCAACCTGAAAACAAATAAAGATGGAGATACTTCAAAGCTGATGAAGAAAATCTAGAAAAAAATTTGCCCTTCATTAAAAGTTTCGCAATAGATAAAATCACATTTTTACTTTTTCCTTAAATTATTATACTATTATCTTTATTGTATAAACTATTATCTTTATTATATGAAACATTAACTTTAATAAATATATTAATAAAAGATGTTATTTGGGATTTATTGGTTACGTGAGCTTTTCCCAAAGAAAAAGATTTACTAGACTTATTTCCAAAATAAAGGCCGTGTGCTTGAATTTTTGGTTGAGTGGATGAGTTTTTTCCAAAAAATTTTATATTTACTGTAATGTTTTTTTGTTGGGTAGGTCGGTTTGCCCTTTTTTTTTTTTTTTTTTTAAATATTATATTATTTTTTTTTGGAAAATTAAAGGTTGGCTGAAATATATAAAAATATGAAAAACCTTATTGAAATATTAATTAGTGTCCTTTTTTCTTATGAATTCGCTAGGTTTTTGCTTGAACGTCTAGCATATGCACATTCACCAACATTAAGAAGGTAGTCATCTCATTCGATTCTTTATTGTACTATGAAGACCTATAATCGTCAAGTGTAATATGTTTGTAAAATCTAAGCGAAGGTTAATTATTTTTGAGTTATATTATTGCAGAAGGATAAATATAATTTGTGTCATATTTTTGGATGGAAGATAATGATCCAACCTACAGAATTGCAAAAGCATGAAGTTTGGAAAAATATATCTCATCAGCAGTATAATGCAAGTTAAAGTAAATGATATCTCTATAGCATGCAACCATATGCACATATATTTGACAGATAAGAAACATTAGTAGGTGTCTGATATAAATTTCATGATTTGGTGTGTCCTCTTATGCTGTTCAAAATATATGAAAGCAATGATTTTGGTAGACTATACCGACAGCATGATATACCTGTAGCATGATCAAGACAACGTCTAGAAGTCGAAACACAAAGACGAGTATTATACTAGGAAAGCTATATCAATCTTTTCTGCAAAACGCAATCCGAGCAAGGACTTCACTAAGGCGTATTAAACTCTCTAGCTGTGTTAGTGTGGTTGTAATAACCTGCAAAACATTACATGTCATATACCAAGTAGTAGTACTTGTTTGTGGAGATTATTTGAAAAGTTCAATAGAAAGAAAGTCCCTCTATGTTATAGCACATTGTTATTATTTTTCACTTTATCCTTCCCTAACCCTTCCCTAACCTCACTATTGTGAGATAATATTGGCTATATATGTCATCATTATTGATGATAATTATGCCATGTTCCCTATGCAGGGGCCGCGGTAGCTGCCGAATCTTCTACTGATACATGGACAACTGTATGTACCGATGGACTTACCAGTTTTGATCGTTACAAAGGGCGATGCTACCGTATCGAGCGCGTTGTTGGAGAAAAAGATATCTGTTAAAATGGACAATGACCAACTTTAATTGCACATTGTTTTGCAGAGAAATTTTGGATTTTTGAGAGTCACCACTTAATTTTGAAAAGAAATTAAGAAACCTTTAGAAAGTTACTTTAAATGATTCAAAACAAGAAAATCATTTTAAGTTAGAAATTCTAAATAAGTAGTTCCTATTAACGTTTTAGGAAGGTGTTAGGCACCTAAAACGTACGCTAACTTGCGGTTATCTAGACTGTTTGAAAATCGTCTTTAACTAACTTTGAAAAAGTTTACGTTTTTGAAAAGAAAAGCGATTTTTCAGGAATATTTTGGTGTTTATGCAAAATCAGTTTTTTAGCGACTTGACTAAGGATTTTACTAGGTTCGCAAAACACACATAAAGTAAGCAAATAGAAAAAGGAAAAAGGGGAGAAGTAGTGATTTAGGCTTTTAAGCCCAAATCGTCGACCCTATCCTAATCTAGTTGGGTTTTTGACCCATTTTTCACTTGTCCTAATTCTATGTTTTCGAGCCCTTTTCGGCTCGAGTTTTCACTTCACCTGTATTAAATACAACTTTCGCTTCGAGGCCAAAATAAATAATTAAAGAAATAAATAAATAAATACGACAACCATAAATAAGTAACGACAACAAATAAATGAGGCTCGGGTTTCGTCGCCTCTTCAAAAATGGAACTTTAATCTGTGCTCCTTCCTTCAACTCCTTGTGTCCGTGTACAATGAGATTGTCTACTTATGACCTTTAAAATCGACTCAGGAGGGATGGGCCTCAATAGCCCACATTAATAATGCAATAATGGGAATAGGGTCCGTTTGGACTCAAAGGCAGGTTCATGCAAAGAAAAGAAAATAAAGAAATGAATGTAGGCTCCAAATGTTAGCATCTACACAAAAAAGAGAATATGTAAAGAGAATATTTCAGACACGGGAATCGTATTGACCTTCTAATTCGTCTCATAGCAGAAAGTATCACGTCTAGAATTACCCACCAAGGAAACAAATACTTCAAACATCCTTTATCAATGGAATCAATAAAAAATACAACTTATCGTCAACATTCAAACCGACTAATTTGCTATTTCATAAAACAAGCTAGAATATCCCTCTCACGCAAGTAGCCTTACAAAAACCATTAAGAGTTTTAGGATATAACCTCGCCCTTCCCTTCCCTTCGACCGACTCGAAATGAATTTTCAAGAATCAAAGGAAAGATCTTTGAGGACTCGTGGGATTATCGATCTCATTATGGAATATTCACTCATTATTCCCATTGACTTTTCAAGGATTAAGCGGATTTAAGGAGCAGCCCGCATCAGACCAATATAGTCAAATAAATCGGCATTAATAACTTCGCACTAAGAGTAAAGTTAAGAGAAAACAAGGGACACAAATTGAAAGAGAACGCCATGCTAGAACATTGAGACAAGACAGGAATATTCAACTAGACTACGGCAAATAAGTCCATGATAAAACAGAAGACAAAACTTCCATCATTTATGGCATCCAACAACTACGCTTGCAGATTAGAAAACATACAACAGAATCAGAAAACATCAAAGTTGACAACTTCAAGGTAGAGACAACTAAGGACCTGCCTCTTGCACCTTAAAAGATCAATCACAGAATGCGTTAAAGAGGAAAATGTCAGCTGGAGTTGCACACTATCGAGACACGAACATACTACATAAAATTTAGTTGTCCTAGAGCTAGACGCAGATGTACAGAGTAGGTACTACCCTTCACAACCTCGAACATATTATATGATGCGCAACTTGACAGTGAAAAACTCAAGCAACAAATTAACGTCTTATCGCATAAGCTCATACAAGAAGACAGATAGCACGTTGTGTCAGAATATGTTGTTTAAACTGTCATACAGATTACTCAATTCTTCAGAAATAGGAACATTCGTATGAAATTTAGGAGTATTTACAGGTAGTAAGTAACCATCTTTTGATCATCTAGGATATAGTACAAGCGACTAAGATATGCAGGAACGTCTAACAACTAAAAGAAAACATTTTTTAGCTGGCCTGAATACAGAAAGGAACAAATGTTCAGGTATTGCAAAAGTGCATAAATCACAGCATATGGCATCTGAAGATTCAAACATAAGGCAGCTTAAAGAGAAAATCGTCTAAAAATCAAACTTAAAGCAGCTTAGAAAGATGCATATACTTGCCCCAAACAGAACATGAATAATACCACTATTTACAACCAAATACCTCAATGTATCCCCAACATATCTCTTCAGGAAAAACAAATTCTCTTCATCAAAACCAAATCGAAAAACTACAGAATATTCAAATTATTGATTCATGCTACACACTTGCATATAACTCACATCGCCATAGATCATGAGACAGTAATCAAAGTAGTCGATAGTGAAGCTTATGATGTGCATACTGATTCGGCTAAGAAAGCGATCACAAACACAAGCAAATTCCAGCCTCATTCAAGATAAACAGATAACTATTTCTACGCAGAAAGAGGGGATGAAGCAGGAAACAACAGAATTAAAAGGGACAAGCGTTTACCTCTTTCGGGGCAGCAAACCGGGACAACGAACTAGCGTCGGACTCCCAACCACCGAAAATACATATTCGCAGTCAACTCGAAGCCCTAATTTATACGACAAACTGAATTTTCGAACCCCAAAAATTTCCAACCCGTGTTTCTGCCTTTTCAAGAATTTTTTTTCTCCTCCAGTAGAAACAAGAAAATTTTTCTCTCTTTTGAGACTCCAAGTTTCGAAACTCTCAGTTTGGATTTTCCAAATCTAAATTTTTGAATCCAAGAATTCCCAGCCTAATTTTTCGAACCCCAGGATTTCCTCCTCTTTAGACCCCAAAATTTCGGCCCAAAAGAAAATCCTTCTTTTTTTTTCGGACCCAAAATTCCCAAAAGAAGAGAAAGACCCCAAAATTTCCGACCCCTCAACTAGTTCCCAAACCTCCTTTATATAGACGAGAAGAGAGGGCCCAAAATCAGTCTTCAAACGATGTGGGAAACAATCCCACTCAGGGGCAATCTAGGGATTTTCGAATGGGGAAAAACATTCAAATTCCGAATAGGGTTTTGCCCCTCAACCCCTTGTACCAATTTTGGAACCTTCTTCATGAAATCTAAAAAAAGAAGCTAACTGATTCCCTTCACGAACCAATCAAAAATTGCCAAAGACTACGAATTCGTACCAAATAATCCGTGATTTGCGGAGGTAGCCGTTAGAGGGGGATACCTAAGCGTGTTGCTAGAGGGTTCTCGAATTTTCTTGGTACCAACTCGCGTGAGAGCCATATGATAGGTAAAAGAGGGAAGATGGGTGGTTTGGGTATCGATTTTGGGTTTGAATCGGGTATGGGATTTGGAGATTTCGCGATGTAGGGTTCGGGTCGTTGGTGTTTGATTGCTGATTGATGTAGCTTTTCTATGTTTATACGCCGTTTGTGAAGAAGAAAAGGGGACATGGCAATGGGCCGGGTCGGACAGCTTTGGGTGGGGTTGAAATTGTTGTGGGCTGCTGGAGAGAATTGGGCCTGGGGCAATTGAGTTTTGGGAGTGGGTTTAAAATTGGGATTGGGGTTATTTAATTTGGGAATTTGGCCAATTCATTTAAGTTTTGGCCGAATAGAAAATCAATTAGCCAATTGTATCGCGATTGTGACCGATTTGATTTCAATTATGACCAAATATAATAGATTGGCTAAATTAAGTCAAAATTCGAAATGAATTTAATATCTCCTTTAATCCCGAGCTTCTTGATTCGATAAAATCAAGCACATATTTAATCAAATAAATTATTTTTGAGAATAAGTTATATTTAAATCAAGATTTTGATCATTACATTTATTTTTAAAGATTATCCTTAATTAAAATTCGATATTGATAAAAATGTTCATTTAAATGACATCATTTATACAATCTCGTATATGTAAATACAAAAATATATAATTATCACTTAAATAATAGATTTAGCCCAAATACATATTTTAAAATGTGTTTATTTGAAAAAAATAATTGTTGCGATTTTATTTAAAAATCGAAGAAACTCGAGATTAAATATAGTTATGGAGGGTAAAAATTAGGTGTCAACACACATGATTTCCAGTTGGGTGTATCAAATAGGATACGTTAATTAGTTTCTTGAGATGAATCCAATTGGACAGGTATGTTATAATCTGCTCGCTGACTTGGGTTGTTGAGAAGACGAGTTGAATAAGTTTAGTTCCTGAAACATGAAATGTGGAGCTTAAATTGTTGGGAGGGCATTGTTTGGTTTAAGTCGAAGTTACCGATTTAAAAAAAAATCTACATCTTGAACCAATTTTTTAATCTAATTGAGTGCAAAAATATATATGAAGAAAAGGTAACATTACAGCTTAGTTGATCCGATTACTTTTTAATAAATTTTAATTAAAGTAAATACATAAACTCTAGACCAATTTTAATTTGTTTCTTCAATATTCACATAGAAATTTACTAGAATTGTTCGATTTGTGTGGAGTTATTCGTTTCTCTGTAACCATGTTACAAATTAATTAATTTTGAAATTATGGGTGAATTACAGAGAAAGAGCATGACTATATTTAGCGTGGTAGAAAAGAAATATCAATTATTTAATCGAAAAGAGGGATTGACTGACATGAAATTTGCAGGTTAAATTTCGCATTTCTAAGTGAAACCAAGTCAAGTTGCACAACTTTATGAATTATCAAGTATTAATTATCGGCTTACTGAAGACACCAACCGTAATTTAAAGGATTGTCAATGTATTCACCTACCTTATTTGTATCATAGATATTTACAATACTATATAACTAATTAAATAAATTCTCCATCTTTATATGTTCTTAAGATGTTGAATTATTAAATTTATTTTATTATTTAAATAAATATTATATTTAATCTAATATTTGAACTCATTAAAGTGAAATAATGCGCAAAACGTGTACACTTAACTAGTAATATTAAAATGCATAAACACCAATGTCAAATATTAATTTCTTAAATAAAGTAAACAAATTTTCAGAAAAATTTGATAAATTCTCATAGTTGAACAAGTCCTAATATATAACTTGTTTGATCAAACTTATAAAATTAGCTTATTTTGATAAGTATTTTTTTAAAAATGATTTTAGAAAAAGTATTTTTGGTGAGAAATTAATTGGGAAATAAATTTAAGAAATTACTTTTGAGTAGCAATTAGTATTATCAAGCTTTTAAAAGTGTTTAAAGTATTTTTTTTTCTCAAATTATTTTTTTAAAATAGTACTTTTGGGAGAAACTATTTTTCTAAGTTTTAAAAATATTGCTACTACTCAGAAGCTCTTATTTTCTTCGAAAAGCTTGCCAAACGCCTCAATTTTTTTTAACAAAATA
This sequence comes from Capsicum annuum, assembly GCF_002878395.1. Taxonomy (NCBI): domain Eukaryota; kingdom Viridiplantae; phylum Streptophyta; class Magnoliopsida; order Solanales; family Solanaceae; genus Capsicum; species Capsicum annuum. The sequence goes on from NC_061121.1 coordinate 8,120,748, forward strand.
AACACCTTTTAGAAAAAAAAAACCACTTTTGAAATTTTTTTTTAACCAAACAGGCTGATAATCAATAAAAAAAATTTAAAACTTTATAACACATAAACTTTAAATTAGGGAGAGTTGCACCTAAAAGAGACAAATGATTTTGTCAATTAAAAACTTTATAACACATAAACTTTAAATTAGGGAGAGTTGCACCTAAAAGAGACAAATGATTTTGTCAATTAAGTGGATGTCCTTCGGATTTTTAAAATTGGAAAAAGGGATGAAGTCATTTCAACTTTTTATTGTTAAACTTTTATTCCAATAGTCGTAAAAGTTGTCTCAACAACTATAGCAGTTGTTTCAATAACTATAGAAATTGCTTGATAACTGTGTAAAGTTATTGAACAATTGAATACTCTATTAGTTGACCCCTATAGACTTGACACGCCCATTAAGAAAAATATTTATTATGGGTCTATTTTACCAAATTAATCTTATTAATTATTCTTTAAAAATATAAATTTGAATATATACAACTTGTTTAGTCATTTAATGAATGTAAAAGGGCCCAATATACTCTTCAAGTATTGAAAATGGTTCTAAAATACCCTTCATCTATCTATTGGCTCTAAAATACCCTTTCATCCCCCTATTTGACTCTATTTTACCCGTTCATTCACTATTTGTCTCTATTTACCTTTTTCTTTAACAAAAATTTTTAGAAAATAATTAATATTTTTATTTAATACATATCAATTTCTAATTGATTGAAATTTAATTATTAAAAACTTACTAATCTCTAAATCCAACCCGAACCCAACTTCAAATAACTTGACCCGGCAACAACCCAATCCAACGACTCTTCCATGGTTGGAGTCACTGGTACTAGAGCCATTGGACGCAATCGGAGTCCTCTTCCGACAACTCTACTTTCAATAGTTTTTGTTGCTTTCTCTATCTATCAAAGAGGAGTCCATTTTCCAGACAAGAAACTTTGTGAACTTTCTGCACCTTTACAAATTTTGATGACAATTACAAGCATTTATTTTCTTAGGATTTCTCCATTTCTATTTTTTTTTAAAAAAAGTTAACTTTTTGTATTTTCTGTTTTTTTGGTATTATTAAAAATGTTGAGATGATGATCACACTGGGCCTTAAATCCTTTGATGGACTGTCACACCTCTTTTTTTACCAAAAAGGTTTATTTTATTTTAAGGTTTGAAAAAGGTTTTATTATTAGGTGGCAAAAATAAAAATTTATTTCGAAAAGAACTGTTTACATTCAAAATCAGAGTCGCCACTTGGCATGAATCAGGTGTGCCAAGTCACCTTTAGAATTTCTTTTTTTAAAAACAGTTTGACTCTAAAAACTGATCCGTGAACAGGGGTTCCAGTTAAGAAATTTCGTTAACCGAGGGGAAGGTGTTAGGCATCTCTCGATATCGTGGTTCGACAACGATCGCTTCATGAAAGTTATCGGCTAGTACGACACTATAAAGTGCATAAACCACATAAAACACACACAAAAAAATCAATAAACAACCAAATAAAATAAGTTAAAAAAATAGTGTCCAGACCAATTATTACAGTCCAAAATAAAAGATACCGAAATAAACCTACGCTAACCTACACTAGTCCTAAACTATACTCTACCTGATGCCTCAGGCCTTGATCACGAACATCCTTCACATACAAGATACTTCAGGGTATACCCCGGTGAATAAGTACAAATGAACTCAGGACATTCCCCGGCTAAATGAATACATTTTCTAATTTCAAGCGACCAAATGAAACAATCTCAAGCACAAAAATTCAATCATTCAACAATAGTCAATTTCTACACTTTTCCTACCCAACTTAGTATTTGCCTACCTATTTGACGGCCTAATCATGACATTATCGTGTTAGACAAAATTAGCATTTTAATTCTGAATTAAATAACCATAAATGGATCAAACAAACCAATATTCACTTCTAATCCACTTTCAATCCCCGCCTAATTTCATTTTTAATGATTGATTAAACTGATTCTTAGGACTATCAACTCAATTTCTCAATTCAATTTTCAAACGTATGAATCCAACAACTAAGCACATACATACAACAATCATAACCTCAAGACATCACATGAAGATGAAATAAAATAAGAATAGAGTTGAAGAATTGAACCTCAATCAGTGATTTTATTTTGATCAAACCGAATTACTTGATTTGAGAGCTGCTGGACCTCAAACTAGACCCAAACTCGACAAACCTCGGTCCCAAACTCGATTTAATTATTAAATCAGGCCAAAAATATTGAAATAATGACAACTCGCAATAGATTTTGCCTAACGGGATTCAAATCGGAGTTTCACCCATTATCTTCATTTTCATGGACTAGTTGTGGCTTTGTTGCTGACTTTCCGATGGATTTAGACTATTTTGGTTAGTTTTTATGCATTTATGGTGAGATGTTCCATCGCCAGAACAACGATAATGGCGGTGGACTGCTGGGACTAATTTTGGCCATTGGTTATGAATTTTGGGTGATTGATGAGGCTGGTTTCGGTGTCACCCAGTGGGGATTGCTTCACCGGCGTTTCCTCTCTTGATTCTCCTCACTATGTGCGTATGTGTACAATTATTATTTTTTGTGTGTGTTCACTGTGTGGTGTAAATTATGAGTATCCATAAGAGTGTGTGTAGGTAGTGTATGGGTGATGAATGGAAATGGAAGGTTTTTTGTTGTGTTGTTGTATGCGCGTGAATCCTCTCGAGAAGATGAATTATTGTGTGTGTATATATTCCTATTCTAGGTGTGTTCTTCAATGAGAGCGACGATTTTACTTGTTTGTGTTTCCAATATGTGCGAGGTATGTGTGAATACATGAGAGTGAAGCTGATAGTGAATTGTATCTCCCCTTCTGTGAATAAAAGTAATGTGTATAGATGTGTGTGAGTGTGCAGGAATTGTAAGTGGAAAAAATGTGGGATAGGAGTACGGGTGTGATGTGTCAAAGTTGTTATGGTAGGTTGTTATTCTTATTAAGATGAGGTGTTAAAAGTTGTTAAGAATTTGTTGGATTTGTTATTGTTGGGAACTTATCACATGGGCTAGGGTACGTGGTAAGACAGGATAAAAAAAGGAAAAAAAATAACTTTGGGAGGAACAAAATTACGTGTCTACCTCATGCCCCTCTTTGGGTGTAAATACAAAGTGTTTTCAGATAAAAAAGTAGCCAACGAGACCGAATTATAATCCGACCATTATTCAAAGGGAGGAAATAGAAGGAATGAATGCAATAAATTCTTAATTTTGGACATCCTACTTACCTAGATTATAAGGGGATTAAGTCAAAGGTATTTCAAAGGGTTGAAAGGAGAGAAACTATACCGAGTTGGAGATTCGAGTGAGGTCCTGTCGAGGTTCCGGTCTGCGACTCTGCCATTAAATCAAAAAATGAAATTACAAGTCAAAACATAAATTAAATTACAAAAGTTCTATTTATGCAGCTTTCCTTGGCTCTCGACTTGCTATTTCATCACCCTGTTCTTCGAGCAGGCTCCCGACTTGCAATTTCATCACCTTGTTGCTTAACTTTCAATTTCTTCACCCAGTTCTCCAAGCGAGCTCTTGACTTGCTATTTCTTCAATCTGTTGGCTTTCAATTTCTTCACCTTGTTGCTTGGCTTTCAATTTCATAATCATGTTGCTTAACTTTCTATTTATTTTTCATGTTCTTCAGACGGGCTCCTGAAATCGCATTAAAACTAGAAAGAAAATTATCTCAAACAAAGGTAATGATAGAAATCTCACTTTCAAAAATAAAGTCTCATTTTTCATAAGGGTCCTAAATGATGCTTTCAATAACTGAATTAAATTTTTGCCCCAGTTTTTCATCAGAAAACTTTTGCAAATGTCAAATCCAATCATAACTACTTACATGTTGCAATGATGAATCAAGACTCTGACTAAGAAATACATCTCTTGAGAGTTAAATTAAATGACCAAAACTAGGAAGTGCGTCTCCTAAGAATTAAAGTAAGGAATTCCAACTAGAAAGTGCGTCTTCTAGAGGTAAAGGTTTAAGTTAGGAAGTGTGCCACCTGACAATGAAAACTGACAAGGAAGTGCATCTCCTAAGGTTTAAGTACAATGACTAGACTAGAAAATGCATCTTCTAGGAGTGAAGGTTCAATTTAGGAAGAGCATCACCTAATAAATGAAAGCTGAATTACTCAGATAAGGAGGTGCATCTCCTAAGGGTTGCATGGAAGGACTCGACCACAAAGTGCATCTTCTAGGAGTAAAGGCTTAAGTTAGGAAGTATGTCACCTAGCAAGCGAAACTTGAACTACCCTGACAAGGAAGTGCGTCTTCTAAGGGTTAACTACTCAACTAGAATGTACATTTTCTATGAGTAAAGGATTATGTTAGGAAGTGTGTTTTCTAACAAGTGAAACTTGAATTACCCTGACAAGAAAGTGCATCTCCTAAGGGTTAACTACTCAACTAAAAAAATACATTTTATAGGAGTAAAGGCTTAAGTTAGGAAGTGAACTACCTAACAAGCGAAACTTGAATACCCGTCAAGGAAGTGTATCTCCTAAGGGTCAAGTGAAATGACTCGATTAGAAAGTGAATTTTCTAGGAGTCAAGACTTAAGTTAGGAAGCGCATCACCTAACAAGTAAAATTTGAATTACCCAATCAAGAAAGTGCGTCTCCTTACAAATACCACTTGAATTACCCAGATAAGAAAATGCGTCTCCTTCCATGTGCCACCTAAATTAGCCAGATAAGGAAATGCGTCTCCTTACAAATGTCAATTGAATTACCTAAATAAGGAAATACGTCTCCTTACAAATGCCGCTTGAATTACCCAAACAAGTAAATGCGTCTCCTTAAAAATGCCACTTAAATTATCCAAACAAGAAAATGCATCTCCTTACAAATACCACTTAAATTATCCAGACAAGGAAATGCGTCTAATTACAAACGCCACTTGAATTATCCAAGGAAATGCGTCTCCTTACAAATGCCGCGTCAATTACCCAAATAAGGAAATGTGTCTCCTTACATATACCAATTAAATTATCCAGACAAAGAAATGTGTCTCCTTACAAACGCCACTTGAATTATCGAAGAAACTGTGTCTCCTTACAAATGCCACTTGGATTACCCAAATAAGAAAATGTATCTCCTAAAGATTAAATGGAAGGAATCAACTATAAGGTGTGGATTCTAGGAGTGAAGGTTCAATTTAGGAAGTGCATCACCTAATAAATGAACCTGAATTACCCAGATAAGAAAGTATGTCCTATAGATATTGAATTATGAGTTTTACCATGGTTTTAATTACCAAACCTGTGCAACAACATTACCTCTTACATTTTTAGAAGTGAGAAATTACGACCTTTGATTTTTAGGATTTTATGTCCTTGATTTGCAGGTAACATGTGTTCCTGTTTCATACAAAATAATTTTATGAGTTTAAGAACACAGTGGTTGGTTTGTTGATTTAGATTTTGCGACAATTGCTCTTGTCCCCGTCATATTTAATCTTGCTTCCAATAACTAGCATATGTCATTGACTTGCTGCATCATTGACCTGAACTCAGGTTATTAAGAGTGACTTTGAAACAAAACACAGTATCACCGCTTTGCCATGCTCCTCAGATAAACCCTTTGAACCTTGATATTTCTATGAGTTCCCAGACTTGTCTGCTAACAAAAATTTCTACATGTCTTATTTTGGCTCACAGTCATGTCTCTTTCACATACTGGCCTTTTGTCTTGTTTTGTACAATTGAAGAAGTTGGTAGCCAGTTTTGAAATCTTTTCTCGCTTGATTTGACATTGATTTGACTCAAAGACACAAGAAAAATGACTTTCCATTTGAATAATTATCTCAAGAAAAAAATAAAAATCTAAAGAAGAAAGAAAAGACAATGAATGTCCCCATTTGAAACAAAGAAATAGAAGATTTATCTAAAAGGACATTCAACTTTAATGATTATACCATGCATTTTGGATTAAGCTACATGATCTTTCTATCCAAACTTTCTACCAAATATTCTTGAGTTAATGACCCCGAAACTGATTTACTTCCTCGGTCAAGTTACATTCAGAGACCTTATTCAGCTAGTGGCACCTTGAAGGGTTTTCGTCAACAGGCTTCTCTTATTTTTCTCACCCTTGCCTTACGGTGCTCGTGAGGGTTTTCACTAATAAGACTCTTATTTTTATTTCCAACTTACAGTTGTCTTATGATTCCCGTGAGGGTTTTCACCAATAAGATTCTCTCATTTTATTTCTCTTCTAATTCTTTATATCGAGGAAGACAAGCAGTACCCTAAATGCATCATCGTATCCATTGCATGCTTAGCCTTAACATTCTCAAGCATTGATCTAAAGGTCTTCCTTTGGTTGTAACTTGACTTTAGGATAGGGTTAGAAAGAAAGAATGACATGAGGCCCAAACGACATTGAAATGGGGCGGACTTACAACTTTTGGAATCGGCTCAAACAACAAAGATTAAGTCATGCCCCAGTTTTTTTTTAACTGGACAATTCTAAATTGTTCATTTGGTTGGACCGAGCCTAGAGTAGGGCAGCCTACTTATCTCACCCTCGAGAGAGGAAAATCAGGTCACATGTAGTTCTGACAACTTGTTTCTTTGCTTGACTCTGATTTCTTTTTTTCTTTTTACTGACTCTTTTTCTCTTTGAAACTTTTCTGATTCTATTTTTCTTGACACTCATGTCTTATCTTCCTTTTTGACATATTTTTTCTATCTTATTATTTTTTTGAAGCTTATTTGACTTTATTCTTTTGCTCGATATTTTTTTAAGCTTTGCTGGCTCTATCTTGATTTCAAAAGAGGGGTATGATTGAAAATAGAACTAAATCTCAAATGGGGTAAACAAAGGATGACACAATGTTTGGATAGCAGAATGAAATGCCTTTGTCATATCAATCCTTGAAAATACAAGTACATATATATGACAGTGAAAGATGAAGATCATTTGTGATATTTTTCACAGCACTAACTTTAACTAGACATGTGTGTCACATCTTCTTGTACCATTGTCAAACATACAACTCCACCTTTTTTGTACATTCCTCACATCGAACGACTCATGATTTCATGGAGCTGATTTTCTTTCTGGCCCACTTGATATAGGATCGCTCATCTACTATTTGACCTTATTGAGATATGCCCTTCAATTGATGACCTAGTTATTCTTCTGATTCTTAAAATAATTGCCTTAAATTTCAAACAAGACTTCAACTTTGTCACCAACTGTTTCACATTCTACTTATTTTATCTGATGTTTTTTTTTCTAAATGAAACATTTTGATTCAAAGTTCATACTTAAACTAGATGTTAAGATCCAGCTAAAAATTTTGCTAGCATGTCATATCACTAGAACCAACATAAAATGTACTATGTAAAGAAAACAAGCAAACAACACATATTTAAAACACAAGGAAAAAGGGACACTCTATTTAGTTGAAATGAAAGATAGAAGGGTTTGAACATAAATGACAATAGGAAAAAACAAGATAGATTCCGAACTACAACCCTAAAATAATTCAGATAACAGAAAATAAAATAAAATAAGCTACCAAACCTTTCCTAGTAAGGAGAGGAGTGACTTCTTAATTGTTGAGCCTGACATATTTTCCACTGGTTTGCACATCAACATGACTGGAGGTTTCACCACTATCAATGTTCTGCACCATAATTGATTTATCTTGAATTATCTTTTCTATTTCTTTTTTCAACGAACAACAATCTTCAATACCATGATCCTGAACATCAGAATGATATACATATCGTACATTAGGATAAAAATTTCTTAAATGCGGGTTAGGAGTATAACCATGGAGAGGAGTGACCATGCCCCACTGTACCAATCTTTTGAATAAACTAGCATATGACTCTCCAATTAGTGTAAATCTATCCCTTGACTTCTACCTCATTTCAGTATTTGGCTTAGATAAAAAAATCGGGCCTAAAAGGGCTTTGGTATATTTGTGGAGTTAGAGGATGACTCTGAGGAATTAATATGTGCCATTGTGGCTAAGATAGGGGTTGAACATATGGTTGTGTGTTATATACTAGATATGTTGCTGGGGGAATAGAGTATAATGGATTTTGGGACTGATTATGTGGAGCTTGGGCGTGAACTTGGGCTTGAGCCTAAGGGTAACAACGACGTGGTTTTCTTGACCGTGCCCGCTTTCCAACTATAATAGCAGATGCATCTTCCTCATTATTCTTCCCTCCTACACTTTCTGAGCTCTTTTGAATTGCTTGAGTAGTCGCTTTCAATATTGCAAACTCATAATATGACCGATCTTAATTCTATCTTCTATCATCTCCCCCATTTTGAGGACCTCAATAAACGACTTGCTTAATCCAAGTAACAAGTGTTGATAATATGTTTCATCCTGCGCTTGAATAAACACCTCCACTATCTTGCTTTCTTTCATTGGCGATTTCACCCTAGTAGCTTGTTTACGCCATCTACTCGCATATTCTCTTAAACTTTCAGTACTCTTCTTCTTCATATTAGTTATGGATTTCTCATCAGGAATTAACTCCACATTGTATTGGAATTATTGCACAAATTCATTATCTAGGTCATCCCAACTATTCCATTTGTCGATGTCTTGGTCAATAAACCATTCTGAAGCTAAATTTGAAAGACTCTCACCGAAATAAGCCATGAGTAATTTTTCCTTCACTCCAGCACCCCTTAGTTGGTTATAATAATGCCTTAAATGTGCCACTAAGTCCCCATGCCCATCATCTTTCTCAAACTTTGGCATTTTAAAACCAAGAGAGAGATTAATACCTGGAAACATGCACAGATATTTATACAATACACTTTTATAACCCTTGATCCCCTACAAGTTTCTCATGGCTTATTCTAAAATCTTTAATTTTTTGGTTATGCCCTTCTATTCTTCCGTCACAACAGGCTTCTCAGTGTTAAGAGGAAATTCAAGAGGCTGAGTGTAGCCATAAGGACCAGTCGCCTTAAATGTGGGCTCGGGAGCATAATGTTGATAATAAAAAATATTCAATACAGGTTCTCTCATAGAGTAAGAAGGCAAAACAAGTGACTGAACATCAAAATCAGGAGCTTCAGGTGAGAGTGCTGCTACAAAAACATGAATAGTAGGAGGAGCCGAGCATGTGGTAGTTTTGTGTTGAGGAGTGAGGAAATAGATATTGAAAGTGATATGATAGTGCTGCCCCGAAGTAGACCCTGATGCCTGTTGTGGCATGTCAATAGAAATGAGAAATTTTACATGTGACACCGGGGCAAGTTAGACAGATATTCCAGATTATCAGTGGGAACTGTAAGAGGAGGCAACACGTTATCCCCCACTCGATACATTTCTCTCAATTGTTTCCTTAATTTCTAAATCTCTTCATTAGGTTTTAAGTTCTCATTCTTCGAACTCTCTATCTGATTAGTGAAAACAACATCAGTATCCTTGTTGGACATATTTTTCTCTTTGAGTTGGTGTAATATGGAGGACCATCCAAAATACAGCAAACCAACCAACTCAAACTAACCAAACAAGAGATAACAAATGCATTAGAGTTCAACATTCTTTTCAAAATCACTTTTTGTTTCTCTTTGTTTTCTTTTTTAAAAGATTAGTGAACCCTAGAAGGGCGCCTACGTATCTTACTCTTGAGAAAGGAGAATCAGGTGTGCGTAGTTCTTGAAGTTTTGACACAACATGGCCAATCGAACTCTCTTTATTTTCTTTTTTTTTTAAACTTTGAGAAGAGAAGAAAACAGCAAATAGTCAAAAGAATTGACGAAAATCTTTTTAAATTTTCAGCTTTAAACTTCATATACAAAATGAATCTATGATTACCAAAGCAAAATCTTTTTGGGTTTTCGATTTTAAATTTCATACAAAAATGAAACTTGAAACTATTAAAGGAAAATCTTTTTGTAGTTTTCTTTTAAAGATGTATATAAAACACTTACTCTAAATGAAGAGTGAAGAAAATCTTTTTGAATTTTTTAAATATGATCACCGGACCCATGAAGGGCTGCCTACGTATCTCACTCTTGAAAGAAGAGAATCAGGTATGCGTAGTTCATCCAGATTGAAAAATTTAGAATTAAATAACAAACTGAACCTTGAATTAAGAGACACGATCAAAGACAAATGATGAAAAATGCCATTAAAGTCTTTTTTGGATTTTTAATTTGACACTTCACATAAAACTGACACCAACAATTAGGAAAGGAAAATCTTTTTAGTATTTTTCGTTATACGAAATGTCCAAAACTTCTGCCATTTCTTTTTTGTACTTTTATTTTATAAAAAGCTTCTATTGAAAAAATCTTTTTGAATTTTTTAAATTATGAATACTTGTTAAAGAGAACAAAATAAAAATCTTTTTGATGTTTTTTTTATTTTTTGAGAAAATGAATACGAAAGGTAAAAAATCTTTGTGAATTTTTGGATTGTAGAAAATAAAATCCATGAAACTCCTAAAAACTACGAGACTCTTTTTCTTCTTTTCTTTTTCTTGCCTAAATACACGCTTCTTTAATTCTAGCACATGCTTTTCCCCAATCAGTTTGTCAAATGACCCTGTTATCCTAAAAAATACAACAATTAGGACGTAAGAATGCTTTTATGGTTAGTCTTCTATAAAGAATAAAGTGGGTCCCACTAGGTCTTAATATGATGCAGATAAGTATGATCTAAAGACTGACCTAGGTTGGGGTCCACTAACAAGGCTGTTTGGGGGTGCATATGGTCGATAGTGGCTGCGATTGCTTTCCAGTTACTCCATACATTTGACGGCTCCCCCTCCTAAAGTAAGGATGACTCAACTAGAGTTCGCGTACATGACCTATACTCTGAAGTTTTTTGTGAAAGAAGTGACTTAGGGTAATGCATATGATGCCAAATATAAATAGTAACACATAAAGAAAGACTATAAACAAAGAGCACGTAGGCATTCAATAATAATAAAACTAATAACACAAATAATAACACAAACAAAATATTTATACACCTATTGTGTCAATCTAAGTCGATACAACTCAAAAATAAGCTCAAATTCTGAAAAATTCCAGCAGAATCGCCAGAGCTATCACATCCTTTTTTTTAACCAAAAAGATTTATTTTAGTTTAAGGTTTGAAAGAGGTTTTATTATTAGGTAAAAAAAAATGACAATTTGTTTCGAAAAAGATTGTTTACATTCAAACCCAGAGTCGCCACTTGGCATGAATCGAGTGTGCCAAGTCACCTTTGAAAATCCTTTTTCAAAAATAGTTTGACTCTAAAAACTGATCCACGAACAGAGATTCCAATTAAGAAATTCTGTTGACCGAGGGGAAGGTGTTAGGTTCGACCACGGTCTCTTCGTGGAGTGTATCGGCTAGTACAACACTATTAAATACATAAATCACATAAAACACACAAAAACAAACCAACAAATAACCAAACAAAACAAGTCCAAGAAATAGTGTCCGATCCAATTATTACAGTCCAAAATAAAAGATACTAAAATAAACCTACGCTAACCTACACTTGTCCTAAACCATGCTCTACCCGGTACCTCGGGCCTTGATCACGAACACCTTCACATACAAGATACTTCGGGGCATACCTCGGTGAATAAATACAAATGGCCTCGGGCATTCCCCGACTAAATGAATACATATTCCAATTTCAAGCAACAAAATGAAACAATCTCAAGCACAAAAAATTCAGTCATTCAACAATCATCAATTTCTATAATTTGCCTACCCAACTTAGTATTTGCCTACCCATTTTACAGCCTAATCATGACACTATCGTGTTCGACAAAATTAACATTTTTATTCAAAAATAAACAACCATAAATGTATCAAACAAACCAATATTCACTTCTAATTCACTTTCAATCCCCGCCTAGTTTCATTTTAAATCATTGATTAAACTGATTCTTTCGGACTATCAACTCAATTTCTCTTTTCAAATTTCAAACCTCCGAATCCAACAACAAAGAACATATACACAACAATCATAACCTTAACACATCACATGAAGATGAAATAAAATAAGAATAGAGTTGAAGAATTAGATCTCAATCGCTAATTTTATTTCGATCAAACTGAATTACTTGATTCGAGTGCCGCCAAACCTCAAACCAAATCCAAACTCAACAAACCGCAGTCTTGAACTCAGTTTAATCACCAAATCAGGCCAAAAATATTAAAATAACAACAACCCGCACTAAATTTAGCCTAAAAGGGATTGAAATTGGAGTTTCGCCAGATTAGCTTCATTTTTGTAGACTAGATATGAATTTGTTGTTGACTTTCTGATGGATTTAGACTGTTTTGGTTGGTTTTGATGCGTTTATGATGAGATATTCCATCGCCGAATAGCGACAATGAAGGTGGACTGCTGGGGCTAATTTTGGCTGTTAATTTATAAATTTTAGGTGATTGATGAGGCTGGTACCGGCGTCACCCGGTGGGGATTGCTTCTCCAGTGTTTTATCTCTCGATTCCCCTCACTATGTGCGTGTGTGTGCAATTTTGTTACTATGTGTGTGTGTTAGCTGTGTGGTGTAAATTATGAGTATACATGAGAGTGTCTGTAGGCAGTGTATGAGTGATGAACGGAAATGACAATTTTTTCTCTGTGTTGTTGTGTATGCATGAATCCCTCCCGAGAAGATAAATTACTGTGTGTGTATATATTCATACTCTAGGTGTGTGCTTTAATGAAAGTAATGATTTTCACCGTGTGTGTTTTCTATATGTGTGAGGTATATGTGAATCCATGAGGGTGAAGCTGTTAGTGAATTGTATCTCCCCTTGTATGTATGAAAGTAATGTGTATATATATATGTGTGAGTGTGTGGGAATTGTGAGTGAAAAAAATGTGGGGTAGGGGTAGGGGTATGATGTGTCAAAGTTGTTATGCTAGGTTGTTATTTTTATTAGGATGAGTTGTTAAAAGTTGTTAAGAATTTGTTGGATTTGTTATTATGTGGAACTTATCACATGGGTGAGGTATGTGGTAAGACAGGGTAAAAAAATGATAAAAAAATAACTTTAGGGAGGGATAAAATTACATGTCTACATGGACAATGCAGCCTAAGAAGTTATGTCTAGTCACTCTTTTCATGAGATAAAATAGAGCTGTGAAATGATACTTTTATTTTGGATTATTTTCTGAATATCTTCTGAAAATACAACCTTTACCACTTTTTAATGTAGAGTTTTTCTGTCTTAATATCTTGAATTTGATGAGATTTTAGTTTAATCTCTCTCAGATTTGACTACTGAAATACAAATTTCTTTTTTTTTCAAGGCTCGAATAAACTACTGATGCTATAACAAGTAGGACATTGCTTATTCAACAAAGCTGGGTAGAAAAAGCAGCAGAAACTATGAAAGTAGAGTTGCTGAAAGAGGACCTCTGGTTGCATCCGATGGCTATAATACAGTGGCTTATCCATAGAAGATCAATTGGGTTGGGTCGGATGGATGGTCAAGTTATTTGAATTTGGATCCGGGTTGAGTTTAGAGATTATTAAGTTTTTCATTAATTGTATTCCAACCAACAAGAAATTGACATGTATTAAACATCCAAATTAGGAGCATACATACGATTAAATTGAGTCTAAACTCCAATTAAATCGTAGCCTACCTCAATCGAAGAAATCGAGTGCAAGCTACTATGCAAGGGTCTTGCCCTCTCATAAAGTCTCGAAGTGATCAAAATTTGTTCAAATATATAATCCCCGTAAAGAATACGAATCTAATGACATCAATTTATGCATTATAGATCAATCACTAATAAATTATTACCTTATCATTATCCTAAATTGACATGATTGATAATCCTTTGAAAATAGTAACAATAATACATTTTAATACCTAAAAAAATAGTCATTCTATTGATTAGCGTCATTATTAAGTAATAATTGATTCAAATAATCTGCCTAACGTCAAATCTTCCTGTACGTCCAAGGTCATAAAAAATTCATTACAAAATCATCCTAAGATAGGATTTTTCTCGCTTAACACCACCCTATACCACTGCCACCAACTTGCCATGTCAATCTTGTCTTTCCTCATAATTATCCACTAATTTCCTCAATTCCAATAGTTTGCAGAACATACAACCTAACCATAATAAATGTCATTCACTTCATATTATTAGTAGGTAGATATTAGGAGTATGAAATAAATTCAAACTAAGTTCAACTCAATTCTTACCTGAAGCAGTCGACACTTCTCCACTACAATTTTTGTGCTTTTCTCTTTGTAACTATCTGATTCTATTATTAACATATATGGTAAATCCTATCCAATTAAATTTATTTTTGTATTGGCCACATAACTAAATAAATTATTATTTTGAATCACTAAATCACTAATTAAATTAATTATTTAAATTATCCAAAACTTCTAATATACCCTCAAAATTTATTCAGTGCCCTATAGAAATAAATCAATGACTTAAATTGTTTTCGGACACTTTAGAATCCGTATTACCCTCCTTGCAGGTCATAATTCACGTATACAAATTACGAAAATAGCTAAAATAAGAAAGACGAGAAAATTTTACAAACAATCAAGAGGATCGTTACACATGTATCATGTGGAATCAGTAGAGATGCATGTAAGTGGACCCGAACATCATGATTATCAAAAAAGAAAATTATATGGACAGAGTAATTTAGACTAAGCAAAATCTTAAATCTTATAAATGGAAAACCAGAAATAACTGAAGGGCGACCCAATTGGTCTGAAGAAATTTTAAACTAGCCGGGTCGGGTCTTGTTTTGTTACGTTCATGAATCTTGAATGCCTAAAGGATCTTATATCTTGAAATCTAGTTAAGCTTTTGCCCTCTTGGCTCTAATTAATTTATGTCTCTTAAATCACCAATTAACTAGAAAAGACCAGTGCATCGCATAATATTAATTAAGTTAGAAGAAATTAATTTATTCAAATAACTGTATGCAGTTGTTGAACAGATTAATTTCTTCGAACAACTGCATTAATTATCTCAATAACTACTCCCTCCGTTTAATTTTAGTTGACTCTCTTTATAAAAATATTTGTTTTAATTTAGTTATCTATTGATGAAATCAAGATGATTTTAATATGTTCTTCCAATAATACCCTTACCATTAAATAGAAAAGGGACTAATGTACCCTTTAAGTATTGAAAATGGTACCCGTGGAACGGTACTAACACCCTTTCAGCTGGGGTTACAGGTTGGACTCTAATAGTACATTAGGGCATGTCAGTTATAGCTAGCTCCCACAATCTTAGTTCTAGAAATCATTTTTAGTATTTCTTGAGCATAGCGTACAAATATCAGTTATCCAGTTATCAACATTTCAGTATTTTGGTTTACAGATTACTTCAGAATATATTTTATGCTTGGTCATGCGTCCCCAGTCTTTACAGATTTCATGCATTCTCACTCAATACCTCATGCTACTCATTTTGTCAATTATTACTCATGCATCTATATCCATGCATATTAGCCTAACCTCATTTAGCATAGTAGTACATTCAAAGTACTGATTGCATACTCATTTCTTGTGCTATGATGTTTAATATCATAGGTTCGAACGCTCAGTTTCCTGACTACGTGTAGTCATACCAGAGTATCATCTGTGACAGTGGTGAGTCCTCATATTTTGTGGACATGGCTTATTTATTTTAGTTACCTTATTAGTTCAACACTTTATTACAGTCGGAGTTATTTAGGAATTTTTCCCAGCAACTCGATATTCAGTCAGTTTAGAGGCTTTCAAACTAGTATGGATAGTTAGTCAGTTTTCAGTTGTTACTATCAGTCATTTTTTTTATCAGTTTTACTAGTATGTTTTCAGATGTTTAACACTATCTTTCAGTTGTTAAAACCGTATGGCATTCCAGTTAAATTCCACACATGTTTCTTTGGGATTTTATTTTGTGCTCACCGCAGGTACAAGCTCATAGGTTAGATTGCAGTCCTTCAAGGCTGTAAGCACCATGTGGCACCCAAGGTGTACTCTCTGGGTGTTACAAACTTGGTATTAGAGCCTAAGTTTTTATAGTGTCCTAGAGAGTCTTAGTGCCGCATTGAGTTGAGCCTTGTGCACGGATTTGATGCATGCCACACTTATGGACAAGAAGCTACAAGTAATTTTAGAAAAAAAGTTTCCCTTCTTTCAGTATTCATGTCGTGCGAAAAAACATGAGCTCTATTTAAACTCTCTTTCTAATTCAATCTTTCTTTCGATTATAAGAAATACATCCTAGATAGAATAAGGATAGATGAGATGGGAATCTGCCTGCACCTCTGCCTATTAAAAAAAATCCCATGAATGAGAATGTCTCTCATGCTGAATTTAGAGCTGCCTTCACTACCTTAGCTTATTTAATAGTTTCTCAGAATAATTTAAAGACTGTTGTCCTATCTAGGCTTTTTATTCATGATCAGCAGAGTGAGGTAAGGGCGCATAGGAAGAAAGAAAGACAAAATAAGAAGGCCAGAACAAGTAGTTTTAAGCCAAAGTCAGGGGGTAGTAACCACTCTCAATTCCGTCAGAAATTCTAAGCCCCAGCTCTGCCTTCAGCCAGTGCGTCAGTGCCTAAGTTTAAGAATAACAGAAGAGATAGAGCACCAGGATCTAAGTCACAGGGTAATGGGAAGAGTGTTCTTAGTAACCCACTCTGTGGAGAATGTGGTAGGAGTTATAAGGTTACATGTAGAGACGGCAATGATATGTGTTTTGGGTATGGTAAGTCAGGCCACAGAGATTGCCCAAAGGGTGGTTAGCAGGGTCAGTCCAACCATCCACCAATTCTATCGGTCACTCGACTCAGTAGGGTGCCACTTCTAGCATAACCAGTGACCAGCGTCAGGACAAGCTATATGCACTTCAGTACCGAAAGGATCATAAAATTTCTCCTGATATAGGTATGGGTACGTTACAGGTCTTTCATTTACATGTTTATGCTTCGTTAAACCTTGAAGTTTCTCTTTCTTTTGTCACCCCCTATATATCTATCGAATTTAGTGTCATTAGTAAGACCTTAGTAGATCCCTTCTCAGTGTCTACCTCTCTGGGTAAATCTACCCTAGCTAGACAGGTATATAGAAACTACCCATTTTTAGTATCCTAGAAAATCACTTGAGTTGATTTCAGAAATAGAGCTATTTAATTGTAGTTTCTAAATAAATCAGTCATTGAATAGAGGGGTAGTACCTCAATGCTTAGGTGTCAGATGTGTTTCAGATCCCTTCTCAAAATCCTATGACATTATATGGCCTATAGTTAGAAGCACAAACCTAGAATTTTAGTAGCAATAGGGTGGTGATAGTATTGATTGAATTGGTGGATTACGTATCCATGGGGCTAGTTGTATGAGAGGTGAATCCATAGGCTCGAAATGGTGTATGCAAGAATTTGAGCTATGTATTATTGTGTGGGGGTGCTTATGTAGTAACCTTGAGTGCTAAGTTTGGATGGGTCTAAAAATGTAGCAATTGATATTCATCCCAGCTATGTTATGGGTTATAGCATATTAATGTCCGATGTCTAGGTGTAATGGCAATTCTCATGGCTTAGGGAGAAATATAAGTTTAAATATGTGTTTTTAGCATGCTATGATGGTGGTTAATATGGTTCATTAAAGGTTCGGGGATACTCATGTCAAGTGTTAGGGTCTAAGTTTTAATTTTTGAAGATTGAGAAAATAGAAAGAAGAGTTTTAAACTCTTAATTAGTCAGTGTTTAAGTTGTTATATGATGATTGTTGGGGCTATAGAAAGCTAAGAGTTGTATCTTTGAAGAAAGTACTAGCAGTGGGCTTTACTATATCAGTCATAGTCTCTCAAGCTGAGTTTATCATTTATGTGCATTATTATACCCCATACTTTAGAGTAAAGTGATGACAGTTCAGTTTAGAGTTTATGCCCACAGACTTAGGATGATGACTTTAAGCTAAGGGGGAGATGATAGAACAAGTAGCCAAGCCAGGTTCTTAGGTCCCAGTAGTGATGCCTGTGTGTGTAGAAAAGCAGTAAGGGAGGAGGATGCCCAACTCATTTCTATCTTAGTGTAATGTTTTTTAGTTAGCACGATATCTACTTGTGCGGTACATGTCAACCCTATGATCATAGCTTATATTCGTGCACTTTATAGAAAATCACGTGCACTTACAGTTCCTGGTATGAAGAGTTCCAGTTCACCCAGCAGTACGAATCATATTCCAAGAATTTATGAACTCTAAATTCATGTCATGCAGCTCATGACTCATGTACTTATGCTTTATAGTATGTTCAGTTCCAGTACTTATGCCACACTCTTCATGATCAGCGAATTTAAGACTTACATTATGTATGTCATCAGCTTAGACCTCTTTGATGAATTTATGTCATTGATGCTCTATTCTTCAGGCCTCAGTTAAGGGTCAAAGTTATTCTTCATTAGGTCCTCATGTTTTAACCTTCCAGTGACTTATCCTTATGAAATAATAAAAGCGATGAGCAATTGCTTAGATGGGAGAGAGTAAAAGTTTCTTGTTGACGAAAGATTGTTGTATGCTTGTTTTAGCTAAGGCTATGGGTGTGTAGTAAGATTGAGGCCCAGTCTTTGATATATGTCATGGTTAGCTGTAATTTGGTGTGTGTTTTCTTGGGGTAGTGCATGAAAGTTATTAATGATAAAGTTTCAAAGGCTATGAGAAAGATGATTTTATGGGTGTTTGTGTAGAAGTCCATACATAGTTATAAAGATATGCTTGAATGTTACGTTAGTGTGTAAGTGGATAAATGCATTGTGCATAAGTGAATGGCTAGTAAGAGGTTGAATATAGTTTTCGAAGAGGTAATAAGACTTATTCATGAGGTGAGGAGTTGTGAAAATGCAGGGTGTGTTGAATTCATGATTCAGACTAGTATTACAGTGTTATGTGTTCACTTTTTAGATTCGAGTAGGCTTGAACATAGTGAGAGAATTCAGTTTAGCTCAAACTTCAGTAGTAGATAGAGTTAGCAGTGCCTATGTGAATACTTTCAGTAGACTTAAGTAAAGTGTAGTATTGAAGTGGAATGTACAGTTGAGTGAGTATTTGAGGAGCATACCTAAGCTTGAAAGCAACAACTGCATTGTCTAAGGCATGGCAATTCTATCCCAGTTCATATTTCGTAGGCCTATGCTCCATGTCACAGACTTATAGCTACGCCAGGATTTCTTATATAGATGTCTTATTTAGCTTATACCTAAGATTTTCTGCTCTATACTATTGTTAGAACTTCTTAGAAAGAGCATTGAAGAAATGCTCCAACTGAACATAAGCTTTTGGTGTGGATAGTCCGTAAAGCCAACAATTCAGTTTAGCAGTCAGACAGATAAGTTTCTATGATTTTCCAACTATACACTGGTCATACTATCCGAAGTCTCATGAATATAGCTATTTCATGAGGGAAAATATTTGTGTACATGTAGATTGCACATTCAGCTCAGTCATACATCATACATCAATTTTGGATTCCAGATATTCAATCATGATTCAGCCTGTAAGTACCCCGAGTTTCTATGTTCTAAACCTCCTAATTCCTAATCATGAAACAAGATCCAGCTTGAAGTAATAGGTACTCATAAGTTAACCCTCTTGTTTCTATCTGAGCCCTATAACCATTCTCATGTCATTACATGTATTCCCGAATCAGTTTTGTCATGTATTATATTTTCGACTCAGTCATATAACTATATTTTCAGTACGTATGTAGGGTATGTAATCTCTGTCCCTCAGTACTCTCAGCGTAATCAGTCTTATTCGAGGACGAATGTTCCCAAGGGGAAGATATTGTAATACCTCGTATTAGTACTAGTTCAATTCAGCTCATAGTGCATGCACAAGAGGCTTGGAACTTGAAAATTTAGCTAAGTATTGGGGACTTATTTTTATTTTTTTCCTCTTAACTTCAATGATTTTTAAAGTGGCCTTTCCGACCTTGAGATGTCAATTTTTGAGTTAATTTATGTTTAGGGGTGTAAGTAGTTGGAATTTTTGAACTAGGTTTGAACCGCATTTAGATCGCAATTGCAGTAGCTCACCACGATTATCCCGCATCACATCATTAACCACGGTGGCACAAGTACCACATCATGGTAACGTGCAAAATTGTACTCGATAGTTCCAACAGCTCAGCATGATTTCACTACGTCGCGGTGGCTATAGTGGTGACAGGGTTGGTGCATCGCGGTGATGGTCAAAATTGGGCTTTAGTTGCAAATTTGAATTTTGCAAGGGCAACCTAGTTTTTTCCCACCTTCCCTAATCGTGAAAACATGGGATTAAACTGCTGAAAGGGGCATATTTTGCACACAATCCCCAATTTAATAAAAGATAAACCCTAAACTCTCTTCTTGCTCATAAAGCTAAACCTTCGTCTCATTCAAGAAAGATCAAGAATTTGCATCCTCTAATCCAAGAACCTATAGTCTTCAGGATTTAATCCTTAGAGAAATGTTAGATGTTCATCCATGAGCCTTTTTCACACATGGAGTCCAATAACCCAATTTCCAATTTAAAGTTATGATTTTTACCTGATTATTATGATTTTTAACCATGAATTTCCATGAATTTCGATTCCATACCATGTTTGCATGAAATTATTGTTGTTATTAAACCTCACACATTTGAATGGTGTTGTTCATTAAGTTAGGCCTTAGTTGATGATTTTAGAATTTAAATTATGCTATTACTACAAGTTTTTAAACTATTTCCATGCTTTGCTTAAACCATTATTGCAAGTGTTTGATGAAATGCCTACAAGAATGAGTTTTGAATAAGTGCTTACATGTCATGTCCTCAAAGTTTTACTATGATCTTATGGTTATTGTTTTTGAGTTCTGGGGGTTTGAATACCTAAAATTTAACTGTTTATCTTGTTTTTAGTTCTTTTAGATAAACCATCAACACTAACAGTTTAGTCAGTTGTCATAAGCAGTCAAACTTACATTAGTTCAGAAATCAGTGTCTTTCAGTTGGGAGTAAAACTTAGCACTGAGTGAACATAGGGATGACATCTCCCCCATCGGTAGGTATGAGGCACTTGTCTCCCCCGTTAGTAAGCATGAGACATTCGTAGTTGTCCCTAGGTTCTAGACCTACGACACCACCGTAGATTTGAGAGGTCCCCCATTAGATAGGCATGATACCCTCATCCTTAAGGACATTAGATTAGTGGATCAACGCAACCATTGTTGGTACCCGTGGCATAGTACTAATACCCTTCCAGCTGGGGTTACAGGTTAGACCCTAATAGTACATTAGGACATGTCGGTTATAGCTAGCTCCCACAGTCTCAGTTTAGAAATCAATTTCAATTTTACTTGACCATAGCATATTGATATTGGTTATCCAATTATCAGTATTTTAGTATATCGGTTTACAGATTACTTCAGAGCATGTTTTATGCTTGGTCATGCATCCTCAGTCTTTACAGATTTTATGCATTTCCACTCAATACCTCATGCTACTCATTTTGTCAGTTATTACTCATACATCTAAACCCATGCATATTAGCCTAACCTCATTTAGCATAGTAGTACATTCAAAGTACTGATCACATACTCATTTCTTGCGATATGATGTTTAATATCATAGGTTCGAATGTTTAGTTCCCTAACTGCCTATAGACATACTAGACTATTAGCTGTAGCAGTGGTGAGTCCTCATACTTCGAGGACATGGATTATTCATTTCAATTACCTTACTAGTTTAGTACTTCATTTCAGTCGGAGTTAGTTAGTGGTTTGTCCCATATAATCCATATTCAGTCGGATTAGAGGCTTTCAGACTAGTACAAATAGTTAGTTAGTTTTTAGTTGTTACTATCAGTCATTTTTTTATCAGTTTTGCCAGTATGTTTTCGGACGTTTAACACTATGTTTCATTATTGATTTAAGTTGTTAAAACCTTATGGCGTTCCAATTAAATTCCACACATGTATCTTTGATATTTTATTCTATGCTTATAGTGGTTGCTACCTCATGGGTTAGCTTGTGGTCCTTCGAGGTTGTAAGCACCGTGTGGTGCTCAGGGTGTAGTCTAGGGCGTTATAGTTGGCTAGAGAGATTCAGAATATATCTAACAATTTTATTCAACTTGACTTGACTAAGAGATGAGAAATTTTAGCTAGCAATGAGCCAAGCTGCATATTTCTCGATGAAATCAAGGCTAAATAATTTAAGGATGCTAAGTTGAGCAAGATTCGTGATAAGGTTTTGCAGGGTGAGGATAAAGAGGCCATTCTTGATGGTGACGGTGTGTTTGGATTAAGAGGCGAGTTTGTGTACCTCGTGTTGATGATTTGATTCTGTAACGCCCCGAGCATGGTACCCCGATGCTACACAATGTTCATAATCTCGAAGGATCACAAGCTAACCCCTGACTAGTACCTGCTGCAATAACTATAAAATAATATTGAAATATGCAGAATAATGGGTTGAAATGCCATAAGGTTCAAAACTGAAATATAACTGTTAACGCGGTATAACAATACCAAACTAAAATAACTGTCTGAACATGCTATAGTCTGAACATCTAATCTGAAAGACTCTAAACTGTATAAATAAAGAGTTGATGGGACATGCCTCGAACTAACTCTAACTGCTGAAATAAGCTAAGTACTGAAGCACTTAAATAATGAAATCATCAGACGATCCTCGAATGATGAGGACTCACTGCAAATCTACTGTTTCTGGCTGAATTTGAAGCTAAGTGCAATTGGAAACTTAAGCATCCAAACCTATGATAAAAACTCCATAGCGCAGAAGAAAAGTATGCGTCAGTAAGTCTGAATGTACTGGTATGCAAAGAGAGGTAGGTTAAATGCATGGGGTTCATATGCATGAATAATACTAACTGACTAAATAACATGAACGTGAGAATACGTACATGAATACATAAATGTATATGAGATCATGATAATACAAACTACTGAGTCTGAATACTAATAACATGAGTTTCGTATAACTGATATACTATTAACTGAGTGACTGTGTCTGACAGTTCTGATTCTGATGGAACTAGCTGAGTTTCGTACTGAATTAAGTGACTGTATCTAACATTCCTAAATCTGAAGAACTATCTGAGTTCTTTTATTGAGACTAATACTGAGACTACGGGAAGTAATCATCTAACCAACATGCCCCATAACTAAACTGGCGGGGTCCAACCTGTGACCCCAGTTGAAAGGGTGTCAATATCGTGCCATGGGTAAATAAAAGCTATAAGTTAACTCTCTGCTGACGGGAAGCTCTTCCGTCAACCCCTCGCTAGTAGGAGAACTCGAATGAGATGTATTAACCGTAGACTCGTAGGGATATATCTCAACCTATGCTGGCTACGTAGTTCTAGAATACAAGGATTGCTTCTAAGAATCACACTTTCTACTGACTGACAGGTGAGCCCTCATCCCTGGGTTCACTTGGTGCTGAATCCTACTCCCAACTTAATAGACACTGAACTGATTTCCTAATTCATACTAGGCTTGACTGAGCTGTTACTGATTGTACTGTTTAACTGAACTGAGTTTACTAAGTTCCGTTGACTAACAAAATACTACTGAGTTCTATTAACTGACTGAATTTACTGAGGACTAAACTGAATACTGAATCTACTGAATTTTTCCTGAGTCATGTAACTGACTGAGTTCTGAAAATTGACTGAGAGTACTACTAATCATGGCTTGACTGAGGTTATCTTGAAAATTGACACTAGCTCTAGGCACACAACTAAATTTTTAGGTATTACTCCAGGACTCGATAACATGAAAGTAAATAGGACATGACACTTCTTGAGCTCATAATTGTTAACAATTCATAATACAAACATTGAGGGATTTCATGATGCACTTGTACACATAGTCTTATACATGAATAGGAATACTTTCAAAAATATCATAATTTCACAATTCTAGTTTCATGAGCATTCTATCAAACACCTATAGTAGGGGAGTCATTTTGAACATATAGTTGTATCCTAAGTTCATCATTTAGATCAACAAAGGGTCATAAAACACAATTCTACTCACTTAGGCATTTTATCAAACACATGGGATGCATATACTTAGGCTTTGGCATGGAACACGAAACAATTACATCTTGGCTACTTTAATCAACTCAATTCCATGAAATTCAATCCACATGCTAACATAGTATCAATCAATACATAAAGATTCCATCATGGAAACCATACTTATCAACAATATAGGTACAATTTCAATCCACAACATGAACATCATTAGTTAAGCTTTAAAAAAATGGTTTCTTGAACTCCAAGGATGAAAGGGATCCTTGGATGAACACTTTACATAGCTAGATGGATGATTTCTTGAAGATTGATGGAGGAAAGCTTGAATCTTTGGCTTGAAATTGATCACCTAAGGTTTCTTGTTCTTGAGCAATTGTGGAATAAGGAATGTATTTAGCTAAAAGTGGGCTAAATTTTGTGTTTATGAGGGCTGAATTTCGAGTAAAATGACCTAATTACCCTTAAGGATGTGATTATTTAATGACTAAAACTGGGCACCAACACGTTGAGCGATGCGGCGCGTCAATGGCACCGACGCGATACTCGATGCGTCGTGCCATGATCGCGCCAAGCCTTAGTACTTTTGGCTATGGCAACCTGCAACAATGTTAACTAACGGGATGGGCGATGCGGCGTACCAAGATCGCGTTGGTCCACTATTTTAGGACATTAAATGTGGTCTAAAAAATCCAAACTTGTCCAGGAACACCTATTGACCCCCTTGATCATGAATTAGCAAGAATACCGACCATTAAAGGACATTAAGGTCGCGAAATGATATTGCCAACTTTCAAAGGAAAAAAAAATAAACTAAGTCTGGGAACTTAGCTAGAATTTTTTAAGTCTAAGACCACAAGCCTAAAAGGATGAATTAAGCTTATAAATTTTGCAGGGTCTTATAATATCTCCCCCTTGAGAACATTCGGCCTCGAATGAGACTAACTGTGATGGAAGAAATGATAAGCTAAAGTATATACTGATTATGAACAACTGAAACATGAGTACATGACTGACATTACTGATTTACTGAGATTCATACTGATTATGCATAACTGATGCATGATTTCATAACTGAGTTGATACATGGATGCATGACTGGGAGTACTGATTCACTTGTTCATGTATATCTGATGTATGAATACATGACTGACATGATGCATGAACACATGACTTAATATGCAATGGTAATTGATTCCAAGTTTATAATGGGAATCTGACAATGAAACTGAATACCAAGTTTGTAACGGAATCTGAAAAGGGAACTGAGTGAATACATGGAAGACTATTACCTTAAATCAAAAATACTAATAAACCTGAGATCACTTACTAGGCATGCGTGAATGGGAACATATCTGATCCTAAAACGTGGTATATAAATTAAATATCATGATCTAAACTGAGCACCTTAAATACGTGGCTTGTGGCTGAGGTCGGAGTTCGAGGGTCAACTTATGAGTACCCCTTACTCCTAACTGTATTTATTAAAAGGAGAGAGAGTGGCATGTTTATGTCGTGAAAGTTCGGGGAATTATAGTGTATCTCTCCCTTGGGACACTAGGTCCCTCGAAGAATACTGATTTTGCTGAGATTCTGAGGAAAACTAGGGCGATGCACAGGGCACCTACGAACTGAATTGTGACTGAATATCAGAGATCTAAAACTAAGACGTTGATCCATGAACTAATCTGAGCACGCAGCTACCTGGTTGGTCCATCTTAAATGATAACATTCGTGGGACTTTAAATAGTGCGACTAGATAGAACGAAGGGAAACCACACCATCTGAACTTGTTCGCCTGACTGTTAAACTGAATTACTGGCTGCTTAAACTAACTCATACTAAAAACTTATACTTAATTGAAGTAATTCTCTGACACTCTTTCAATTATACTCTCCACCTTAGTACAATACATCACTCGAGACTACTGAAAACATTTACATGGGTATTGAGCATGACTGCTTAAATATACTGCTCATTTGATTAACTAAAGGACTGATAATTGAATACTAGGTCTGCAAGACTTAACTGAAATTAGTTTGAACAACTGGACTGAAACTGTAGAGTATAATGCATAGAAGTTAATGATTGACTAGGTAACATGAGGTAATTGAGCATGAGTGAGTGAAAATTGTATTACCTTAAGAATGCAAGATCAGGTGTCTAACATGTTTCGAAAACATTCTATAAACTGGGATATTGAAATACTAATAACTAAGTAACTGATGGCCATATGCTATGGTCGAGAAATCCTAAAACTAAACTGAGTTACTGAACTGATTACTGGGCTAGGACTGGGACTAAGATTGTAGCTAAGATGGTAATTGAGACTGTAATCGTAACTAAGACTTTACTAAAACTGAATTCTAGTTTATGATAACTGAGATTTAGACTGGTACTGAAGTACTAAATTCTGATGGCTAAGTAATTGATAACTGAAAGCCATGGTCCTGTAGGACTATCTGAGTCCTTTACTGAATATTCATTATGAAACTGACACTGTAACTGATGCCTGAGGGATAAAGCATCAACACCAAGAATTCATCGAGGGATTTAAACTGAGAGTATACGTGACATAATCTGAGTTTGGATGATCACTAAGAGTGGGGCATGAGTCATGAGCTGCATAAACTGAGCTTGGAATTTCTGTGTTCATGGGACATGATTCGTAATACTGGGTAAAATAGAACTCCTCATACTAAGAACTTGAAACACACACTATTTTATGAAAAGCGCATAGATGGGACTGAAATGTAAAGCATGCATAAGTATCGTGATAGTTGAAATACAAAACTTTGCACTGAGGTAGGAATGGGTCGGGAATCATCTTCCCTTATGGATTTCCAGCATATACTAGTATTACTAATGGAACCTGAAGGCCTGAATTTCTGAGATATCATAATCGGACAGTCCCTGTATACCTGTCAGGCTATGATGGGCTGACCTAGTGGGTGGAGATTGAGAAAAGTCCTGTTAACATTTGGTCTGACCTTAAAGTTGACTTCTATATAAAGAGTTACAAAAGAAAAAAAAGCTCCTAAATCTGAAGAAATATGAACATGTAAATGAGGGATCGGTAACATACCAGTGGCTACATCAAGAGGATTTTCATGATTCTGTTGGGACTAAAGAGCATAGAGTCTGTTTTGACGTTGCCCACTGATAGAGCTGGAATTTGTATCCTGCTGATTTGAGCGATCGGACTGGGCTGAAGGACGACTGTTCCAACTTTGAGGGTCGTGTTTAGGACAGTCTCGGACCTTGTGACCTAACTTGCCACATCCAAAACACACATCACTGTCGGCTCTACACACCCTCTTATGATACTTACCATACTTTTTGCAAAATAGATTAGTAAAACTCCTACTCTCATTACCCTGGGATTGGAGCCTGGCGCTCCATCCCTATGGTTATTTATGAACTTTGGTACTGTGCACTAGCTGAGGATGGAACTGGGACTGAAAACTTTTGACTATGCTGAGAACGGTTACCACCCTGTGACCCTGGCTGAGAAAAACTATAGCTACCTATTTTGGCTTTCTTATTCTCTCTCTCTCCTTCTTCTTAAGCTTCTGCTCTTTAATTTGTTGAGAATGGACCATAAGCCTAGATATGTCCATCTCCTTCCATCGCATTCCTGCACTCTTTAACCACTCTACCTGATGCCCCAGATATAAAATTGCTCATTCTGGATCTATTTTCTGCTACTATATGAGGAACATACCTGGCTAACTCAGTAAACTTGAAGGAGTATTATTTTATGTTCATGCTACCTTGTCTGAGATTGATAAACTCTAAAACTTTGGCTTCTTTCTACTCTAGGGAAAAGAATCGGTCTAGGAAGGCAGTAGCAAACTCTTCCCACTCTATGGGCTCTGTATCTGTACCCCTGTCTACCTTTCACTACTTAGACCACATATGAGCTACATCTTGTAGCTGATAAGCGGCTAAATCAGCACTCTCATTGGAAGTCACTCCCATGATATCTGTGATATTCTAAACTTGGTCGAGGAACTCTTAAAGATCCTCTTCAGATTTAGAACCTGAGAATAGGGGAGGATTCATTTGGGGGAAGTCTCGAATCCTGGCTGCAGCAGTATTGGCCACTGAGTTAGCCGGAATAACAGTTAGCCGTTCATTTTGAGTTGTGATTGACTTGGCTAGAGTAGTGAATGCAGTCCTAAATTCTGTATGGGAGACATTCTCATCCAGGAGATCTGCCTGAACATGCTGAGGGACTGACTGATTTTTGTTTCTTCTTTTGGGAGAAATGTTCTGTAAGCAAGAAGGGATAAACGGATCAGACTAAGAGTTAAATTTGAGCTCATGCTCATTGGCATGACATGAATACTGAAAGAATAGATCCTAAAACATCCTATAACCTCTTGTACATAAATATAGCGCGCAATAAACCCATGTACAAGACTCTACTAGATGCAAATTTTTAGACTTCCTAGGACACTATTGAACCTTAGGCTCTGATACCAAGTTTGTAATGCCCCAAGCCTGGTACCCCAAACGCTAACTGGTGCTCATAATCCCGAAGGATCACTATCTAACCCATGACTGATACCTGCTGTAATAACTGTAAAATAATACTGAAATATGCATAATAATGGGGTAAAATGCCATAAGGTTCAAAGCTAAAATATAACTGTTAATGCGGTATAATAATACCAAAACTGGACTAACTATTTGAACATGCTATAGTCTGAATATCTAGTTTGAAAGCCTCTAAATTGTCTGAATAAGAAGTTGAAGGGACATGCCCCCAAATAACTTTAATTACTGAAATAAGCTAAGTACTGAAGCACTAAAATAATGAAATCATCATGTGATCCTCGAATGATGAGGACTCACTGCAAATCTACTACTGCTGGCTGAATCTGAAGCTAAGTGCAATTGGGAACTTGAGCGTCTAAACCTATGGTATAAAACACCATAGAAAGAAGAAAATTATACGTCAGTACGTCTGAATGTAATGGTATGCAAAGTGAGGTAGGCTGAATGCATGGGGTTCATATGAATGAACAATAGTAACTTACTAAATAGCATGAACGTGAGAATACATAACTGTAAATGAGATTGTGATAATACTGACTAATGAGTCTGAATACTGATAACATGAGTTTCGTATAACTGATATACTGTTAACTGAGTGACTGTGTCTGACAGTCATGATTCTAATAGAACTAGCTGAATTTGGTACTGAACTAAGTGACTGTATCTGATAGTCCTGAATCTGAAAAACTATCTAAGTTCTTTTATTGAGACTAAGACTAAGACTGATACTACGGGAAGTAATCATCTAACCGACATGCCCCATAACTGAACTGGTGGGGTCCAACCTGTGACCCCAGTTTGAAAGGTGTCAATACCGTGAATCGGGTAAAGACAAGCTGTGAGTTAACCCTTTACTAAAGAAAGCTCTTCTATCAACCCCTCGCTAGTAAAAGAATACGAATGAGATGTATTAACCCTAGACTCGTAGGGATATATATCAACCTATGTTGGCTAAGTAGTTTTGGAATGCAAGGATTGCTTCTAAGGAACACACCTTCTACTGACTGACAGGTGAGACCTCATCCCTGGATTCACTCAGTGCTGAATCCTACTCCCAACTGAATAGACACTAAACTAATTTCCTAATTCATACTAGGCTTGATGGAGCTATTATTGATTGTACTGTTTAACTGAACAAATGTTACTAAGTTTTATTGACTGACAAAATACTACTGAGTTCTATTAACTGACTGAATTTACTGAGGACTAAACTGAATACTGAATCTACTAATTTTTTCCTGAGTCATGTAACTAACTGAGTTCTACTGAGTTATAAAAATTGACTGAGAGTACTATTGATCGTGGCTTGACTGAGGTTATCTTGAAAACTGACACTGACTCGAAGAATACAACTAAATTATCGGGTATTAAATACCCCCAGGACTCGATAACATGAAAGTAAATAGGACATGATACTTCTTGAGCTCATAACAATTGTTAACAATTCATAATACAACCATTGAGGGATTTCATGATGCACTTGATATGCATAGTCTTGCACATGAATAGGAATACATTCAAACATATCATAATTTCACAATTCTAGTCTCATGAGCATTCCATCAAACAACTATAAGACATAGATTTAGCATGGGAGTCATTTTGAACATCTAGTTGTAGCCTAAGTTCATCATTTAGATCAACAAAGGGTCATAAAACACAATTCTACACACTTAGGCATTTTATCAAACACATGGGATGCATACACTTCGGCTTGGGCATGAACACTAAACAATTACATCTTGGCTACTTTAATCAACTCAATATCATGAAATTCAATCCACATGCTAACATAGTATCAAGCAATAAATAAAGATTCCATCATGGAAACCATACAAATCAACAACATGGATACAATTTCAATCCATAACATGAACATTATTAGTTAAGCTTTAAAAAATGTTTTCTTGAACTCCAAGGATGAAAAGGGTCCTTGGATGAACACTTTACATACCTAGGTGCATGATTTCTTAAAGATTGATGGAGGAAAGAATGAATCCTTAGCTTGAAATTAATCACCTAAGGTTTTTTGTTCTTGAGAAATTATGGAATAAGGAATGTATTTAGACAAAATAGGGCTTAATTTTGTGTTTATAAGGGCTGAAGGACGAGGAAAATAACTTAATTACCCTTAAGGACATGATCATTTAATGACTAAAACTGGGCACCGATACGTTGAGCAACGCGATACGTCAATGGCACCAACACGATACTCGACTCATTGCTCCATGATCGCGCCAAGCCTCAGTACTTTTGGCTCTAGAAACCTACAACAATGTTAACCAACAGATGGGCGATGCAGCGTGCCAAGATCGCATTGGCCCACTATTTTGGGACACTAAATATGGTCTAAACGAGGTTCAAAAAATCTAAAACTTGTCTGAGAACACCTATTGACCTCCCTAATCATGAAGTAGCAAGAATACTGACCATTAAAGGACATTAAGGTTGCGAAATGAGATTTCCAACTTTTGAAGGCAAAAAAAAAAACCAAGTCTGGGAACTTAGCTAGAATTTTCTAAGTCTGAGACCTCTTGACAAGCCTAAAAGGATAAATTAACCTTAGAAATTTTGCGGGGTCTTATAGATTCCTATTATTCTAGCTGAGTCTCATTGTTCGAAGCATTCTATACATCCAGAAGCAACTAAGATGTATTGTGATTTCAGGCAGCATTACTATTGGGGTAGGATAAATCGTGACATAGTTGATTTTATTGCTAAATGCCAAAGTTTCTAACAAATAAAGTACGAGCATCAGAATCCTGATGGTACTCTTCAGAAGATGCCCATTCCTAAATGAAATGAGAGAGGATACTATGGATTTTGTTGTGGTCGTCCCAAGACTTTAGGAAACTATGATTCTCTATGGGTTATTGTCGATAGGTTGACTAAGTCTGCATATTTCATTCAAGTTAAGGTGACTTATAATGAAGAAAAATAGGCCAAGATTTATCTTAAGGAGTTTGTTCCGTTCATGGGGTCCCAATTTCTATTATCTCAGATAGGGATACTCAATTTACCTCTATTTTTTGGAAGAAATTGTATGAGGAGTTGGGTAATAGGTTGGATCATAGTAAAGATTTTTATCCTCACACTGATGGGCAGTCTGAATGAACAATTAAGGTATTGAAAGAGATGCTTCATGCATGTGTGATGGATTTTATAGGTCGTTGGGATCAGTTTCTATCTTTAGCCGATTTTGCATATAATAACAGCTATCATTCGAGTATTAAAATAGCACCGTTTGAGGCTTTGTATGGGAGGAAGTGCAGATCTTATATTGGATGGTTTGATACTTTTGAGATGAGACCGTGGGGTACTGATTTGTTGAGAAACTCAATGGATAAGGTTAGATTCATTTAGGAGAAACTTATAGTGGCTCAAAGCAGGCAAAATGATTATACAGATAAAAAAGGTAGAGATATGCCCTTATGAAGGGAGAGAAAGTGTTGCTTAAAGTTTCATCCATGAAGTGTGTCATGCGTTTGGGAAGCGAGTTAAGCTCAGACCTAGATATATCGAGCCATTTAAGATTCTCCATCATGTGGGGATGGTATTCTATAGGTTGGCTTTGCATTCAAGTTTGTTGGGAGTTCACCCTCTATTTTATGTATCTATGCTAAAGAAGTTTTATGGTAATGGTTACCACATAATTCGTTGGGATTTGATCTTGTTAGATGACAACC
This sequence comes from Capsicum annuum, assembly GCF_002878395.1. Classification (NCBI taxonomy): domain Eukaryota; kingdom Viridiplantae; phylum Streptophyta; class Magnoliopsida; order Solanales; family Solanaceae; genus Capsicum; species Capsicum annuum. The sequence continues at coordinate 8,153,071 of NC_061121.1, forward strand.
TTTCCTATGAAAAGGAACTTGTTGCTATTCTTGATAGAAACGTCCGTAAGCTGAGGACTAAGGAGATTGCATCTATGAAGGTCCAGTAGAAGAATCTTCCTAGTGAGGAGGCCACTAGGGAGACCGAAGAAGCCATGCTAAGCAAGTATCCATATAGTTTTGCCGATTTAGGTAATTCCTTATTTCCCCTTCTTGTCTCTTGTTTGCCCGTTCAGTGATGAATGGTTATTTAATTGCATACGTGAGTAACGACCCCCCTTCCAGTCGTTTGTGAAATTTTCTTGTCATTCTTATTTTAGCTATTCCTGTAATTTGTATACATGAATTATGACTTGCGAGGAGGGGTAATACAGATTCTAAAGTGTCCGAAAGCAATTTAAATCATTGATTTATTTCTATGCGGCCCTGAATAAATACTGAGGATATATTAGAAATTTTGAGTTATTTAAATAATTAATTTAATTAGTAATTTAGTGGATTAAAATAATAATTTATTTACTTGTGTTGCCAATGCAAAAATAAATTAAATTGGGTAGGGTTTACCATTAATGTTAATAATAGAATCAGATAGTTACAAAGAGAAAAGCATAAAAATTGTAGTGGAAGAGCGCCGACTGCTTCAGGTAAGAATTGAATTAACTTAGTTTGAATTTATTTCATACTCCTAATATCTACCTACTGATAATATGAAGTAAACTACATTTATTATGGGTAAGGTGTATGTTGTGCAAACTATTGCAATTGAGGAAATTAGTGGATAATTATGAGGAAATAAAGACAAAATTGACATGGCAAGTTGGTGGCAGTGGTATTGGGTGGTGTTAGGCGAGAAAAGTCCTATCTTAGGATTATTTTTGTAGTGTTCTTTAACCTTGGACGTACAGGAATATTAGAGGCTAGGCCGACTATTTGAATCAATTATTAATTAATAATGATGATAATCAATAGAATGACTAATATTTTTTTAGGTATTAAAATGTATTATTGTTATGGTTTTTCGTAGGATTATGGATCATGCCAATTTAGGATAATGATAAGATAATAATTTGTTAGTGATTGAGATATAATGAATAAATTGATTTCTTTAGATTCGTATTTTTATGGGGATTCTGTTCAGGACACTCCTAAAAAATAAGATTTTACTTTCTGTTCAGGACCCTTCTGAAAAATGGGGCTTTAATTTCTGTTTAGGACCCTCCTGAAAAATGAGATTTTACTTTCTGTTTAGGTCCCTCCTGAAAAATTGGACATTGCTTTCTGTTCAGAACCCTCCTGAAAAATGGGATTTTACTTCTGTTCAGGACCCTCCTGTAAAATAGAATTTTACTTTCTGTTCAAGACCCTCCTGAAAAATGAGATTTTACTTTCTGTTCAGAACATTCCTAAAAAATGGGATTTTACTTTCTATTCAGGACCCTCTTGAAAAATAAGATTTTACTTTCTGTTCAGGACCCTCCTAAAAATTGAGACTTTACTTTCTGTTCAGGACCCTCCTGAAAATAGGAATTTACTTTATGTTCAAGACCCTCCTGAAAAATGGGATTTTAATTTCTGTTAGGACCCTCCTAAAATATGGGACTTTACTTTCTGTTCAGGACGCTCCTGAAAAATGGGACTTTACTTTCTGTTCAAGACCCTCCTGAAAAATAGGACTTTACTTTCTGTTCAGGACCCTCCTGAAAAATGAAACTTTACTTTCTGTTCAGGACCCCCCTGAAAAATGAGACTTTACTTTTTGTTCAGGACCCTCCTTAAAAATAAGATTATACTTTCAGTTCATGACCTTCCTAAAAATGGGACTTTACATTCAATTTAGGACCATCCTGAAAAATAGGATTTTACTTTCTATTTAGGTACCTCCTGAAAACTTGGACTTTGATTTCTGTTCAGGACCCTCCAGATAAATAGGATTTTACTTCTGTTCAGGACCCTCCTATAAAATGGAATTTTACTTTCTGTTCAGGACCCTCTTGAAAAATGGATTTTACTTTTTGTTCAGGACCCTCCTAAAAAATGGAATTTTAATTTCTGTTCAGGACCCCGATGAAAAAAAATGGGATTTTACTTTTTATTCAAGATCCTCATGAAAAATGAGATTTTACTTTCTGTTTAGGACCCTCCTAAAAATTGGGACTTTACTTTCTGTTCAGGACCCTCCTAAAAAATAGGAATTACTTTCTGTTTAGGACCATCCTGAAAAATGGGATTCTACTTTCAGTTAGGACCCTCCTGAAAAATGGGACATTACTTTCTGTTCATGACTATCCTGAAAAATTGGACTTTACTTTTTGTTCAGGTCCCTCCTGAAAAATGGGACTTAACTTTCTGTTTTGGACCTTCTTGAAAAATGGGTCTTTACTTTCTGCTCAGGACCCTCCTGAAAAATGGGATTTTACTTTCTATTCAGGACCTCTCTGAAAAATGGGACTTTATTTTCTGTTCATGACCCTCATGAAAAATGGGACTTTACTTTCTGTTTAGGACCCTCCTAAAAAATGGGACTTTACTTTCTGTTCAGGACCCTCATGTAAAATAAGTCTTTACTTTCTGTTCAGGAACCTCTTGAAAAATGAAACTTTACTTTCTGTTCAGGAACCGCTTGAAAAATGGGATTTTACTTTCTGTTTAGGTCCCTCCTGAAAAATTGGACTTTGCTTTCTGTTTAGGACCATCCTAAAAAATGCAATTTTATTTCTGTTCAGGACCCAACTGTAAAATAGAATTTTACTTTCTGTTCAGGACCTTCCTGAAAAATGAGATTTTATTTTCTGTTAACGATCTTCTTGAAAAATGGGATTTTACTTTCTGTTCAGGACCCTCCTAAAAATTGAGATTTACTTTTTGTTAAGGACCCTCCTAAAAAATAGTATTTACTTTCTGTTCAAGACCCTCCTGAAAAATGAGATTTTACTTTCTGCTAGGACCCTTCTGAAAAATGAGACTTTACTTTCTGTTTTTGGACGCTCCTAAAAAATAGGAATTTACTTTATGTTCAGGTCCCTCCTGAAAAATGGAATTTTACTTTCTGTTCAGGCCCCCCCTGAAAAATGGGTCTTTACTTTCTGTTCAGGACCTTTCTGAAAAATGAGACTTTACTTTCTGTTCAGGACCCTCCTAAAAAATGGGACATACTTTCTGTTGAGGACCTTCCTAAAAAATGAGTCTTTACTTTATGTTCAGGACCCTCCAGAAAAATGGGACTTTACTTTCTGTTCAGGACCCTCCTGAATAATGGGGTTTTACTTTCTGTTCAGGACCCTCATGAAAAATGGGACTTTATCTTTTTTTCAGGACCTACCTAAAAAATGGGACTTTACTTTCTGTTGAGGACCTTCCTGAAAAATGAGTTTTTACTTTATGTTCAGGACCCTTCTAAAAAATGGGACTTTACTTACTGTTCAGGACCCTCCTGAATAATGGGGTTTTACTTTCTATTCGGGACCCTCCTGAAAAATGGGACTATACTTTCTGCTCAAGACCCTCCTGAAAAATGGGATTTTACTTTCTGTTTAGGTCCCTCCTGAAAAATTAGACTTTGCTTTATGTTCAGGACCCTCTTGAAAAATGGAACTTTACTTTCTATTAAGAACCCTCATGAAAAATGGGATTTTACGTTTCGTTTAGGACCCTCCAGAAAAATGTATTTTAACTTCTGTCTAGGACCCTCCAAAAAATGGGATTTTACTTTCTGTTCAGAACCCTTTTGAAAAATGGGACTTTATTTTATGTTTAGGACCCTCCTAAAAAATGGGATTTTACTTTCTCTTCAGGACCCTCATGAAGAATGGGCTGGTCAGGATCCTCATGAAAAATGAGAATTTACTTTCTGTTCAGGTCCTTGCTAAAAAATGGGATTTTACTTTCTGTTCAGAACCCTCCTGACAAATGGGATTTTACTTTTTGTTCAGGACCCTCCTGAAAAATGGGACTTTACTTTTTGTTCAAGATCCTCCTATAAAATAGAATTTTACTTTCTGTTCAGGACCATCCTGAAAAATGGGATTTTACTTTATGTTCAGGACCCTCCTGAAAAATAAGATTTTACTTTCTGTTCAGGAGCCTCCTGAAAAATGGGATTTTACTTTTTGTTCAGGACCCTCTTGTAAAATAGGAATTTACTTTCTGTTCAGGACTCTCCTGATAAATGGGATTTTACTTTCTGGTAGGAACCTCATGACAAATGGGACTTTACTTTCTGCTTGGGACACTCCTGAAAAATGGGACTTTACTTTCTGTTCAGGACCCTCCTAAAAAATGGGATTTTATTTCTGTTCAGGACCCTCCTGTAAAATAGAATTTTACTTTTATTCAGGACCCTTCTGAAAAATAGGATTTTACCTTTTATTCAGGTCATTCATGAAAAATTGAATTTTACTTTCTGGTCCGGACCCTCATGAAAATTTGGATTTTACTTTCTGTTCAGGACTCTGCTGAAAAATGGGACTTTACTTTCTATTCAAGACCCTCCTGAAAAATGAGATTTTACTTTCTGTACTGGACCCTACTAAAAAATGGGATTTTATTTTCTGTTCAGAGCCCTCTCTAAATATGCGACTTTACTTTCTGTTCAGGACCCTCTTGACAAATGGGATTTTTCTCTCTGTTCAGGTCCTTCCTGAAAAATGGGTATTTACTTTCTGTTCAGGACCCTCCTAAAAAATGGGATTTAATTTTCCGTTCAGGACACTCCTGAAAAATGGGACATTACTTTTTGTTCTGTACCCTTCTATAATATGGGACTTTACTTTCTGTTCAAGACCCACCTGTAAAATGGGATTTTACTTTCTGTTCAGGATCCTTCTAAAATATTAGATTTTAATTTCTCTTTAAGACCCTCCTGAACAATATGATTTTACTCTCTGTTCAAAACCCTTCCAAAAAAATGAAATTTAACTTCTGTACAGGACCCCCTTGAAAATAGGGATTTTACTCTATGTTCACTACTCTCCTAAAAATTAAGATTTTACATTCTGTCTAGGACCCTCCTTAGAAATGGGACTTTACTTTCTGTTCATGATCCTCCTGAAAAATAGGACTTTACTTTCTGTTCAGGACTCTCCTAAAAAATGAGACTTTTCTTTCTATTTTAAACCCTTCTGAAAAATAGGACTTTACCTTTTGTTCAGAACACTCCTAAAAATAAGATTCGACTTTCTGTTCAGGACCTTCCTGAAAAATTGGCCTTTAATTTCTGTTCAGGACCCTATAAAAAAAGTCAGATTTTACTTTCTGTTTAGGTCCCTCCTGAAAAATTGGACTTTGCTTTCTGTTCAAACCCTCTTGTAAAAAGTGATTTTACTTCTATTCAGGACCCTCCTATAAAATAGAATTTTACTTTCTTTTTAGGACCCTCCTGGAAAATGGGATTTTACTTTCTGTTTAGGACCCTCCTGAAAAAGGGGAATTTACTTTCCATTTAGGACCTTCCTGTAAAATTGGATCTTACTTTCTGTTCAGGACCCTCTTGAAAAATGAGATTTTACTTTTTATTCAGGACCCTCCTAAAAATTGGGACTTTACTTTCTGTTCAGGACCCTCCTAAAAAATAGGAATTTACTTTATGTTCAGGACCCTCCAGAAAAATGGGATTTTACTTTCTATTAGGACCCTCCTAAAAAATGGGACTTTACTCTCTGTTCTGGACGCTCCTGAAAAATGTAACTTTACTTTCTGTTCAGTTCTCTTCTGAAAAATGGAACTTTACTTTCTGTTAAGGACCTTCCTTAAAAATGGGTTTTAACTTTTCGTTCAGGGCACTCCTGAAAAATGAGATTTTACTTTCTGTTCAGGACCCTCTTAAAAAATAGGACTTTTCCTTCTGTTCAGGACCCTCATAAAAAATGGGACTTTACTTTCTGTTCAGGACCTTCCTGAAAAATAGGAATTTATTTTCTGTTCATGACCCTCCTGAAAAATGATACTTTACTTTCTGTTCAGCACCTTCTGGAAAAATGGGTCTTTGCTTTCTGTTCAGGACCCTCCTTAAAAATAAGATTTTACTTTCTGTTCAGGACCTTCCTAAAAATGGGACTTTACTTTCTCTTCAGGACCTTCCTTAAAAATGGGATTTTACTTTCTGTTTAGGTACCTCCTGAAAAATTGGACTTTGCTTTCTGTTTAGGACCCTTATGAAAAATGGGATTTTACTTTCTGTTTAGGTACTTCCTGAAAAATTAGACTTTTCTTTCTGTTCAGGACCCTCCTGTAAAAATGGAATTTTACTTTCTGTTTAGGACCCTCTTGGGAAATTAGATTTTACTTTCTGTTCAAGACATTCCTGAAATATGGAATTCTACTTTCTATTCAGGACCCTATTGAAAAATGGATTTTACTTTCTGTTCAGAATCCTTCTAAAAATTGAGACTTTATTTTCTGTTCAGGAACCTCCTCAAAAATAGGAATTTACTTTATGTTCAAGACCCTCCAGAAAAATAGGATTTTACTTTCTGTTAGGACCCTCCAGAAAAATAGGACTTTACTCTCTGTTCAGGACCCTCCTGAAAAATAGGACTTTACTCTCTGTTCAGGACTCTTCTGAAAGATGAAACTTTACTTTTTGTTCAGGACCTTCCTGAAAAATGGGACTTTACTTTCTGTTCAGGACACTCCTTAAAAATAAGATTTTACTTTCAGTTCTGGACCTTCCTAAAAATGGGACTTTACTTTCTATTCAGGATCCTCCTAAAAAAATGGGATTTTACTTTTTGTTTAGGTGCCTCCTGAAAAATTAGACTTTGATTTCTTTTCAGGACCCTCCTCATAAGTAGGATTTTACTTTTGTTCAGGACCCTCCTGTGAAATGGAATTTTAAATTCTGTTCAGGACCCTCTTAAAAAATGGGATTTTACTTTTTGTTCAACACCTTCCTGAAAAAGGAGATTTTACTTTCTATTCAGGCCCCTCCTGAAAAATAAGAATTACTTTCTGTCCAGGAACCTCCTAAAAAATGGGATTTTACTTTCTATGAGAACCCTCCTGAAAAAAGGGACATTACTTTATGTTCAGGACTCTCCTGAAAAATTGATCTTTACTTTCTTTTAAGGTCTCTCCTGAAAAATGGGACTTTACTTTTTGTTTAGGACCTTACTATAAAACGGGTCTTACTTTCTGCTCAGGACTCTCCTGAAAATGGGATTTTACTTTATATTCAGGATCCCCCAGAAAAATGGGACTTTACTTTCTGTTCAGGACCCTCATAAAAAATGGGACTTTACTTTCTGTTCAGGACCCTCCTAAAAAATGGGACTTTATTTTCTGTTCAGGACCCTCATGAAAAAAAAGTCTTTACTTTTTGTTGAGGAACATCTTGAAAAATGCAACTTAACTCTCTGTTTAGGCCCTCTTGGAAAATGGAATTTTACTTTCTATTTAGGTCCCTCCTGAAAAATTAGACTTTGCTTTCTTTTCAGAGCCATTCTAAAAATTTCGATTTTATTTCTATTCAGGACCCTACTATAAAATAGAATTTTACTTTCTATTCAGGACCCTCCTGAAAAATGGGATTTTAGTTTCTATTCAGGATCTTCTGGAAAAATAGGATTTTACTTTCTGTTCAGGACCCTCCTAAAAAATGAGACTTTACTTTCTATTCTGGACATTCCTGAAAAATAGGAATTTACATTCTATTCAGGTCCCTCCTGAAAAATGGAACTTTTCTTTCTGTTCAGGACCCTCCTGAAAAGTAGGTCTTTACTTCTGTTCAGGACCTTTCTGAAAAATGGAATTTTATTTTCTGTTCAGGACCCTCCTAAAAAATGGGACTTTACTTTCTGTTGAGGACCTTCCTGAAAAATGAGTCTTTACTTTCTATTCAGGACCTTCCTGAAAAATGAGACTTTACTTTTTGCTCAGGACCCCCCTGAATAACGAGATTTTACTTTTTGTTCAAGTCCCCCCTGAAAAATGGGATTTTACTTTTTGTTTAGGTCCCTCCTGAAAAATTGGACTTTGCTTTCTGTTCAGGACCCTCTTGAAAAATGCAACTTTAATTTCTGTTGAGAACCCTCATGAAAAATGGAATTTTACATTTAGTTTAGGACCCTCCTGAAAAATGTGATTTTACTTTCTGTCTAGGACCCTTCAAAAAAATGAGATTTTACTTTCTGTTCAGGACCCTCAGGAAAAATGGGATTTTACTTTCTGGTAGAGACCCTCATGAAAAATGAGAATTTACTTTCTGTTCAGGACCCTCCTAAAAAATGGAATTTTACTTTATGTTTAGGACCCTTATGACAAAAGGGATTTTACTTTCGATTTAGGACCCTTCTTAAAAATAGGATTTTACTTTTTGTTCAGGACTCTCCTGAAAAATGGGATTTTATTTTCTGTTCAGGACCTCCTAAAAAAAGAGATTTTACTTTCTGTTCAGGACCCTCAGGAAAAATGGGATTTTACTTTTTGGTCAGGACCCTCATGAAAAATCAGAATTTAATTTCTGTTCAGGACCATCCTAAAAAATGGGATTTCACTTTCTGTTCAGGACCCTCCTGACAAATGGGATTTTACTTTCGGTTCACGACCCTCCTGAAAAATAGGATTTTACTTTTTGTTCAGGACACTCATAAAAAATGGGACTTTACATTCTGTTCAGGACCTTCCTAAACAATAGGACTTTACTTTCAGTTCAAGACCCACTTAAAAAATGAGACTTTACTTTCTGTTCAGGACCCTCCAAAAAAATGGGATTTTACTTTCTGTTAGGACCCTCCGGGAAAATGGGACTTTAATTTCTGTTCAGGACGCTCCATAAAAATGGTACTTTACTTTCTATTCAGGTCCTTCCTAAAAAACGGAACTTTATTTTCTGTTCAAGACCTTCCTTAAAAATGGATTTTTATTTTCTGTTCTGGACCCTCCTGAAAAATGGGATTTTATTTTTTGTTCAGGACCCTTCTGAAAAATGGGACTTTACTTTCTGTTCAGGACCCTCATAAAAAATGGGACTTTGCTTTCTATTCCGGACCTTCCAAAAAAATAGGACTTTACTTTCTGATCAAGACCCTTCTGAAAAATGAGACTTTACTTTCTGTTCAGGACCCTTCTCAAAAATGGGACTTTACTTTCTGTTCAGGACCCTTATTAAAAATAACATTTTACTTTCTCTTCAGGACCTTCCTAAAAAATTGGATTTTACTTTCTGTTTAGGCACCTCTTGAAAAATTGGACTTTGTTTTTTGTTCAGGACCCTCATGAAAAATGAGATATTACTTCTGTTCAGGACCCTCTAGTAAAATAGAATTTTACCTTCTTTTCAGGACACTCTTGAAAAATAGAATTTTACTTTTTGTTCAGGACCCTCCTGAAAAAAGGGATTTTACTTTCTGTTCAAGACCCTCTTGAAAAATAGAAATTTAATTTTTGTTCAGGATCCTCTTGAAAAATGGGATTTTACTTTCTGTTCAGGACCCTCCTAAAAATTGGGACTTTACTTTCTGTTATGGACCCTCTTGAAAAATAGGAATTACTTTCTGTTCAGGATCCTCCTGAAAAATGGAATTTTACTTTCTATGAGAACCCTCCTGAAAAATGGGACATTACTTTCTGTTCAGGACTCTCCTAAAAAATTGGACTTTACTTTCTGTTCAGGTCCCTCGAGAAAAATAGGACTTTACTTTCTGTTCATGATCCTCCTTAAAAATGAGTTTTTACTTTTGGTTCAGGACCCTCCTGAAAATTGGATTTTATTTTCTGTTCAGGACCCTCCTGAAAAATGGGACTTTATTTTCAGTTCAAGACCTTCCTGAAAAATAAGATTTTACTTTCTGTTCAGGACCCTCCTAAAAAATGAGACTTTACTTTTAGTTCAGGACCCTCATAAAAAATGGGACTTAACATTTTGTTCAGGACCCTCCTGAAAAGTAGGAGTTTACTTTCTGTTCAGGACACTCCTAAAAAATATGATTTTACATTCTGTTCAGGACCCTCCTAAAAAATGGGACTTTAATTTCTGTCCAGGACCCTCCTGAAAAATATGATTTTACCTTTTATCTAGGACCCTCCAGAAAAATGAGATTTATCTTTCTGTTAGGATCCTCCTGGAAAATGAGACTTTACTTTCTGTTGAGGACCTTCCTGAAAAATGAGTCTTTACTTTCTGTTTAGGACCTTCTTTAAAAATGAGACTTTACTTTTTGTTCAGGACCCTCCTGAATAACGGGATTTTACTTTTTGTTCAGGTCCCTCCTGAAAAATGGGATTTTACTTTCTGTTTAGGTCCCTCCTGAAAAATTGGACTTTGCTTTTTTTTTTTCAGGACCCTCTTAAAAAATAGGATTTTACTTTCTGGTCTAGACCCTCATGAAAAATGAGAATTTACTTTCCGTTCAGGTCCCTCCTAAAAAATGAGATTTTACTTTCTGTTTAGGACCCTTCTGACAAAGGGATTTTACATTCTGTTCAGGACCCTCCGAAAAATAGAGATTTTACTTTCTGATCAGGACCCTCACGAAAAAAAAGAATTTACTTTCTATTCAGGACCCTTCTGTAAAAAGTGATTTTACTTCTGTACAGGACCCTCCTGTAAAATAGAATTTTACTTTCTCTTTAGGACCTTCCTGGAAAATGGGATTTTACTTTCCGTTCAGGTCCTTCCTGTAAAATAGGATCTTACTATCTGTTCAAGACCCTCCTGAAAAATGGGATTTTGCTTTCTGTTCAGGATACTCTGGAAAAATAGGATTTTACTTTCTATTCAGGACCCTTCTAAAAATTAGGACTTTACTTTTAGTTCAGGATCCTTCTGTAAAATAGGATTTACTTTCGGTTCAAGGCACTCCTGAAAAATTTGATTTTACTTTCTGTTAGGATCCTCCTGAAAAATGAGACTTTACTTTCTGTTCTTGACATTCTTGAAAAATGGAAATTTACTTTCTGTTCAGGTCCCTCCTGAAAAATGATACTATACATTCTGTTCAGGACCCTCCTAAAAAAAGGGTCTTTACTTTCTGTTCAGGACCTTCTGAAAAATGGAATTTTATTTTCTGTGCAGGACCATCCTAAAAAATGGGACTTTTCTTTCTGTTCAGGATCCTTATGAAAAATGGGACTTTATTTTCTTTTCAGGACCCACCTAAAAAATGGGACTTTACTTTCTGTTGAGGACCTTCCTGAAAAATGAGTCTTTACTTTCTGTTCAGGACCCTCTTGAAAAATGAGACTTTACTTTTTGTTCAGGACCCTCCAGAATAGCGGGATTTTACTTTCTGTTCAGGACCATCCTGAAAAATAGGACTATACTTTCTGCTCAAGACACTCCTGAAAATGGGATTTTAATTTCTGTTAAGGTCCCTTCTAAAAAGTTGGACTTTGCTTTCTGTTCAGGACCCTCTTGTAAAATGGAACTTTACTTTCTGTTGAGAAACCTCATGAAAAATGGAATTTTACATTTAGTTTAGGACCCTCCTGAAAAATGTGATTTTACTTTCTGTCTAGGACCCTTCAAAAAAATGGAATTTTACTCTCTGTTCAGGACCCTCAGGAAAAATGGGATTTTACTTTCTGGTCAGGACCCTCATGAAAAATGAGAATTTACTTTCTGTTCAGGACCCTCCTAAAAATGGGATTTTACTTTCTGTTTAGGACCCTCCTGACAAATGTGATTTTACTTTCGGTTCAGGACCCTCCTGAAAAATTGGATTTTACATTTTGTTCAGGACTCTATTGAAAAATGGGATTTTACTTTCTGTTCAGGACCTCCAAAAAAATGGGATTTTACTTTCAGTTCAGGACCCTCAGGAAAAATAGGATTTTACTTTCTGATCAGAACCCTCAGAAAAAATTAGAATTAACTTTCTGTTCAGGATCCTCCTGATAAATGGGATTTTACTTTCTGTTTAGGACCCTCCTGAAGAATAGGATTTTACTTTCTTTGCAGGTCCCTCGAGAAAAATAGGACTTTAATTTATGGTCAGGACCCTCCTTAAAAATGAGTCTTTACTTTCGGTTCAGGACCCTCCTGAAAAATAAGATTTTACTTTCTGTTCAGGACCCTCCTAAAAAATGAGACTTTGCTTTCTGTTCAGAACCCTCATGAAAAATGGGATTTTACTTCTGTTCAGGACCCTCATGTAAAATGGAATTTTACTTTCTGTTCAGGACCCTCCTGAAAAATGATACTTTACTTTCTGTTCTGAACCCTCCTCAAAAAAATGACTTTACTCTCCGTTCAGGACACTCCTACAGAATATGATTTTACATTCTGTTCAGGATCCTCCTGAAAAATGGGACTTTAATTTCTGTTCAGGACCCTCCTGAAAAATATGATTTTACTTTCTATCTTGGACCCTCCAAAAAAATAGGATTTTACTTTCTGTTCAGGAACCTCAGGAAAATTGATATTTTACTTTCTGGTCTGGACCCTCATGAAAAATGAGAATTTACTTTCTGTTCAGGACCCTCCTAAAAAATAAGATTTTACTTTCTGTTCAGGACCCTCCTGACAAATGGGATTTTACTTTCGGTTCAAGACCCTCCTTAAAAATAGGATTTTACTTCCTTTTTAGGAGCCTCTTGAAAAATGGGATTTTACTTTCTGTTCAGGACCCTCCTAAAAAATGGGATTTTACTTTCTTTTCAGGACCCTCAGGAAAATAGGGTTTTTACTTTTTGGTCAGGACCCTCATGAAAAAAAAAGAATTTACTTTCTGTTAAGGACCATCCTGTAAAAATTTATTTTACTTCTGTACAGGACCCTCCTGTAAAATAGAATTTTACTTTCTCTTCAGGACCCTCCTGAAAATTGGGATCTTACTTTCTATTAAAGACCATCCTGAAAAAGAGGATTTTACTTTTCGTTCAGGTCCTTCCTGTAAAATGGGATCTTACTATCTGTTCGGGACCCTCTTAAAAAATGGGATTTTACTTTCTGTTCAGGATACTCTGGAAAAATTAGATTTTACTTTCTGTTCAGGACCCTTCTAAAAATTATGAATTTAGTTTTTATTTAGGACCCGCCTGAAAAATAGGATTTACTCTCTGTTCAAGGCACTCCTGAAAAATTGGATTTTACTTTCTGTTAGGACCCTCCTGAAAAATGAAACTTTACTTTCTGTTCTGGACATTCCTGAAAAATGGAAATTTACTTTCTGTTCAGGTCCCTCCTGAAAAATGAAACTTTACTTTCTGTTCAGGACCCTCCTAAAAAATAAGTCTTTAATTTCCGTTTAGGACCTTTCTGAAAAATGGGATTTTATTTTCTGTTCAGCACCCTCCTAAAAAATGGGACTTTCCTTTCTGTTCAGGACCCTTATGAAAAATGGGACTTTATTTTCTTTTCAGGACTCACCTAAAAAATGGAACTTTACTTTCTGTTGAGGACATTCCTGAAAAATGAGTCCTTATTTTTTGTTCAAGACCCTCTTTAAAAATGACACTTTACTTTTTGTTCAGGACCCTCCTGAATAACGGGATTTTACTTTCTTTTCAGGACCCTCCTGAAAAATAGCACTATACTTACTGCTCAAGACCCTCCTGAAAAATGGGATTTTATTTTCTGTTTAGTTCCCTCCTGAAAAATTGGACTTTTCTTTCTGTTCAGGACCCTCCTGAAAAATGTGATTTTACTTTCTGTCTAGGACCCTTTAGAAAAGTGGGATTTTACTTTCTGTTCAGGACCCTCAGGAAAAATGGGATTTTACTTTCTTGTTAGGACCCTCATGAAAAATGAGAATTTACTTTCTGTTCAGGACCCTCCTAAAAAATGGAATTTTACTTTCTGTTTAGTACCGTCCTAACAAAGGGATTTTACTTTAGGTTTATGACCCTCCTGAAAAATAGGATTTTACTTTTTGTTCAGGACTCTATTGAAAAAAGAGATTTTACTTTCTATTAAGGACCTCCAAAAAAATGGGATTTTAATTTCTGTTCAGGACTCTCGGGAAAAATAGGATTTTACTTTCTGGTCAGGACCCTCAGGAAAAATCAGAATTTACTTTCTGCTTCGGACCCTCCTAAAAAATGGGATTTTACTCTCTGTTCAGGACCCTCCTGACAAATGAGATTTTACTTTCAGTTCAGGACCCTCTTGAAAAATAGGATTTAACTTTTTGTTCAGAACCCCCCTGAAAAATGGGACTTTACTTTTTGTTCAGGACCCTCATAAAAAGTGTGACTTTACTTTCTGTTTAGGACCTTTCTGTTCAGTTCAAGTCTCACTTGAAAAATGAGACTTTACTTTCTGTTGAGGTCCCTCCAGGAAAATGAGATTTTACTTTCTGTTAGAACCCTCCTGGAAAATGGGACTTTACTTTCTGTTCAGGACGCTCCATAAAAATGGGACTTTGCTCTCTGTTCAGGTCCCTCATGAAAAATGGAACTTTACTTTCTGTTCAGGACCTCCTTTAAAAATGGGTTTTTACTTTTTGTTCAGGACCCTCATGAAAA
>NC_061121.1:8167549-8169798 GCF_002878395.1 Capsicum annuum
CAAACATCAACGTTTTCGCATGTCCACCTGAAACACACCATAAAAAGAATTAGAAAAGAAAAGACTCGTCCAAAACGTTGGCCAAATAAGTGTCCAGACCAGTCATATAAGTTGATATATCTGGAGGAGCGAAATCTCGAGCTAATTGCACAAACCTAAAGAGTTCTGCAAGAGTAAGGTGAGTTTGCTATTTCTATAAGGGATGTGGGAGTTCTTTTGTGCCAATGCTGTGATCACATCACCCAAGCAAGGGAGAGACTTTTTAATATGTTGTGCCTCTTTGAGGCCATCGCCAGTAACTTCCGACTTGTCAACTCGTTCACTACCAGTAAGATCCACCAAATGTAGGCAACTACGGATTATGTTTCCAAATGTATCTTCACCAAGCACGTGTACAGTCAGCACACTGCAAGTATTTCACGCCAACGTAAAGAAAATTAACATTATTTAACTCTATTAAGTTGGTCTGTCAATTGGAATTGAGTAAAGTAACTTTGAAAGTGCGTAGCTTCACCAGTGTGAGCGACTACTGCAGTTGTTCATGGCAATAGAGCCAACAGCATCGTTCACGTCACCAAGTTTCATCAGATCTATAACATCTCTAGCGCAATTCACTGGATGCACGCTAGAGATGTTATAGATCTGATGAAACTTACCTCTGCCTGATGCTAGCGTGCATCCAGTGAATTGTGCTAGAGATGTTACAGATCTGATGAAACTTGGTGACGTGAACCATGCTGTTGGCTCTACTGCCATGAAAAACCGCAGTAGTCGCTCACACAGGTGAGGCTAAGCACTTTCAAAGTTACTTTACTCAATTCTAATTGACAGACCAACTTAATAGAGTTAAATAATGTTAATTTTCTTTACGTTGGCGTGAAATACTTGCAATGTGCTGACTGTACACGTGCTTGGTAAACATACATCTGGAAACATAATCCATAGTTGCCTACATTTGGTGGATCTTGCTGGTAGTGAACAAGTTGACAAGTTGGAAGTTACTGGCGACGGCCTCAAAGAGGCACAACATATTAAAAATCTCTCTCTTGCTTGGGTGATGTGATCACAGCATTGGCATAGAAGAACTCCCACATCCCTTATAGAAACAGCAAACTCACCTTACTCTTGCAGAACTCTTTAGGTTTGTGCAATTAGCTCGAGATTTCGCTCCTCCAGATATATCAACTTATATGACTGGTCTGGACACTTATTTGGCCAACGTTTTGGATGAGTGTTTTCTTTTCTAATTCTTTTTATGGTGTGTTTCAGGTGGACATGCGAAAACGTTGATGTTTGCTCATGTCAGTCCTGAAGGGGATTCCTTTGGAGAAACAATTAGTACTTTAAAGTTTGCACAGAGGGTTTCGAGTGTGGAACTTGGTGCAGCTCGTTTAAATAAAGAGAGTGTCGAAGTTTTAGAGCTCAAGGCAGAGGTAAAATACATCATTCTATGATATTATATGGTTAAATGTTGGTTACAAGACAGAAGTTTGCAGAACGTTGGATAATGATTCATTACATGATTACTGTTCACGTCGTTGTAGATCGAGACCCTCAAAAAGGCGTTGGCTAACAAGGAAGCACTAACTCGTCAAACTAACAAACCAAAGGAAGCATCAAGGACACCTTTCCAGAAGCCTAAAGCAACAGCTGAGCTTCAGGAAGGATATGATGTCACAAAATTATATGATCAAGCGGGTAATGATAGTTTCATGAAGACTCCTCCGAGTCCACCTTTTGCTTTTAGAAGCCAGGATACTCCTCAAACTCCAGCTTCTGGTCTTAAATACCAGCAAGCTCCTCGGAGTCCAACTTTTGGTTTTAAAATCCAACAGCCTCCTCGGAGTCCAACTTCTGGTTTTAAAAGCCAGTAGCCTCCTCAGAGTCCAACTTCCATTTTGAAGAGCTGCAATGCACCTAGGAGTCCAACAAGTGCTGCCATCAAAAGCCAGGTTGTGAAAACAACAGATAACAGAATAATGATTCATTCTCTTCAACTACCCAAGACACCCGAGCCACTAATAACCTCTGTAAGTGAGAACAAGGCAGGAATGCAAAGTAACCGTACCATTTCATCTGAATTCCAGAAGCCTTTGACTAGCAGTATTCATGGAAAGGGATCTCAAATACGAAGATCACTTCGGACTATTGGGAAACCGATTAATGATTCTGATAGAAAGTATGTAAGCTATTGCTTTTCGGAAGTTCAACATTGTGATTCTGTTGCCTGAGATACTTCTGTTATCTTC
>NC_061121.1:8169898-8171950 GCF_002878395.1 Capsicum annuum
CCCCACGCAAAACTTTCATCGTCACCCTGTAAGACGAGGCCAACTTATCAAAAGATGGACATTGCTTCATTTTATACAACCCTTCGATAGGTGCTTGTCAGATCTTATTAAGCTTTTCTGCTATGATGATAACATTTGCTTTTGCTATTGCATTCTGACCAGCATTCCTATAATCAAATGGGCAGTTGTGTTTGTCAGAATAATGATGAACTATGCAGAAAATATCACCACATTTGCAACTGAATCCTGTTAATCCCACACACTTACGACAAGCTGTGCACTTTTTCAAACCCTCTTTTGACTTCACTTGTCAAATCTGAGAGGCTAAATCTGCAGATGCAACGGCGGCACCTGCAAGAGCAAGTTCTGATTCATCGCTGCTTGAGCTTCTGCGTACAACGTCTTTGCTGGATGCAGCTGCAAGCTTTGTATGTTCCTGCTTCAGTAGTATCATGTCCTTTTGACACTTGGAACACATATTCATCGTAGCTGCAATACCGAAAAAATCACAGTCGTTGATGCAGTGGACGGGGTCTTCTGGAGCTCGACATCCTGTCTCTTTAGATGACTCCATTTCTGCAGGTAACAAGTCAAGTTCAACACCACAAGTGTCACGCCTCAAATCCTATTGGGGCGGACTGGCATCCGTAACCGAGGAGACCTAAGAGAACCAGCTTATCACCTTATACATCCCATGCATACATCTATGACAACCCGAAATTCGGACAACATCATATTGCATATAGAAGGAAATAATCACCTGTATAAGCTCGAGCACACATATATATATATGTATATACAATACTTGGCCATTGGAGCCATCACGTCTATTAACAAAAAACCACCTTGACTGTACATTAGGTTTACAAAGCCTCTAGACAATACACAGAGTTTAACTAAGGTCGGGACACACCCCTCCATATAACTAACTTCTATACAATACCAAAAGTGACTGGATATGACACGAAAAGCCCCGAAGCAAACTAGAGCTCACCAAAAGCAACTGGATATCCTGACTCCTTCTTGTGCGGTGTATGAGCTAAGGTACCTGTGCCTGCAGCATGAAATGCAGGTCCCCCGTGGGGACGTCAGTACAAAATATGTACTGAGTATGTAAAGCTGTAGATAATCACATATGATATAGGAGCTCAATAAAAATTAGAAACAAGTGAATAAATCGTAATAGGAGTGGACCACACTTAATAGAACTTGTGACAACCTATACATTGTATTTATTCAATCACTTTGCCTTCGTTCTTATCATCTTTGTAATCATTACTGTACTGTGACCATTAGGCTGCCTCCAGTACATATCAACTGGGATCGACCCATGATAGGCTTATGTCCTTGGGATACCTCCCATAAACACATAAATAAGGATCAACCCATGATAGGCTTATGTCCTTGGGATACCACTCGATAAGAGAGAACTTCCATCACTTAGTTCAATTAATTTTTGAGATTGTTATTTCGGTCGCCACCAAATTTTTGATACTTTGAAACAATGATACATCTATAAGAGAAATATAAATAGACCATCAATGCAATAATGATGAAGTAAGAACTCAATGGCACATCAATGAAGTGTTTTGGAGTCATCAATGCCACAACAATGAAGTAGGAACTTATTAGTATATCAACGAAATGTTTTGGAGTCATTAATAGCACATGGATCTTGTTTGAGTAACTGGATACCTTTTGACATTCATTAGTGCAATAAACATGTAAGATTTGGAAAACAAGTAAGTATTGGAATGTCTTGACATCTTGTAGGGTGGAAACAAGTTCATTGGTAACGTAGGTCATCATACAAAAACTTTATGGATCACATGTTATTGAATAACTTTGGAAACTTGCTTAATAGAACAATCGTTCACTTTTATGACAAAGATATGGTATAGAGTATGCTTTACATACCTGACTGTCAACCTTCAATACTAGTCCCAAATGGACTTCCCGACTTTTCGGATTACTTATCTACAATGAACATATATAGCAATCTAGTAATAGCAACCAGACGTCACAATTCAATTATATGAATTCACCAAACTA
>NC_061121.1:8172050-8177494 GCF_002878395.1 Capsicum annuum
GGGGATCATCCCAGCGTGGTTCATTTAAATTTTAATGGCCATTTGGGTGGACAAACGAGCAAAACGACCCGAACAGGGCATTTTCCAACCAAATAGGTGTGCTATAGCCTACGATTTCTAAGGTGGGCCCAGGCCTCGGGCGTGCTATGGGCGAAAAATCGATCGAGGCGTGCCAAGGAAGTTAAGGATCATCACAGTCTTGTTCATTTAAATCTTCGTGTCCATTTAGGAGAACAAACGGGCGAACAGACGAATAGGGCATTTTCGGGCCAAATCAATGTGCTATAGCCCACGGTTTTGGAGGTGCGCCCGGGGTATGGGCGTGTTATGGGATGAAAATCATCCAGAGCATGTCAAGAATGTTGGGGATCATCCCAGTGTGGTCCGTTTAAATTTTCATCGTTATTTGGGTGGACAAAAGAGCAAAACGGCGTGAATGGGGCATTTTTGGGCTAAATCGGTGTGCTACAGCCCATGATTTTGGGGGTGGGCTCGAGTGTGCTGTGGGCTAAAAATCAATCAGGGCATACCAGAGTGGTTATGGATAATCCAAGTGTGGTCATTATAAATTTTTATGGCTATTTAGGTAGACAATCAGGGGAAATGGGGCAAACTGTATTTTTATGCCAAATCAGTGTGCTTTAGCCCACGGTTTTGGGTAGGCCTAGGGTGCGGGCGTGCTGTGTACTAAAAATTAATTAGGGCATGCCAGGTAGGTTGTAAAACATCCTAGTATCATCTGTTTAAATTTTTATGGCCATTTGGGTGGACAAACGGGCGAAACGGCGCGAGCGGGGCATTTTCGAGCTAAATAGATGTGCTATAACCTACGGTTTTGGGGGTGTGCTCGAGGTATGGTCGTGCTGTGGGTTAAAAATTAATTGAGCCATGTCAAAGAGGTTGGGGATTATCCCATCATGGTCCGTTTAAATTTTCGTGGCCATTTGGGTGGACAAACGGGCGAAACAGCATGAACTGGGCATTTTTGGGCTAAATCGGCGTGCTATAGCTCACGGTTTTGGGGATTGAACCGGGGTTCGGGTGTGCTATGGCCCAATAGTTTATCAAGGTGTGCCAGGGAGGTTGGGGATCATCCCAATGTGTTCCGTTTAAATTTTGTGGCCATTTTGATGAACAAATGATGAAACGGCAAGAACGGGGCATTTTTGAGCCAAATTAGTATGCTATAGCCCACGATTTTGGGGGTGGGACCCAGCGTGCTGTGGGTTAGAAATTGATTGAGCCATGCTAGGGATGTTGGGGAACATCCCAGTATGGTCCGTTTAAATTTTCGTGTCCATTTGGGTGGATAAACGGGCGAAATGACGCGAACGAGGCATTTTTGGGCTTAATACGTGCGCTATTGCTCATGGTATTTGGTTTGGCTCGAGTTTTCGGCGTGCTGCAGGCCAAAAGTCGACCGAGGCATACCATTGATGTTGGAGATCATCCTAGTCTGGTCTGTTTAAATTTTTGTGGCCATTTGCATCGATAAAAGGGCAAAACAGTGAGAGCTGGGCATTTTCAGGCCAAATCTGTGTGCAATAGCCCATGGGTTTAGGGTTGGGCTCGGGTTTTGGGCAATTTGTGGGCCAAAAATCGATCGAGCTATGCCAGGGAGGTTAAGGATCGTCCCAGTGTGATTCAATTAAAATTTTATGGCCATTATTGGGCCAAATCGGTGTGCTATATAGCCCACAGTTTCAATAGAGGGCCCGGGGTTCAGGCAAGCTATGGGTCGAAAATCAATCATGGTGTGCCAGGGAGGTTGGCGGATCATCCCATTATGGTGCGTTTAAACTTTTGTAGCCATTCGTGTGGACAAACGGGCAAAACGATGCGAATGGGATATTATCGGGCCAAATCGGTGTGCTGTAGCCCACGGTTTTAGGGGTGGGCTCGGGGTGCGGGTGTACCATGGGCCAAAAATATATCGAGCATGCCAGGGAGGTTGGGGATCATCCTAGTATGGTCCTTTTAAATATTTGTGGCCATTTGGGTGGACAAACGGGCAAAACGATGCAAACGGGGAATTTTTAGGTCAAATCAGTGTGCTACAGCCCACGATTTTTAGGGTGGGCCTGGGGTACGGGCGTGCTGTGGGCCAAAAATCAACCGAGGTGTGCCGGAGAGGTTGGGAATCTTTCCAGTGTAGTATGTTTAAATTTTCATGGCCATTTGGTGGACAAATGGGCTAAACAGCGTGAATGAGGCATTTTTAAGTCAAATCGGTGTGCTATAGCTCACGATTTTGGGGGTGGTCTGTGGTCCGGGAATACTGTGGGTCAAAAATCAACCGAGGTATGTTAGGGAGGATATGAATCATCCCAGTTTTGTCCGTTTAAATTTGTGTGGCCATTTGGATGGAAAAAGGGCAGAACGGAGCGAACCACGAATTTGTTAGCCTAATCAGTGTGCTATAGCCCATGGTTTCGGGGGTGGGATCGGGGTCCCAGTGTGCTGTGGTCTAGAGATCAACCGTATTGTGCCAGGGAGGTTGGGATCATCCCAGTGTAGTCCATTTAAATTTTCGTGGCCATTTGGGCATTCAAACTAGCGAAACAGCGCGAATGGGATATTTTTGGGCCAAATCAGTGTGCTATTGCCCATAGTTTCGAGGGTGGGCCTGGGATTCAGGCGTCCTGTGGCTTGAAAATCAATCGAGGAGTGCCAGGAAGGTTAGGGATCATTCAAATATGGTTCGTTTAAATTTTCTTGGCCATTTGGGTGGACAAACGGGTGAAATGACGCGAATGAGGCATTTTTAGGCTAAATTGGTTTGCTATAGCTCACAATTTTTGGGGTGGGCCCTGTGTTCGGGTGGGTTGTGGACCAAAAATTAGACGAGACGTGCCAGGGAGGTTGGGGATCATCTTAGCGTGGTCCGTTTAAATTTTTGTGGCCATTTGGGTGGACGAACGAGCGAAACAGTGCAAACGAGGAATTTTTGAGCTATATCGGTGTGCTATAGGCCACAATTTTGGGGGTGGACCTGGGGTACGGGCGTTCTATGGGACAAAAACCAATTGAGGTATGTTAGGGAGGTTGGGATCATCCCAGTGTGGTCAGTTTAAATTTTCGTGGCTATTTGGGTGGACAAATGGGCGAAACGGCGCGAATGGGGAGTTTTCAGGACATATCAGTGTGCAATAGCCCATGGTTTTGGGGGTGGACCTGGGGCTTGTGCGTGCTATGGGCAAAAATGGATTGGATCATGCCAAAGAGGTTTCAGATTGTCCCAATGTGGTTCGTTTATATTTTCATGATTATTTAGGTGGACAAACAGGCAAAACGGGCCGAATGGGGTGTTTTTGAAACAAATTGGTGTGCAATAGCCCTTGGTTTTGGGCGTGGTCCCGGGTTCGGGCGTTCCATAGGCCAAAAATTAACTGAAGTGTGCCAGAGTGGTTGGGGATCATACTGATGTTTTTATTTTAAATTTTCGTGGTTATTTGGGTGGTCAACCATGCGAAATGGAGCGAATGAGATATTTTTGGGCCAAATCGGTGTACTATAGTCCACAGTTTTGAGGGTAGGCCTAGGATCGGGGAGTACTGTGAGTCAAAAATTGATAGGACATGTCAGGGAGGTTAGGGATCATTCCAGTATGATCCATTTAAGTTTTCATGGCCATTAAGGTGGACTAACGGGCGAGGGCGTGAATGGGGAATTTTCAGGCCAAATTGGTGTGCTATAGCCCACGGTTATGAGGGTGGGCCTAGGGTCCGGGTGTGCTATGGGCCAAAAATCGTATGAGTCATGCCAGGGAGATTAGGGATCATCCCAGTATGGTCTGTTTAAATTTTCATGGCCTTTTGGATGGCCAAACGGGTGAAATAGTGCAAATGGGGAGTTTTTGAGCCAAATCTGTAAGCTATTGCCCATGATTTTGGGGGTGGGCTCGGGGCCTGAGCATGTTGTGTGCCAAAAATCAATCAGGGCGTGCCAGGAAGGTTGAATATTATCTCAGTGTAGTCCGTTTAATTTTTTGTATCCATTTAGGTGGACAATCGGGTGAAACGACGCAAATGCAGAATTTTTGGGCCAAATCGGTGTGCTATAGCCCACGGCATTAGGGGTGGGTCCAGGGTTTGGGAGTGATGTGGACCAAAAATTGGTTGAGGCATGCCAAGGAGGTTGGGAATTATCCCAGTATGGTCTTTTTAAATTTTTGTGGCCATTTGGGTGGACAAACAGGCGAAATGGCGTGAACATGGCATTTTTGGGCCAAATTAGTGTGCTATAGCCCATGATTTTGGGGGTGGGCCCAGGGCCCGAGCGTTCTATGGGTTTAAAAATTGACCAGACCATGATAGGGAGGTTTTGGATCATCCCAATGTGGTTTGTTTAAATTTTTGTGGCCATTTCGGAGGACAAACGAGCGAAACAGCGCGAACAGGGCATTTTTGGGCCAAATCGGTGTGCTATAGCTCATGGTTTCAAGGGTTGGCCCGGGGTTCGAGTGTGCTGTGGGTCAAAAATTGACCGAAAAGTGCCAGGGAGGTAGAGGATCGCCCAGTGTGGTCCATTTAAATTTTCGTGGCCATTTGGGTGGACAAACGGGCGAAACGGTGGGAAAGGAACATTTTTTAGCCAAATCAGTGTGTTATATCCCATGGTTTCAGAGTAGACATGGGGTCTAAGCGTGCTGTGGGCCGAAAATTGACCGGGGTATGCTAGAAAAGTTGGGGATGATCCCAATATGATCAATTTATGCTTAAGAGTGACTGATGGCGCTAAGTAACTCTTGATATATTGTTGTAAGAGAAGTTACAGAGTAGCAACTAAACAAGCATTAGACCAGATTGAAAGGATACTATAATTAACAGTGATTATCTAAGTATTTATCTCGAACTCCAATAATGCTGAACACCAATCAAGAACTCAATGACCTCATTTCACTGCCACCAACTTCTTCTTTCTTCCTGCAAAAACCTGAGCTCTCTTACTCAAATCCATGCTCGTATAATCACTTCAACATTCCCATCACAACCCATCTCATAAATCTTTACTCTTCCTTCAAAAGATCCAACTTTTCTCACACTCTTTTCGATTTAACAACAAACCCACCTCTAATTCTATGGAATTCAATGATCAGAGCTTATATAAGAGAAGATCAACATCAAGATTCCTTGAAGGTTACAGATTCAAGCCTTGGAATCCAACAGCTTCTGGCAGAAATGCAAGGTACCCTTGTGGTGGAGCCCTTCCCCGGACACTGCGCATAGCGGTTTCTTTAATTGCACCGGGCTGCCCTTTTATGTTCTATTAATTTACTATAGAAAAAAGTCACTTCCTACAGAATTACACCTCCTCGCGAGAGCAAGTTATGGATACAACATATGCAAAAGACCCAACCATATAACATACTACTATATGGATACAACATATAACATACCCACAAGTGGGGTTTGGGGAGGGTAGAGTGTACCTAGACCGTGGAC
>NC_061121.1:8180494-8187314 GCF_002878395.1 Capsicum annuum
ATGCCTCGTTCGCACCGTTTTGCCCATTTGTCCACCCAAATATCGACGAAAAATCTAATGGATCATACTGGGATGATACCCAATGTCCCTAGAATGCCTAGGTCAATTTTCGGCTTATATCACACCCGTACCTCAGCTCCACCCCTGAAACCATGGGATATAGCACACCGATTTGGTCCGAAAAATGTCCCGTTTATGCTATTTTTCCTGTTTGTCCTCCCAAAAAGCCACAAAAATTTAAAAAGATCACACTGAGACGATTCCCAACCTCCGTGGCATGCCTCGATTGATTTTTGACACACAGCACGTCCGAACCCTGAGACCACCCCTAAAATCTTGAGCTATAGCACACCGATTTGGCCCAAAAATACCCCATCACATCATTTAGCCCATTTGTCCACCTAAATTGCCACAAAAATTTAAACGGATCACACTGGGAAGATCTCCAACCTCCATGGAATGCCCCGGTAGATTTTTACCCATAACACGCTTGAACCCTGACCCACCCCTGAAACCGTAGGCTATAACACATCGATTTGACCTAAAAATTCTTCGTTCACACTGGGATGATCCCTAAAATTCCTAGTATTCCCCGATTAATTTTTGGCCCTCATCACGCCCGGACCCCGGGCCCTCCCCCAAAACCGTGGGCTATGGAACACCAATTGGCCTAAAAATTCTTTGTTCGCACCGTTTTGCCTGTTTGTCCACCCTAAATGGCCATGAAAATCTAAATGGACCATACTGGGGTGATCCCCAACCTCCCTGGAATGCCTCGATCGATTTTTTGCCCACAGCATTCCCAGACCCTAGGCCCACCCCCTATACTGTGGTCTATAGCACGCCAATTTGGCTCAATAATTCTCATTCATTCTATTTCTCCCGTTGTCCACCCAAATAACAACAAAAATTTAAACGGACAACACTGGATGATCTCAAAACTTCTTGGCACTCCCTAATCAATTTTTG
Organism: Capsicum annuum; assembly: GCF_002878395.1. Classification (NCBI taxonomy): domain Eukaryota; kingdom Viridiplantae; phylum Streptophyta; class Magnoliopsida; order Solanales; family Solanaceae; genus Capsicum; species Capsicum annuum. Next base: position 8,181,464 of record NC_061121.1, read on the forward strand.
GACCACAACACACCCAGACCTCGGGCCCACCCCTGAAACTGTGGGCAATAAATAGCAAACCAATTTGGCCCAAAAATTCTCTTTTCGCACCGTTTCACCCGTTTGTCCACCCAAATTGCCAAGAAAACTTAAAGGACTACACTGGGATGATCCTCAACCTTCTTGGCACGCCCCGATCAAGTTTTAGCCCACAACACGCCTAAACCCTGGCCCCACCCCCGAAACCCTATGCTATGGCTCACTAATTTAGCCTAAAAATACCCTGTTCGCGCTGTTTCATCCGTTTGTTCATTCAAATGGCCATAAAATTTTAAAAAGACCACACTGGGATGATCCCCAACCTCCCTAGCATGTCTGGTAGATTTTTGGCCCACAGCACGATCGGACCTCGAGCCCACCCCCAAAATCATAGAACAAGCCCAAAAATTCCCCGTTCGCATCGTTTCACCCGTTTATCCACCCAAATGACCACGAAAATTTAAACGGACCATACTAGGAAAATTGCCAACCTATTTGGCAAGCCCCTATCAATTTTTGCAACACATCATGCCCAAACCCCGGGTCCACCCCCATAACCGTGGGCTATAGCCCATCGATTTGGCCTGAAAATGCCTCGTTCCCGCTGTTTTGCTCGTTTGTCCTCCCAAATGGCCACGAAAATTTAAACGGAACACAATGGAATGATCCCCAATCTCCCTAAAATGCCCCAATCAATTTTTATCCTGCAGCACGACTGGACCTCGAGCCCACTCCAGGATCCGTGTACTATAGCACACCACAGATTAAGCCCAAAAATTTCCTGTTTATGCCATTTCGCCCGTTTATCCTCCGAAATAGCTACAAAATTTAAACGGACCACACTAGTACGACCCCAACCTCCCTGGCATGTCCTGATTGATTTTCAGAATATAGCACGCCTAAACCCCGTGACCACCCCAAAGTAAAGGCTATAGCACACCGATTTATCCCAAAAATGCCTCGTTCTCGCTGTTTTACCCATTTGTCTAAACAAATGGACATGAAAATTCAAACGAACCATACTGGAATGATCCCCAACCTCCCTGTCATGCCTTGGTCAATTTTTAACCTACAGCATGCCCCAATCCCAGGACCAACCCCAAAATCATGGGCTATAGCATACCGATTTGGCCCAAGAATGCCCCGTTCGTGCTGTTTTGCTCGTTTGTCCAACTAAATGGTTACAAAAATTTAAATGAACCATACTAGGATAATTCCCAAACTCCTTGGAATGCCCTATTTTATTTTTGGCCCGCAGCACGCTCGAACCCTGGGGCCACCCCTAAAACTGTGGGCTATAGCACACCGATTTACCTCGAAAAAGCCCCGTTCACTCCGTTTTGCCTGTTTGTCCACCCAAATGGTCACAAATATTTAAACAGAACACACTGGGATGATCACCAACCTTCCTGGCATGCCCCAATAGACTTTTGGCTAATAGCACGCCCCGAACCCTGAGATCACCCCCAAAATCGTGGGCCATAACACACCGATTTGGCCAAAAAATACCCCGTTAGTGCTGTTTCACTATTTGTCCACCCAAATGGCCATAAAAATTTAAACGGACCACACTAGTATGATCCTAGATGTTTGTCCCACAGCACACCTAGACCCGAGCCCACACCCAAAATTATGGGCTATAGCACACCGATTTAGCTCGAAGATGCCATGTTCGCACCATTTAACCTGTTTGTCAACCCAAATTGCAACAAAAATTTAAAAGGACCACACTGGGATAATCTCCAACCTCCATGTCATGCCTCAGTCAATATTCAGCCCTCAACACGTCCAGACCCCCAGACCATGATGTAACTGTGGGCTTTAGCACATTGATTTGGCCAGAAAATGCCCCGTTCGCACCGTTTTGCCAGTTTGTCCACACAAATGGCCACGAAAATTTAAACAAATCACACTGGGATGATACCCAATGTCCCTAGCATGCCTAGGTCTATTTTTGGCTTATATCACGCCCGTACCTAGGTCCCACCCCCAAAACCATGGGATATAGCACACCAATTTGGTACGAAAATATCCTGTTTGCGCCATTTTGCCCATTTGTCCTCCAAATGGCCACGAAAATTTAAATGGACCACACTGAGATAATCCCCAACCTCCATGGAATTCCTCGATCAATTTTTGACACACAGCACGCCCGAGACCTGGGACCACCCCCAAAATCGTGAGCTATAGAACACCGATTTGGCCCGAATACTCCCCATTAGCGTTGTTTCACCGATTTGTCCACCCAAATGACCGCAAAAATATAAACAGACCATACCGGGATAATCTCCAATCTCCCGACATACCTCAGTCAATTTTTTACCCAAACCACTCTCGGACCCCAAGCTCACCCCTAAAACTGTGGGCTATAGAACATCAATTTGGCCCGAAAATGACTCGTTTACACCATTTTTCCCGTTTGTCCACACAACTTGCTACGAATATTTAAACGGACCACAATGCGATGATCCCCAACCTCCCTGTCATACCCTAGTCCTTTTTTGGCCCAAAGAACACCTAAAACCCGGCCCCACCCCTAAAACCTTGGGCTATAGTACACCAATTTAGCCGTAAAATGCCCCATTTGCACCGTTTTGCCTGTTTGTCCACCCAAATGGCAACAAAAATTTAAACAGACCATACTGGGATGATTCCTAACCACCCTGGCACATCTTGGTTAATTTTTGTCCCATAATACGCCCGGACACAGAGCCCACCCCTAAAATCGTGGGCTATAGCAAACCAATTTGGCTCGAAAATGCCCCGTTCGCGCCGTTTTGCCCGTTTGTCCATGTAAATGGCGAAGAAAATTTAAATGGACCACACTAGGATGATTCCAACCTCCCTGGTATGCCCCGATCAATTTTCGACCTACAATATACCCGTACTTTGGGTCCACCCCTAATACTGTGGTCTACAGCATGCTGATTTGGCCCGAAAAGTCCCCATTTGTGTTGTTTTGCCCGTTTATCCACCCAAATGGCCATGAAAATTTAAACAGACCACACTGAGATGATCCCCAACCTCCCTGACATGCCTCAATCGATTTTAGGCCTATAACACACCTAGAACTCGGGTTCACCCCCTAAATCGTAGGCTATAGCACACCGATTTAGCTCAAATATTCCCCGTTTGTGCAGTTTTGCTCGTTCTCCTACACAAATGGCCATAAAAATATAAACGGACCATACTGGGATGATCCCTAACCTTCCTGGCACACATTGATTGATTTCGAGGCTACAACACGCCTAAACCTAGGGTCCACCCCTAAAATCGTAGGCTATAGCAAACCAATTTGTCCTAGAAATGCCCCGTTCACGCCGCTTCAGTGTTTCTCTACCCAAATGGCCAAGAAAATTTAAACGAACAACACTGGGATGATTCCCAACCTCTCTGGCATGCCCCTGTCATTTTTTGGCCCACAGCACGCTTGAACCACGAGTTCACCCTCGAAATCATGGGCAATAGCACACCATTTGGCCCAAAAATTCCTCGTTCATGCCGTTTCACCGACTTGTTCACCCAAATGGCCATCAAAGTTTAAACGGACCACATCGGGATGATCCCCAACCTCTCTGGCATGGCTCGGTCAATTTTTGGCCCACAGCATGCCCAAACCATGGACTCAACCCCGAAATCATGGGTTATAACACATCGATTTGGCCCGAAAACTCCCCGTTTGAACCATTTCGCCTGTTTGTCTATCCAAATGGCTATGAAAATTTAAACGGACCACAATGAGATAATCTCTAACCTCCTTGGCATGCCCCAATCGATTTTTAGCCCATAGTACACCCTGACCTCAGGCCCACCCCTATAACCATGGACTACAGCATACCGATTTGGTCCAAAAATGCCAATTCACGCCGTTTCACCCGTTTATCGACCCTAATAGCCACAAAAATTTAAATGGACCACACTGAAATAATCCCAACCTCCCTGACATACCTTGTCAATTTTCAGCTCACATAACTCCCGGACCATGGATCCACCCTCGAAACTGTGTGCTTTAGCACACCGATTTGGCCCAAAAAATGCCCCGTTCATGCCATTTCGCCCGTTTGTCCACCCAAATAACCACAAAAATTTAAACGAACTGTATCGAGTTGATCCCCAACCTCCTTGGCATGCTTCGATCAATTTTTGGCCCACAGCACGCTCGAACCCTGGGCCCACCCCCAAAACCATGGGCTATAGCACACTAATTTTTCTCGAAAATGCCCTGTGAGCGTTGTTTCACCCATTTGTCCACCCAAATAGCCATGAAAATTTAAACGAACCACACTAGGATAATCCCCAACCTTCGTTGCATGCCCCAATCAATTTTTGGCCCACAGCTCGCTCGAACCCCGGGTCCACCCTAAAAATGTGGGCTATAGCACACCGATTTGGCCCAAAAATTAACCGTTTTGCCGGTTTATCCACCCAAATGGCCACAAAAATTTAAACGGACCACATTGGGATGATATCCAACCTCTCTGGCACTCCCCGGTCAATTTTGGGCAAACAACATGCTCGAACCCCAAGCTCACCCCCGAAACCATGGGCAATAGCACACCGACTTGGCCCAAAAATTCCCCATTCACGCCGTTTCTCCTATTCGTCCACTCAAATGGCCATAAAATTTTAAACGTACCACACTGGGATTATCCCCAACCTCCCTGGAATGCCTCAATTTTAGGATACTACACGCTCGAACCCATGTCCCTCCCCAAAAATCCTGGGCTATAGCATTGTTTTTGACTAAAAATGCCCCGTTCGTGGCGTTTCACCCATTTTTCCACCCAAATGGCCAAAAAAACTTAATCGAACCATACTGGGATGATCCCCAACCTCCCTGGCATGTCCGGGTTAATTTTTGACCCACAACATGCATGAATCACGGGGTCACCCCTAAAATCGTGGGCTATAGCACACCAATTTAGCTCGAAAATTCCCTATTCGTGCCGTTTCACCTATTTGTCCACGCAAATGACCATTAAAATTTAAAAGGACCACACATGGATGATCCCCTACATCCATGGTATGCCTCAATCGATTTTTAGCCAACAGCGTGCCCGAACCTTGGGTACACACTCAAATGGCCAAAATAAATTAAACAGACCACAATGGGATGATTTCCAACCTCTCTGGCATTCCCCGATCAATTTTTGGACCACACCATGCCTGAACCTCTGGCCCACCCCCAAAAACCGTAGGCCAACTTATCCCAAAAATTCCTCGTTCGTGCTCTTTCTCCTGTTTGCCCACCCAAATAGCCACAAAAATTTGAAAGGATCACACTAAGATGATCGCCACACCTCAGTCTATTTTTAGCCCACAACATGCACTGACCCGGGCCCATCCTCGAAACTATGGGCTACAACACATTGATTTGGCCTAAAAATGCTCTGTTCACGTTGTTTCATCTTTTTGTCCACCCAAATAGCCACGAAAATTTAAATGAACCACATTGGGATAATCCCCAACCTACCTGCCATGCCCTGGTCAATTTTTGAACCACAACACGCTCGAACCCCGGGCCCACCTCCAAAATCGTGGGCTATAGCACACCAATTTGGCCTAAATATGCCCCATTCGTACTGTTTCATCGGTTTGTCCATCCAAATGGACACAAAAATATAAACGGACCACACTGGGATGATCCCCAACCTCTCAACATACCTCGGTTGATTTTTGACCCACAGCACACTCGGATCCTAAGGTCACCCCCAATACTATGGGCTATAGCACACCGATTTATCTCAAAAATGCCTCATTTGCATCGTTTTTCCCGTTTGTCTACACAATGGCCATGAATATCTAAATAGACCACAATGGGACGATCCCCAAC
>NC_061121.1:8190314-8196559 GCF_002878395.1 Capsicum annuum
TGGACTATTGCACATCGATTTGGCCCGAAAATGCCCCGTTTGCACCGTTTTACCCATTTGCCCACCCAAATGACCATAAAAATTTAAACGGACCATACTGCAATAATCCCTAACCTCCTTTCCACAATCCGGTCAATTTTCAGCACACAGCATGATCGGACGCTTGGCCCACCCTAAAACCGTGGGCTATAGTACACTGATTTGGCCCAAAAATGTCCCGTTCACGTAGTTTTGCTTTTATGTCTACCCAAATAGCCACGAAAATTTAAACGGGCCATACTAGGACAATCCCCAACCTCCCTATCACACCACGATCAATTTTCAGAGCACAGCACGCCCGGACCCTTGGCCCACCCCCAAAACCGTGGGCTATAGCACAGCGATTTGGCCCGAAAATGCTTAGTTCACACCGTATCGCTCGTTTGTCCACACTAATGGCCACAAAAATTTAAACGGATAACATTGAGATGCTCTCCAACCTCCCTGGCATACCTCGATCAATTTTTGAACCACAACACGACTGAACCCCAGGCCCACCCCTAAAATAGTGGGCTATATCACACCTATTTGGCCCGAAAATACCCCATTCACACCGTTTTACCCATTTATCCATCCAATGGAAACAAAAGTTTAAATGGACCCCACTGGGATGATCCCTAACCTCCCTGGAACACCTCGGTGAATTTTTAGACTACAGCACTCTCGAACCCCGGGGCCACCCCCAGAATCATGGGCTATAGCACACCAATTTGGCTCGAAAATGCCTCGTTCACACCGTTTCGCCGGTTTTTCCACCCAAATGGACATGAAAATTTAAACGGACCACACTGGGATGATCCCCAAACTCCCATCATACCCCGATTAATTTTTCACCTATAGCATGCCCAAACCCCAGGCTCACCCCTAAAATCATGGGCTATAGCACACCGATTTGGCTTGAAAATGCTCTGTTCATGCCATTTCACCCTATTGTCCACAAAAATAACCACGAATATTTAAACGAACAATATTGGGATGATCCCCAACCTCCATGGTATGCCCCAGTTAATTCATGGCCCACAAAATGCCCGAAACCCAGGCCCACCCCAAAACTGTGGGTTATAGCACATCGATTTAGCTTGAAAGTGCCCCGTTCGAGATGTTTTGACTATTTGTCTACCCAAATAGACACAAAAATTTAAACGAACCACACTGAGATGATCCTCAACCTCCATGGCCTGCCCCATTCTATTTTTGGCCCACAGCACGCCCAAAATCTTGGCCCACCCCTAAAACCAAGGGCTATAGCACACCGATTTGGCCCGAAAATGCCCTGTTTGTGCTATTTCACTTGTTTGTCCACCCAAATGGCCACAAAAATTTAAACGGACCACACTGGGATGATCCCAAATCTCCCTAGCATGCCCTGATCAATTTTTAGCCCACAACACGCTCGAATCCCAGGACCACCCCTGAAATCATGGGCTATAGCACACCAATTTGGCCCAAAAAATGCCCCGTTCTCGCCGTTTTGCCCGTTTGTCCATCCAAATGGCCACGAAAATTTAAATAAATCAAACTGGGATGATCCCCACCCTCCCTGGCATACCAAGATCAATTTTTGGCCCACAACACACTCGGATCCCAGGCCCACCCTCGAAACCATAGGGTATAGCACACCGATTTGGCTTGAAAATGCCCGTTCGCTTGTTTATCCACCCAAATAGCCATAAAAATTTAAAAAAACCATATTGGAACGTTCTCCAACCTCCCTAGCATGTCCAAATCAATTTTCAGCCCACAGCACGCCCGAACCTCGAGCCCACCCTAAAAAAAAAGGGTTATAGCACATCAATTCGACCCAAAAATTCCCCGTTCATGCCATTTCGCCCATTTGTCCACCCAAATGGCCCCAAAAATTTAAACGGACCATACTGGGATGATCCCCAACCTCCCTGGCACGGTTAGTAAGTTTTAGGCATACAACACCCCAGCCACCGGGCTCATCCCCAAAATCGTGGGCTATAGAACATAGATTTAACCCGAAAATGCCCCGTTCACGCCATTTTGCCCTATTATCGACATAAATAACCACGAATCTTTAAATGGACAATATTGGAATGATCCCCAACCTCCCTGGCATGACCCAGTTAGTTTTCAGCCCACAAAACTCTTGAAAATCATGCCCACCCTAAAACTGTGGGCTATAGCTCACCGATTTAGCCTTAAAATGCTCCGTTCGCTCCGTTTTGCTTATTTATCCACCAAAATGGCCACAAAATTTCCACAAACCATACTGGGATGACCATGCCCTACCCCGGTCTATTTTCAACCCATAACACGCTCGAACACTAGGCCCAACCCCAAAACCAAGGGCTATAAAACATCGATTTTTCTCGAAAATGCCTCATTCATGCTATTTCGCCCGTTTATCCACCTAAAAGGCTACGAAAATCTAAACGGACCATACTGGGAAGATCCCCAACCTCCATATCATATTCTGGTTTATATTTGGCCTACAACACACTCGAACCTTGGATCCTACCCCCAAAATCGTGGGCTATAACACACCGATTTGGCTCGAAAATTTCCTGTTCGTGCCGTTTCGCTCGTTTGTCCACCAAAATAGCCACAAAAATTTAAAAAGACCATATTGGGATGATCCCTAACCTCCTTGGCATACGTCGATCAATTTTCAGCCTACAGAACACTCATACCCTAGGCCCACATCCAAAACCGTGGGCTATAGCACGCCGATTTGGCCCCAAAATGCCTCATTCCCATAGTTTCATTGGTTTGTCCACACAAATGGCAACACAAATTTAAACGGACCACACTGGAATGACCCCTAACCTCCCCGGCATGCCCCGATCAATTTTTGGCCCACAACACGCTTGAACCCTGGGCCCACCCTCGAAACCATGGGGTATAGCACACCAATTTTGCCTAAAACTGCCCGTTCGCGCTGTTTTGCTCATTTGTCTACCCAAATGGCCATAAAAATTTAAACAGACCATACTGGGATGGTCTCCAACCTCCCTGGCACGCCCCGGTCAATTTTTTACCCCAATCACTCTCGAACCCCAGGCCTACCACCAAAATCGTGGGCTATAGCACACCTATTTGGCTAGAAAATGCCCCATTCATGCGTTTTTACCAGTTTGTCCACCCAAATTGCAATGAAAATATAATCGGACCACATTGGGATGATTCCCAACCTCCCTATCACATCCCGATCAATTTTTTCCCCACAGTATTCCCGAATCCCTGGCCCACTCCTAAATCTGTGGGCTATAGCACACCGATTTGGCTCGAAATTGCCCCTTTCGCATCGTTTCCCCTATTTGTCTATCCAAATGGCCATGAAAATTTAAACGGACCATACTAGGACAATATCCAACCTCCCTGGCATTCTTTGATCAATTTTTAGCCCGTATCACGCTCAAAACTCCAGCCCACCCTAAAAATTGTGGGCTATAACACACTGATTTGGCCAGAAAATGCCCCGTTCGTGCTTTTTTGCCTGTTTGTCCACCCAAATCCCATAAAAATTTAATTGGACCATACTGGGATGATCCCCAACCTCCCTGGGACATCCTGACCGATTACGGCCAAAATCATGCCCAAACCCCAAGCCCACCATCAAAATCATGGGCTATATCACACCTATTTGGCTTGAAAATAACATGTTCGTGCAATTTCACCCGTTTGTCCACCCAAATGACCACAAAAATTTAAAAGGATCATACTGGGATGATCCCCAAACTCCCTGGCATGCCCCGATCAATTTTTAGTCCACAACACGCCTGAATCCCGATCCCACCCCAAAATCGTGGGCTGTAGCACACCAATTTGTCCTGAAAATACCCCATTCACGCCGTTTTGCCCGTTTGTCCACACAAATAGCCATAAAAATTTAAACGAACAATACTAGAATGGTTCCTAATTTTCCTGACATATCTCGATCGATTTTCAGCATATAGTACACCCGAACCCCGAGCCCACCCCCAAAACTGTGGGCTTATAGCATACCAATTTGGCCAAAAAAATGTCTCATTCATGCCTTTTTCCTGTTTAACTACCTAAATGGCCACGAAAATTTAAACGGACCATACTGGGATGGTCCCTAACCTCCTTGGCAAGCCCTAGTCAATTTTTGACCCACAACAAGCCCGAACTCCAAGCCCACCCCTAAAATCGTGGGCTATAGCACACTGATTTTGCCTATAAATACCCTGTTCACGCTGTTTCGCTCGTTTGTCCACCCAAATAGCCATGAAAATTTAAACAGACCACAATGGAAAGATCCCCAACCTACCTGGTATGCCCCGATCAATTTTTGACCTATAGTACGCCCGGACCTAAGCCCACCCTCAAAACCGTTTGCTATAGCACACTGATTTGAAACAAAAATGCTCCATTCATAAAATTTCATCTATTTAACCACCCAAATGGCCACGAAAATTTAAACAGACCATACTAAAATGATCCCCAACCTCCCTGGCATGCTTCAGTCTTAAAATCGTGGGCTATAGCACACCGATTTGGCCTAAAAATGCCCTGTTCGCACCGTTTCTCCTGTTTGTCAACTTAAATGGAAACGAAAATTTAAAACGACCATATTGGGATTAATCCCCAACCTCCTAGGCATGTAACAGTAGATTTTCAGCCCACAGCACACCCAAACCTCTAGCTCATCCCCAAAACCGTGGGCTATAGCACACCAATTTAGACCAAAAATGCCCCGTTCATGCCGTTTCGCCCATTTGTCCATCCAAATGGCCACAAAAATTTAAACGGACCACACTAGGATGAAAGTGAGTCATCAGGATCGACGGGGCTGTTTGGGCGCTCAAACAGGTGAAATGGATCGAATGGATTATTTTTGGGTCAAATCAATGTGCTATAGCCCATGGTTTTGGGTTGGGCTCGGGTTTCGATTGTGTTTTGGGTCAATAATCAGCTGAAGGCTCACAGGCAGGCTGATGAGCAAAGAAGTGTGGGCCAATGGGGTTGGCGAGGCCATTTGGGTGGTCAAATGGGTGAAACGACATAAATGGGTCATTTTCGAGCCATATCGGTATGCTATAACCCATGATTTCTAGGGTGGGCCAGGGTCTGAGCATATTTTTGGCCAAGAATTAACCGAGGGCTCTCAATCAGGTTGAGAAGTGAGGGAGTATGGGTCGTAGGGGTTTGCAGGGCTGTTTGGGTGGTCAAACAGGAGAAATAGCGTGAACAGACAATTTTTGAGCCAAATTGATGTGCAATAGCCCACAATTCTAAGGTTGGCCAGAGGCCCAAAGATGTTTTGGGCCAAAAATCTATTGGGGGCTCGTAGGCAGAGTGAGTAGCGGGGGAGTATAGGCCGACGGGGTTGGTGAGATAGTTTGGGTGGTCAAGCAGGCGAAACGACACAAAGAAACCATTTTTGAGCCAAATCAGTGTGATATAGCCCACAATTTATGGGGTGGGCTCGGATGTGTTTTAGGCCAAAAATTAATTGGGGTCTCCCAGACAGGTTGAGGAGCGAGCGAGTGTGAGTCGTTGGGGCCGTTTGGGTGGTCAAACAAGCAAAACGACATGAATGGGCCATTTTCGAGCCAAATCAATGTGCTATAGCCCATGGTTTGATAGTTGGACCGAGGATCTGGCATGTTTTGGATCCAAAATTGATCGGATGGGCTCACTATATGCTAAAATATTGAAAAGTGTGCAACTTACATAGATATTATATATTAAAATATCATGTTGATCCCTACAAGCAGAAGAGATAAAAATGAAAGTTTGCTTATAGTTTAGTCACCTGTAAGCATAGTACATCAAAATTTTCTCTATTAGCAAGCTGTTGTATGCAAAGTTTCTTTAATTTTAATGTTATAGGTCAATCTACATTTACAATTAATTTTAATCTTCATTTGAAACAAGTTTTTCCATATCGAAACATATATCTAATGATGGAAATTTTGTCGTTGGAAAGCGCTTGCACTTAAAAGGGCCTACATAACGCGCGTTAATCATGTCAATAGTAGCTAAATACTAGATGGTTAAATTAATAAAGTTAATAGAAAAAAAAAGGATTATATTAGATGACTAACCTAGATTTTGATGTTATTGTCTTGACATATCGTGCCTTAATTGGAAAGGGAAGAGCTGGTAAGCAAAATAAAACAGCTCTCTATTTGCGGTGGCAGATTCAGAATTTATAGATTGTGGGTGCTTAAAAAATTTAAAAACTGAAAAAAATAAAAATTTACCTAAATGAG
>NC_061121.1:8199559-8210739 GCF_002878395.1 Capsicum annuum
AATAATAATTCGGTGTCTTGTCATATTAACACAAATAATATTAATTTAATTTTCTTTTCCTATTTCCTCCACTTTTTTGACTTTTCCACATCTAATTTCCTAAATCTAAGGGATTTGCTTGAAAAATATAGATTTGATGAATTACTTTTTCCTTTTAAAAACTCTAACACACATTCACAATACACATACAAAAACATAGATTTTTACTCCCACATATTTTCTTTCATTTTTTTCTCTCTCTCTAAAACCCACAAACTCCATGGATGCTAGACAATTTTCTATAATTAGATGCTAATTTTTTATGCCTTTTCCTTTTCTATTTTATTATTATTGTTTGATGCTAGCTACTATATTCACGTTGCATTTCTTTTGTTATTACTTTACTTGTGGAGTGACTTGGCACAATCTTATGATTTTTTTTTGGGTGAGCTGCTACTATTTTACAGGACTGCTTAGGACGACTTTATCCTTTATATTTAATTCAACAGATAAGAACACGATTCTACACTAAACATGGCCAATGAAATTATCTCTCTATCTAAATATTTGAGGTCACCCCATTATAAAAGACGAATTTTATTTTCTTAAATTTATTATTTTATATCAGGGATCAATACTTGGCCAATGAAGAAATTCTCCGTCGATTTTTGAGGCCTGCCCGAATAAAAAGACGGATATTACGTATATAAATACGTAATAAAAATAAATAATTTGGGCGATGATGAAATTCTTATAGTAATATTTTAAAACTTTATCTGAGCCCACTTTTAATAAAAATCTATTTTTTATATACATATATGCATGCATAGTTTTTTCTTTTTAAAATTTATTGATTATTTATTCGTTACTAACATTTTTATGAGAGTATTTTGTACAGATTATTGGGAATACTCGTCGGAAATGGACTTCAAAGAAAGCTTGAATTTTGTATTTATACTTTTTACATTCTTACACTTGTATAAATATTATTATAGTGAAAACTTTACTTTTGGGGCATTGGGTGGGATGTTTTTATTTACACAATCCATCACGCGTTTAGGCAAATTTAGGCCATCAATATTTATATCAAATTAATTTAGATTATTTAAATAAATAATTCACACTTTTACACTAAAAAATATTACGTAGTCTTTTCCTTTAGAATAATTTTTCTTTATTCAATCTTGTCCTTTTTATACATATATTTATATACTTTTTGTTTATATATATTTACGATAGCATACGCATTATATTATTTTAATACATATTTTATATTTGTATTTGCAATGGTTGGTTTTTTCTTTTCTTCTTTTAATAAACTTAAGTCTGGTCAGGAGCCACATTCTTGGATTCTGAAGGGTGTCTAACCCCTTCCCTTCGGAATAATTTGAACCCTTACCTAGAATCTAAATTGGTTTCATAGATTAGAATAAAGTTATACTTGTTGATAAATAAGTAGGTTTCCTATTTTGTCTTTAAAATTAGGTGACGTCTCTATACAAAATTAATTCTTTTAAGTCCATAATTTCGTGCTCGTTTTGACATTAGGTAAAATTCGGGTGTGACAACCATCATCATCAGTTTTTCCAAATTACCCAGCTCACACTACTGATTCACTAGATAATTCTCACTATTCTGACCTACCAAATGAACCAGATACAGACCATGTCCCACTTTCTTCTAATCAACTGTGTCACTCACCATCACTTTCTCCTACTTCATATCCTACTTCATCTTCTAGCTCTTCACCTCGCTCCCCTAAGGTGTCAGTGAGAAGATCAAATAGAACAAACAAGGGTGTTATGCTATCTCACTTCCAAGATTATTTTTGTAACACTGTATTCTTGGGAAATGCGATAGATTCTTGTTTTTCTGCTCCTATCAAACCTCAAGCTTTATCTTTCAATGCTTCTTCTATCCCTAGTCAGGTTATTCTTAAATCTATATCCAACATATTTGAGCCTAGTAGCTACAAAGCTGCCTCTGTACATCCAGATTGAAAGAAAGCAATAGAGGTAGAAATTGAAGCCTTAAAATTGAATCATACATGGGATGTTGTTCCCCTACCTCAAGGAAGGAAAGCTTTACCTTGTAAATGGGTGTACAAGGTAAAACAATATACAGATGCCACTATTGAGAGATTTAAGGCAAGGCTGGTCATTAGAGGAGACATTCAAAAGAAAAGGATAGACTTCAATGAAATATTTTCCCTAGTAGTCAAGATGACTACTATCAGATGTTTGTTAGCTATTGCAGCAAAGAAACAATGGGAATTTTTTCAATTTGATGTAAACAATGCCTTCTTGCAAGGTGATTTACAGGAAGAAGTTTACATGAAATTTCCTATAGGGGTGGATCCTCCTTCTCCCAACATGGTTTGTAGGCTCAGAAAGTCCTTGTATGGGCTTAAATTGGCCTCAAGGCAATGGTATGCCAGATTTGTAGAAGCCCCCAATTATAAAGTATTTACTGGTTCACTTAATGACTATTCACTATTTTTTAAGAAGGAAGGGGATTCTATTGCTCTTTTTGCAGTCTATGTTGATGATATCCTAATTACAGGTGATGCACATGGAAAGATTGCAAATCTAAAGAAGTTTCTTCATTCAAAATTTCACATTAAAAATCTTGGGACTTTACATTATTTTTTGGGGATGGAAATTTTGAGAGAAGCACAAGGTATTATAGTGAGTCAAAAGAAGTATACCTCAGATATTTTGGAGGAATTTTTTGTTTCTCAACTACCTTCTGTCTCATCCCCTTTGGAACCTACAGTGAAATTAACATCAACTACATCTGCCCTTTTGGATGATCCCACTTTCTACAGACAACTCATTGGAAAATTAAACTATTTGACGCACTCAAGACCTAATCTTTGTCATGCTGTCCTGATCTTAAGCCAATTTATGCAACAACCATGCATTCATCACTATATTGCAGCTTTAAGGGTGGTGCATTACCTCAAGGATTTTTCAAATCAGGGATTATTCCTTTCCTCTTTGCCATTGTTCTCCCTCAATGCATTTTGGGACGCAGATTGGGCTTCTTATCGAGATTCACGAAGATCCATTAGCGGATTCTTCATCAGCTTAGGTAGATCTCCCATTTCCTGGAAATCTAAGAAACAAGTATTAGTATCTCTTTCTTCCGCAGAAGCGAAATATCGATCAATGAGAAGACTAGTAGCAGAGTTCACATGGCTCACCTAATTGCTCGTGGATCTTTCTGTTCCTCCACTTTTGCCTGTGCCAGTGAATTTAGAAGTCAGGCAACGATTCATATAGCCAAAAATTCAGTACTTCATGAGCGAATAAAGCACGTTGAGCTCGATTGTCACTTTGTCCGTCAACAATATTTGTATGGGTTTATTTCTCTATCATTTGTCCCCTTCAAGGACCAACTTCCCGACATCTTCATTAAATCACTTTCTGGCCCAGCACACCATGGGATTCTGAGCAAGCTGGCAGTCACTACCTTCCCCTCCACCTTGAGGAGGGGTATTGAAATACAACCTTATTCTTCATCCATGGCTCTTCCTCTTTGAGGAATGAACAGACAAAGAAAGAGAAATCTTTGACTTCGATATCTACGAAGTCTCCGATTGTAGCTGAAGCAAGAGTTAAAGGGCCACAAGACTCGGGTCAAAGAATGGGCCAACATGTTAGACGAAATGAAATTTAGAATAGAAGGTTCTCTTTATTTATTTATTTTTGGCTTAGAAAAGAAGCTTCTTCTTTTATTTTTTAATTTTTCATTGATTAGCTTAGAAGAGAAAAGATCCCAAATACTGCCTTTGCTTCTTTCATTATATATATGTGCCAGTTGACTACGTTCTGGAGTCTCGTTTTGCTTTATTGCCTTATTTATTTAGTATTTTTTTTCTTTGGGAGTGATTGACCTACTTATCAAGACTGAGCCGCAATAAGTGTCATCATAACCTTATTTTGGATCGTGAAGTTAATATCTAATTTTGATGGTGATAAATCAGAAGATAAAGAAAAACTATAAAAAAGACTTTATGATCTGATATGAGTTTGATCAACCCATAAAAGGATTAGGATTTGAGAGATGATGAGATCCAGTGAATTTGGATTCGAAAGAATTAAATGAAATAAGACGTTAAAATCCTTCTTTTTTTCATCTAGTATAGACGTGTTTAATGTTTTAATTTAATTTTTTAGAAATTAATTAGTGAAGGAAGTAAATAATACGAAATAATAAGTTGAACGACCACATAATTTAAGTAAATAATTGACCATTTTATCACAATTTAAATGTATTTCTATCCTTATATTATTCTTTGACTGGTTAATTACTTTCCATTGATGAAAGAGTTCATTTTGACCAACTTTTGAAATTAACATGATTATATAAATCTCTTTATAAGTAGAAAGATGATAACGTTATTAATGAATTGGGTGCTATATAATGTTGCTATAAGAAACACACTTAAATAACCAAAAAAAAAGAAAAAAAAAATCTCTTAGGCAATACGGACAAAGTTTCAAGAATTTATGTGTTTTTGGTAGTCACCTCTTTGATCATTTCATGTGGTTAGTGTATATCTATGTTCTCTCTCTTTCTATGATGGACTGTATAACTAGCTAGAAGGTCCTTCAAAAATTCATTGAGGAATTAAAATCTCTTCGTTATTTACAAATAAAAAAAAATTACTCTCTCCATATCTCTTTTTGCGTAGAAATGAATGTCTATTGATAAATAAAAGACATAAAAAAAGTAACCTATAAAATCAGTTCTCTCAAATTTATCAATATACCAACGACTTTGATCATAATTTTTAGGTGCGGAGACAGGAAATGAGTGTAAGATTAGAGCAGATCGTGAACACATGTCATGTATGGAATTTGGGCTGCCAACTTGTGTTGATGGGACTTGTGTATGTTTAGCACCCAAAATATACTTCCCTGATCGAAAAGGTTCGTGATAATTTAAGATAATATGTTTTTGCCTACTTCTAACACGTCTGTTTAAGATATTAGTTAATTTTGTGATCTTACAGGACATGTACAAAGGTGTAAGAAGGTAAAAGATTGTCATATAAATTGTAGGGTTGGGGATGTATTTTGTGTAGAAGGGACTTGTGTATGTACTCAATTAAATCAAGACATGTATATATTGATCATATATGGAAGTCTTGAATTATACTTTAAGGGGCGTCATTGTATGAGATATGTTTACTTATTGTTATTTTCAACATTTCGGGTACAAGAATCTGTATAAATGCAACAACAACTTCAACACAAGTTCATGTATAAACAAGAACACTTATGAAGTTCTTAAACACCTTCAACACAAGATTATAAATAATCTATCCAAGAAGTATGTTAAATTTCAGAAAAAGAGATGAAACAGAATTTTAACACCAAGTCCTTCGACTTCACGGAGTGTCCTTAAGGAATAATTCTCACTGTACCCGAGGTTATGAAATCTTCCTCCCAGGATAAAATAGCCTTCAATTCGAACAATAGTGATACCTCAAATTGTTGGATTCAACGAACTCACTCAGCGATTTGATTGATCACACAGAATGTTTTTGAAGACAAGAAGAGTTTCTATTTTCAGAAAATTTTCGTACCAAAATCTGTGAATGAAAGAAGGTTTTTATAGCCATCAAGTGCCTCTTTTGAAAGGTGGCAATTGTTCACTTAAAAGGTGTAACCTTTCTGGAAAATCATGTATGTTCGTCCAAAGAATGCGTCTTTATCGAATTGGCATGCCATTTCATGAATCAGTGTGTCATTCGTTGAAGGGTTGCATCCCTTCCGAAGTATCAATTCGAGTCTGCACTACATTTCGAAACAGTGTTTTTGCCACTGCATGCATCTATATAAATGGAGGATCAAAACATAGAAAAAAAATTTCGTGGCATTTTTTTTCCTTTGGCATTTTCGGATTAAATTTTTGTCAACTAAACTTTGTCTAAAAAGATAGATCTCATCGATCATTTGACAAATCCAAATTCAAGCCGAGCAAGCGACGAAGACGACAGCACGAGGCACCTCCTTGTTCTTGCCTCACTATCCATGTAGAGCATGTGCTTCTTATTATAAACACTTCAAAGTTCCCTTCTCCCACCAATGTGGGAGAATTAGTGAACTTTCCCTTAAAAGAGTACACTTTCCATTTTAGTGTCTCTCTTTCTCTCTACTATTTTTTCTTTATTTTCCATTCACACTTTTTCATACATATTGAACCCAACAATCCTCCATATAAATGGGGAATGGCTATATTTTTGTTAAATTTTATAGACAAGTATGTGATCATCAAGCAAAGACTGATTGCATCTGGATAAATGTGTTTTCCTTTGAACTTTTCGTAGTGAACATGCATCGAATGCACTCGGTCAATCGGTAGATTTGATATCTTTGAACCGTCGAGCTTTAATGTGTACCTAGACAACACATGTCACACAACCAGTTTTTTACCGTTTATGGTTCTCATAATTTTGTTCTTTTAAGCCATGAACACATCCCGGTTTCTGAGAGCTTAGAGAATAGGCCTTTACTAACATTCTTCTTAAAGTGGCTTCTACTTCGCCATCACATAGGTGATTTCTAAACGCCTAATCCTATAGATTAAAATATTTGGTCAAATCTACCAAAGTTAGATAATCATTAAAAGACTTTTCACCTAAAGTCTTATACTTGTTTACTAAACATTGTCTACATCATGAGAATGGGTTAGTTGTTTGACAATGTTAAACCTATCAGATACAACTTTGTTTGATCTCCTTGAACCTAGCTCTTGGGATCTCCAGTCTGCTAGGTAGAGTTACCGCTATGCTGACTTGTCCTAGGCCTTAAACCCATTCCCTTGGATGTTCTCTCAACTCCTTCTCTAGATAGGCCTTTTGTAAGTGAATCTGATACATTATCCTTTGACTTCACATAGTCAACAGTGATAATTCCACTAGAGAGAAGTTCTCTAACGGTATTATGTCTTCCTCTTATGTGACGAGATTTACCATTGTACATCATGCTCCCTGACCTTTCTATTGCCGCTTGGCTATCACAGTGTATAGATACTGGTACCACTGGTTTGGGCCAATAAGGAATATCTTCCAAGAAATTTCGGAGTCATTGTGCTTCTTTACTAGCTTTATCCAATGCGATAAATTCAGATTCCATTGTAGAGCGAGTAATACAAGTCTGTTTGGATGATTTCCAAGATATAGCTCCTCCACTAATAGTAAATACATATCCTCTCGTAGATTTTACTTCGTTCGATTCGGTGATTCAATTTGCATCACTATATTCTTCAAGTACCGCAGGATATTTATTATAATGCAAAGTGTAGTCTTGAGTGTATTTAAGATACCCCAAAACTCTTTTCATTGCCATCCAATGAGTTTTATTAGGATTACTCATGTACCGACTCAACTTACTTATAACGTATGCGATATCTGATCGTGTACAATTCATTATATACATTAGATATCCCAATACTCTAGCTTACTCCAATTGTTAGTCACTTTCACCTTCATTCTTTTGAAGTGCAAAGCTCACATCCAATGAAGTCCGGGCTATATCGAAGTCCATATACTTGAATTTACCAAGTACCTTTTTGATATAATGAGACTGTGACAATGCCAACCCTTGTGGAGTTTTATGGATTTTTATTCCTAAGATCATATCCAAAACTCCAAGGTCTTTCATATCAAACTTGCTCTCGAGCATTTGTTTCATTGCATTTATGTATGTAATGTCTCTATTGATGATCAACATATCATCTACATATAAACACACAATGACTTGGTGATTTGGAGTGTCTTTAATATAAACATACTTATCACATTCATTTATCTTGAACCCGTTTGCCAACATGGTTTGGTCAAACTTCGCATGTCATTATTTAGGTGCTTGTTTTAGTCCATACAGTGACTTTACAAGTTTACACACCTTATTTTCTTTTCTTGGAACCACAAAATCCCTAGGTTGTTCCATGTAAATTTCTTTCTTCAATTCTCCATTTAGGAATGCGGTTTTCACATCCATTTGATGAATTTCAAGACCATATACCGCCGCCAAGGCAATTAACATTCGAATAGATGCTATCCTTGTTACCGGCGAGTATATATCAAAGTAATCAAGACCTTCTTTTTGTTTGAAGCCTTTTACTACAAGTCTCGCCTTGTGTTGTCAATAGTACCATCCACTTTTATTTTCCTTTTGAAGATCAATTTTGATCCTAAAGGTTTGTTTCCTGGAGGAAGATTAACCAACTCCTATGTATGGTTGCTTAAGATTGAATCAATCTCACCGTCTACTGCCTCTTTCTAAAAGGATGAGTCCGAAGATGCCATCGCTTCCTTAAATGTTTGAGGCTCATTTTCTAAGAGAAATATTATAAAATTCGATCCAAACGAGGTTGATGTTCTTTGACGTGTACTATGTCTTGGATTCTCATCATTATGTACATTCTCACTTGGCTTATCTCGAGGTCGTTTAGACCCTACACTAGACTATTCATGTCTAGTTTTACATGGATAAATGTTTTCAAAGAATCTAGCGTTATCTGATTCAATTACCGTATTTTCATTATTATTCAGATGTTCATATTTATGAATCAAAAACCAACATGCTTTACTACTTTTAGCATATACTAAGAACACATAGTCCATCGTCTTAGGTCCTATCTTAACCTTTTTAGGCATAGAAACTTGGACCTTTGCTAGACACCCCCATACTTTAAAATATTTCAATTTGGGTTTCCTTCTTTTCCATTTTTCATAAGGAATTGATTATGTCTTACTATGGGGAACTCTATTGAGTATTTGGTTGGCTGTAAGGACAGACTCCCCCCACAAGTTTTGTGGTAAACCTAAACTTCTAAGTAAGGGATTCATCATTTCCTTCAAAGTTTTGTTTTTTCTTTCCGCAATTCCATTAGATTGAGGTGAATATGGGGCCGTAGTTTGATGGACAATTCCATTCTCTACACATATTTCGGCGAAGAGAGATTCATATTCTCCGCCCCTATCACTTCTTATCATTTTTATCTTTTTCTCTAACTAATTTTCAACTTCAGTTTTATATTACCTAAACACATCTATTACTTCACCCTTATTGTTTAGCAATTAGACATAACAATATCTAGTGCAATCGTCAATAAAATTTATGAAATACTTTTTCCCACCACGTGATGGTGTTGACTTTATATCACAAATGTTCGTGCGGATTAAGTCTAAGGGATTGAAATTCCTTTCAACGGACTTAAACGGATGCTTAGCATACTTTTATTTCACACAAGTTTGACACTTTGATTTATTGCACTCAAAGTTTGGCAAAACTTCTATGTTAATCAATTTTCGTAATGTTTTGTAGTTAACATGGTCTAAACGTTCATGCCACAAATCATAAAACTCAAGCAAGTAAGAAGAAACTAAACTTTTATTGGTTTCAACATTCATTACATTCATTTTGAATAGACCCTCATTGAGGTAGCCTTTTCCTATATACACTTCTCCTTTACTAAGTATAATTTTTCCAGAAATAAATACACATTTGAATCCGTTCTTGTCTAGAATTGAAACTGAAATCAAGTTCTTCCGTAACTCCGGAACATACAAGACATTGTTAAGTGTCAACACTTTGCCAGAAGTCATCTTCAAGCACACTTTTCTTGTTCCTTCTAATTTTGCCGTAGCAGAGTTTGCCATGTAGACCTTTTCTTCTACTTGAGCCAGAGCGAACGTCAAAAACAAATCCTTGTTAGCACAAACATGGCAGGTGGCACCAGAATCCATCCACCTTTTGCGAGGATTTCCCACCAAGTTGCATTCGAAAAGCATAGCACATAGATCATCCATTTCTTTCTTAGACTCAACCAAATTTGCTTGGTCCTTCTTATTCTCTTTCTTTGGGGCACGACAATCCGTAGACTTGTGACCAATCTTGCGACAGTTGAAGAACTTTCCCTTGAATTTCTTCTTGGGTTGATTTCTTTTATTTTCAGTTTTCTTTTGCTTTTTGGAGTTGTTTGGTCATCTTCTACAATGTTTGCTCCACTCATTGCAGAATTGCCTCTTGACCTTCTTTTCACAACCTTATTATCTTCTTTAATGTGTATTCGTACAATCAGATCTTCGACTGACATCTCCTTGCGTTTGTGTTTTAAGTAGTTTTTGAAGTCTTTCCACATTGGTGGTAGCTTCTCTATTATTGCTGCTACTTGAAATGCTTCATTCACAATCAAACCTATAATAAAGTTCATATGAATACTAAGAACATATTTAAATTGTTCAACACAGGTATTTGTCAAAATTATACCTTTTGTTAGGAGATCATGGATGATTACTTGCAGTTCCTGCATTTATGAAAAAACAAACTTGTTGTCTATCATTTTGTACTCCAGGAATCTTGCAACAAAGAACTTTTTAGTTCCGGTATCCTCCGTCTTGTACCTCCATTCTAGCGCTCCCCATAACTCTTTTGCAGTCTTGGTTCTGCTATACACATTGTAAAGGTCATCTTGGAGACCACTCAAGATATAATTCCTGTAAAGGAAGTTTGAGTGTTTCCAAGCCTCCACAATCATGAAGCGTTTTTTTTCATAGGTTCCTTCGGGCATCTTTGGAGCTTCCTCAACTGTGAACCTTTGAAGACATAGCGTGGTAAGGTAGAAGAACATTTTCTGCTGCCATCTCGTAAAGTCAATACCCATGAACTTTCTGGGTTTCTCCGCTAGTGCCATCGTCGGCAGAGCATTCGTGCGACTTGATGTGGCAATACTAGTATCTCCCACAGTCGTTGCAGCATCATGTATTTGACTATCAGTCGTCATATTCCTGTCACCACAAGATAGTACCTTTAGTATATCGAAACACTTATTAAAAAGTTGCAGCAACTTAAAATACTTTTTGTTTCTAGTTAAAAGATTAAGGTTTTATGATTTCAAATCGTCAACCAAGTGATCTTTAACTTGTGATGAAGATTTTATGTCTTCAAATCACTAGTTAAGTTCAAACGGAGTAGAAATCTTAAAGCTTTAATCTCCAAAAACAAGCTATACAGTTTCCAAAAGTATTTATTCCTTAAGATTGTTATTTTCAACGTTTCGGGTACAAGAATCTATATAAATGCAACAACAACTTCAACACAAGTTCATGTATAAACAAGAACACTTATGAAGTTTCTTAAACACCTTCAACACAAGATTATAAATAATCTATCTAAGAAGTA
>NC_061121.1:8213739-8217092 GCF_002878395.1 Capsicum annuum
GAGTTATTATTCAAGAGATCATCAAATGATTTATTAAAATTCAAGGGAGCTACGACAGTCAGATATGGAAGAAGTTAGACAATAGACTTTGACACTACTCAATCCAGAAAAACAACCAACTATAAGAGCAATTAAGAAGGAATTTATTTCAGAAGAATTAGTAACAAGATATTGTAAAATGATAGGACACAAATATCCAGACCACCTATGCTCAAAATGCAATGGAGAAAATAACGTGATTCCATAAGTCCAGCTATAATAAAAGAAAAAATCAACAAAGAAGATAAAGACGTCAACTAGAAGATAAAAATCAACGGGGCAATGGAGAAATAAAGACAAAAGACAAAAGAAGACAAGATAGAAAGCAACACGTGAATAAGTATTTTTGACATAAGAATACGTAAATTAGGATTTACTATTCTTTTTTTTTTTTTTGACTTATAATGTAAGCTAGACTAGTCTTTTTGTCTTTTTTGTTTTTTTGTAGAGATATTTTTCTACTTTTCGTAAGATTAGCACAAGTGTAAAGTTAGGAGAATAATTAGTCTTTTATTTTTTGACAGATGTAAAGTTAGGAATAGTGTAAATAGTTTAAGTGTTTTCATCTTTTAGGATTATAAATATGTAAGCCATTCGGCAATCTAAGGCAAGACTTTCATGTGTTGAAAGCAAGCCTTTTTGTACACAAAAAATATTCTCTCATATAATCAATAAAGATATTCAGTTTTACACTAAGCAATGGATGAGCAAAACACAAATTTATCAAATCTACCAGAAGAGAGACTTCACAAAAAAAAATATCTTTTCAGATTTCTTTTCGGGTGAAAGAGATGAAGAGAGACCTCATTAACACAGTGTTCAATAGCCAAATGTTGGTTGGATGAAGTTAAGAGTTTTTTTTTTTTTTTTTTTGTAAAAATTAAAAAAATTGAGGTTATATGTTACAGTAATAAAGGTTGAAAATGAAATTGGAGAAAAATGAAAACAACAAATAATTATTTTCATTTTTCAGAAACTAAATTGAAATTATTTTCGAAATTTTATGGCCAAACACCACAGTTTTTGCTAAAGTGAAATTTTTTTATGGCTAAACGGCCTCTATGTGAGGGTTCTATCACTCCCCAAATTTATTTTTTCACATTATTTACCTTCTTCACTAATTCTATACCTTGTAAGAAAATAAATTAAAACAATAAACACGTCTACACTAAAGAAACAAGTGGGTGTATGCTTTCTCTTTTCTTATTTTGCAGGTTCTTTTGCTTCTTGAATTTGATTTTTTATTTTTATTTATTTACTGATAGGAAAAAGTTTTTATCTTGTTTTTATTAATATTTTTATTTTGACTAACATTATCATTTGTATTCAAATTTAAAGAAGTAATTATTTGCTTGCTATAATCCACAGATTTATTTTTAAAATGGTGTTTTATGTCTTATTTCATTTAATTCTTTCAGATCCAAACCAATGTTTTTTGCTTATAAGCTTCTTCGAATGACATTTAGCACATACTCTGATAAAGATGGCCCAAAGCTTTGTTCCACTAGTAAGTGCGCCACTTCGAATGTGTGAATTAGGTGCGTATCACAAGTTCAAATTCTGCATCAGACAGAAGATTAAAGACTGACATTTATGTGAAGGGGGAGGGTCAGTCCTATTATCCACCGAATTTTGAATCATACTCGAAAATTTCTCGATTATTAAAGAAGAGTATGTCTGACGTCACCAAACTGCAGAAACCAGTAGCACGTAATAGATAAAGGTTATGAGGTTATAATTAGTGGCCTTGTTCTATGTCGTATAATCTGCTAAATCTTGAATATTTGCTCTCTTTTGATGGCTCACAACACATCTAATGTCCAAACAATGTAATCATCTTTTAAAGGGTATAATACATAAACAAATACTAAAATATGACCTAGCTGGCACGTAAGTACTCTAATATTGAAAATTTATATTTAGACACCTCAACTTGATCTCAACTGATAACTGACACTCCAACTTATCCCCATGATTTCACTGTATGATCTCATGGACATCAGACGCTGCCTGACACATAAATTTTGATTGTGTTGTGTTCATGCTCTTCTTCTGTTGCCTGTAAATGTTCTTATGATTGTTTTTCTTTAAAGAAGCTCAAGAAAGAAGAATTCTTTTATATAAATTGTGTTGTTGGAATGATTATTGCAAACTCAAGAAAGAGTCATTTGTAAAAGTAATTGTGTTTTAATGGAATGGGTATTTTTTTTGTTGATTGCTCTTGTGCTTATTTTGCCTTAAGCTCTAATAAAAAGTTGTCTTGGAATTCTTAACAAAGCAAACCTTAATCAATGACAACAAAAAATTTCCCAAAAAACACCATAAGATATATAAAAATTTAATCATGGTTCAGTCATGATCTACATCCAAGAATGAAGATAAAGAATCCACTTTTTTAACATTTCAATTAAGCAAATAGAAATAAATCGAGAAAATTTCCTTGCAAAATTATATCGAATTAAGTACGATTTAGTGTACCTTGTCATAGTACATTTGCGCTCACCTTTGGGTTGGTTACTAACTCATTCGTTTATTATATTGATTTATTCGAATTTATTGTGCAGTCTGTTCCTCCAGAAGTTATATTCATAAATAACTCGAGATTCACCCAAAATAGAGCAGAATTTTTTTTCTGCCATATAAGTGTTAGGTTCAATATGTATGAAAAAGTGTGAAAGGAAAATGAAGGGAAAATAGTGGAGAGAAAGAGAGACACTAAAATAGAAAGTGTACTCTTTTAAGGGGAAGTTCACTAATTCTCTCACATTGGTGGGAGAAGGGAACTTTGAAGTGTTTATAATAAGAAGCACATACTCCACATGGATAGTGAGGCAAGAACAAGGTGGTGCCTCGCACTGTTGTCGTCGTCGCTCGCTCGGTTCGACTTTGGATCGGTGAGATCTATCTTTTTAGACATAGTTTATTTGACAGAAATTTAATCCGAAAATACCAAAGGAAAAAAAACGTAACGAAATGGCTATAAAAACCTGCTTTCATTAACAGATTTTGGTACCAAAATTTTCTGAAAATACAAACTCTTCTTGTCTTCAAAAACATTCTGTGTGATCAATCAAATCATTGAGTGGGTTCATTGAATCCAACGATTTGAGGTATCGCTATTGTTCGGATTGAAGGCCATTTTATCCTGGGAGGAAGATTTCATAATTACCTCGGGTAAAGTGAGAAAAATTATTCTGTAAGGACACTCAGTGAAGTCGGAAGACTTGGTCTTAAAATTCTGTTTCATCTCTTTTTTGAAATTTAACATACTTCTTAGATAGATTATTTATAATCTTGTGTTGAAGGTGTTTAAG